>NC_086332.1:46882020-47189712 GCF_032445375.1 Bacillus rossius redtenbacheri | reverse complement strand
CGATTTGTTACCAAGCATTACACATTTGAAGAACAAGGGTATTGCTGTCGATGATGTCAGACTTTTTGATCAGTACTGTCATTTGACAGAATTCCTCGAGGAACAAGATGAAAGTTTCTTTGATGGGAGTTTGTATGTGATATGGAAAACATTTTTTGGTGAATGCGCTAATTCAGACCAATTCTCAGAACTTTTGAAAATATGTGAATTTTTTTTCTCTGTACCAGGACACAATGCGTCGGTCGAAATAATTTTTTCCATGATAAGCAGTCAGTGGAAAAAGGAGAGAAACTGACTTCTACCAGAAACTGTCAAATCCATCACCACAGTAGTTTACAACTTCAAATAAACAACCTATGAAAATTTTTTACTCATATCTGCTTAAGAACTCTAAAATCTTAAACAAAATTAGTTCGTCTGAAAAATATTAAATGTATATGTCTACTAATTATGTAAATATTAAGCTTATTGGTGTTCCTGCAACAAACTATAACATTCATTTGTTATACACAAGAAGATATGTTATTTTGTGTGGTATATGTAATATTATGTTTCGTTTTGGATATAGTGAGTTTATACTGGGTTATTCACTTTTTGAACATGTGTTTTTTTGTATAGGATCGATGTACTTGGTTATTCACATAATCCATTGTATTTAAAATAGTTATCACATAAAAAAACGTGTTTTTAATATGCTGTATATACGTAGTTTGTTTGATTCTTTATACTGAAATTGTATTAAATGCAATGTAATTCATTCATTATTTAAAAAATATATATATTGTCCTCCTTTTTAGTGAAATGTCCTCCTTTAGCGTGATGAATGTCCTCCTTTTTTATTATCAGTGTCTGGTAACCCTACCCCTAGGCCCATGGGCCCCGTTGCCATAGCAACGGTAACACCGGCCATGTGGGGGCCCTGGGCACCGCCTCCCCTCCCCTCCCCCCCCCCCTCCCCCATAAACCCGGCATTCTACCCTAGTTCCTCGCCCCATACGGCACTCTTCAAGTTTCACAGCGGACAAGGACGGATAGACAGTCCCAGCAACTGAACGACTAGTTCACCGCAAGTAAAACTACCGTGAATTCACTCCGTGGCATACACAGCAGACACCTTGTTGAAGATCTCTTAGTATGTCCGAGTTTTCGACAGATAAAAAAAATTACATACGTTGCTTTAAAATACAAATTAAAATTTCGTTATTTATTAATTAAGAAGACAGAACATAAAGCTGCAACAGTTTCAGAACAGTTTGATAAAAAAAAATGATTAGGTAGGTATGTAAACATGCGTATGTGGTGCATCTATGTAGCCTATATGTACTCTCGGGTTTCACACCTTTTTTTAAAAAAAATTTTATTTGCCGTTTTTGCACCAATCAAAAACCTTCAGAGTTATTTGTGATATCAACACAGTAAACGAATCAAGCTTCTCCATCAGCAATTTTTTTTTATTATTATTTAGATTTTGTCTGTTTTCATGGGATTGACAGGCCCGCTCGAGTACATTTGTACTCAGTATTCAAAAGGGGCGCCCCTGCTCCCGCTACCTGGCGAGGCTTCACGCCGGTGACGCGTCCTGCCAATGACCAGCCCGGCAGGGTGACCGCCGACTGTTCCAGGACGACCCCTCCCGACAGACCACTGGGGCGCTGCGACCAGCTGTCCGAGGCCTCTCCTCCTGGCGGGGAAACAAGCCCGCCCACCCACTACAGCCCAACATTATACCACTCCACCGCGCGGACGTGAAGAATAATGCATGTGTAACATGCACGGCAACTTAATTTTGCACTTGTGATTTATATTTATTATTATCTTTTATTGCAAAACAAGTATATATTTTTTCCTATGAAGGTTTTGTTAGCTCGTGGGAAAAATCTGCTTCTCGATTGAGTATTTCGACATTCAAACAGATGGGCACTTGAAAATTTGGCCATTTGAAAAAGTTAAATACTTGAACATCAGGACATTTGAACTGTTGAATCCAAAAACTCTTTTGTCAGCCATTGGCTTCTATGGGTGGTTGGTAGGGTTGTGCAATATCCCCTATCGAATATTGCTGCGTCGTGGGGCTATTCGTTTATTTAGTTCTATGTACCTTATATAAAAATTTACAGTATATTGATTATATCGGTAACGCCTATATCGATATTTCAAAAATCGGTGCCATGTATGTTGTCATCGTAAAATCGAGATCGCAAGAATAGACATCACAAAAATCTACACTGCAAATACTGACATCCAATAATGACATTCTAAAACTTGCACATAGTTGCATATTTTGGTGACGATCGGATGTAGGTATAGGTTGTATGAAAAATACCACGCATATAATGACAGTATCATAACCTACATGTATGTAATATATTTTGTTTTAAAACTGAAATAAACTAATGTTGATACCGGTCACCACGAAAACAAAACAAACAAAACAAAATATGTAGCTGCATACACACAAATGTATGTTTACGTATTACGTTTGTTTTATACCAATCATTTATAGACAAATAAGAGGTAAACTGAGAGTAGCTCAAAACTACTATTTTTTAATGAATTTATATATTCTGACCGATTTGAACAATATTCTAGCAGTCTTCATTACGAGTGCGTAAAAAAATCTATGTAATTTGTAGATACTACAAATTAGTTGTAAAATTGATGTATTTTGATAGTTTCGAGAAATTCGGATGTGAATGAATAGTTAGTGCGTCAATCACATTGTTTTATTTTAATGCCACTTGAAGAATGTAATGTACGCGTCTAGATTATGTTTCTTTAATGTATTTATTGAGGCAACTTATGCCTCATAGTATGCAGGATACATTGTAACCTACACGAGTCTATGGCGTGTGCTGAATAGTTTTGTTGTAAATAAACCCTCACATATTTCAGGAACCATCAGCAGTGTAAATACTTTACTTCCTTTTTACGAACGGTTATGAAATATGAAGTGTGCTTCAAGATAGCGGACGTGCGCTCGACCCACGCCATCCGGTGTTGCTGTTCCTCACAACTCTGCCCCCACCGCACCCTCCTTTTCATCCGCCATTACTATATATATCTCCCCAAACAGCGCTCGTAGCTGCACGTGCGCCGTGGTTCTCATGGCGTTCACTGTAGCGCTGCGGTCACGCGCTCGAACATTTACGAACAAATACTCATGCAACTTCTCTGTTGGAATTTTAAAAGAAAATTGTTTGCCAAAATTCATACAATTTGGCGATTTTACTTTAACGTTTAATATGAGTTACGATAACCTCGACGTGGACAACCTATCATCTTGGAGGAAGGGGGCGGGAGAGAGAGAGAGAGAGAGAGAGTCTGCGAGTCTTTCAGTACTCGCCAGATGTGTCTAATATCTAACCTCGGTAACGAGTAAATTCATGTGTTGCAAATACACTTATATACGAAACTCAAGACACTATATTTAATGTAGAATTCTTTAAAACAATTCACACACGTACATTTTTTAAACTAAATTTCTGAAGGTGAAACACATGTAGTTCCCGCATCCGCAGCTAGAATTCGCTGCCGGAGCAGCTACGTCGACTGTTGAATCATTTGATCAGCAGACCGAAATTTTAAACTATACCCTATAATAAAACGGCTACGATAAAAATGAATCAATACACCCCGGCTTTGGATTTGATTTTCTACAAGTATATTTATTAACATACTTCCATCATTAATTAAACAGTTATTACTATAAAATTTCCCTTATACTTTGTGAACTTTTGTTCGTGTCATCCGGTACATATGGCAGCACCGTGGTTACACATTTCGGTGTTGTAAAAAATAAATTATATAAGAATATTTGACATGTAAAATGCTATCAACACACGATGTTACCAATTGGCTGTATGTAAAGTGCAGCGGGTGGCCGTGCTACTGCATGAAGCAGCTTCTTGTCCAGCTGTTGGTCTGCGCCATTCTTGCGGGGCACCCGGTACACTTGGCGAAGTGTCGTGTTTGCTTTTTGGAAACAGTTTTAACTGTGCATTTTATGGAAGAGAGTGTTTAACTACGGAAATTCTAATTCATGCTTATTAACCATCATAAAACGTGGTCGAGCATTACAGTATATCCATAAAAGATTGTCCAAGTTATAAATTTTAATAGTATCAACTGTAAGCATCGTAGTGTGTTTGTTCAAGGTCACTATTAAACAGTATTATATGAGCGCATGCGCAGTACTGCTTTGTTGTTTTCTTGCTTGTAGCGCTACCTACGCAAAATGGCGACTCCTGAACGTAAGCATTTTTTTTTTTTTTTTTTTCAATTTGCTAAGAGTGAATGTGTAGTTTCAGTTCAACGTGCCTTCCCCATTGGAATCTCTTTGTACTAGTGTGGTTGAACGTCAAAGCCCCAGACCGTTAGATTGGTGTTAACCTGACATAACGCCATATGCTCTTTTTCATTAGGACTTTTTAAAAGATCGTGTCTACGTTCCGCTGCTACCTAATGATTTGCCAGAGTTGCGACATTACTCCAGACTTGTTAACCAAAGCGTGGGAAGAATTTGTCTTTAGGTTGAATGTGTGCCGTACAACTCAAGGTGCACATATTGAACCTTTTTAAGAAAAACTGTGTTTTTACCTGCAATTTGACAAATGATTTGTTGTAAATGGTCTAAATTAAACTAATATAATATACAATTGAAACTGGGATATTCATTTACGGGCATCATGTATTTCCGCAGTGTTTTTGATGTTGCAATACAGCGATTGTGAGGTAGAAATTGTCTTCAACTACGTTACAGAATGCCGTCTCCTGACAAATATTAACCCCATGGATAAACGTATGATGTTAATTTTACAGAATATTGGGGGTGCGTTTAACTTAGATGGCAAGATTTTATCCCGAGACACGCCCTCTCTGTTGTTTTCAGTTGTTTGTAACCGTATCCGACTGATGTTATGTTGTATTTTGGGAGTGTCTCGGCCTCCACAACTCTGCCACCGGAGTTAATGCATCTTGCATTAGTGAACACGTGGATCACCAGCAGAGCCATTAACATTTTGTATTTGGTAATTACCTTCGCGTTACCACACATGACTGGCGTTACATAAAAAATAGTTTTTGCAGTGCCCCGCGTGGCAGGACGATAAATAAGTCCTTTAGATCCTGACGACAGAGCTTTAGAGTGTCATAAAGTCGTTTTCTGCGTTGATCGGGGGGGTCTGGGGGGGGGGGGGGGTTGAACACCATCGCCATTTGAACAGCTTCCACAGCGCCGCACGATATGTCCGATACAGGTTTAAAGAAAATGTACTGTCAGACTTCCTTGTTTATTCTCTGAGAAAAGCTAATCAATTTATAAGATCTTGGATTAATATTTATCTGTTCTATCTTAGAACTCAAATTAAAATTAATTAACAACACTCAATCATACCTTATATGTATTAATTTAAGAAAACATGAATTTTGCAATAAATAATCACACAACTTTTAATTGATGGAAAAGAAAAACTCCTCAATTAATCTTAATGCCCAAACTTCCGTCCATAGCCACTTTATTCAACTATATGCGCTCCCTTATCCCCATAAAACTTATAAACATCAAAACTACAACACCCAAATTTCCGGTGTGAAGATAGACTCACAGAGAGAGTTGTTTTTCACCCCTTCTTGACCCATCGAGTTAAAATGGTATAATATGGCCTTGATATGGACCGTAATATTTCATCCTGCCCTCCACACCAGAACTAGTTTTTGAGAAAAAAAGTGTCAAATAAAAATATAAGCAATTTGATATAAATATACGAGGATTTAAAAAAATGTGTTATTGAAACTTTTGTTTTGCTAGTCCAAACAAAATATATTATAACTTAAAATGTTGGTACCTAGAAAATAAAATAAAATTTATATAGTTACCTAACCTCAAGGACCTAACCTCACAAATATTTTATCACAACTGTATGGTTGCTTGAAGGCTAAAGTTCTCCGTTCTCCCTGGCACATTTCTTATTTTAACAGATAACATGAATTTAGATATGTCTTTCATAACATACATAAATGTTCTTCCATTTAATACTTTTTGCAGGGACTGGAAGTAACGCGCTACTAGTAACGATGTTATTTGTAACAGTTACTTTTTATGGTAACGATCGTGGTAACGCAATATATTAAGTTTTCAGTAACTGTAACTGTAACTGAATTACATTTTTTCGCCTTAAAGTAACGATAATTGTCGTTACTTATTGCGTTACATTTTTTAAATGTATTTCTTATTGAACGAACAACGATTTGTTGATTTTTTCAATCCCAGAACGAAAATCCCGACAAGCATATTATTTGCGATGGTATTGCTTGTACTTGTAAAACTGCTGTTGGCTAGCCTGCGCTCGTATTTTGATTGTCATTTGATGAGTAATAAGAGGATTTCTTTGGTTTAAATAAGAGGAGCCCAGTGGAGGATTCTGGGGAACAAGAGCTACAATAGTTTTTGGAGTGTAGAAATAAGGACATTTCTTCACTCAATGACTATCCTCAAATCAAAAAACTTTTCATAAAGTTGAACACAGCAATGCCAACAAGTGCTGCAGCTGAAAGGTTGTTCAGCTGTGCAAGTTTAGTTTTACGCCCAAATAGAGGCAATTTAAGCGATTCAAATTTTGAGAAGCAACTGCTACTCAAGATCAATAAGCAGTGGTTAAAAAAGTGGTGATTTTATATCAGTATTATTATTTTGTAGTGTGAACTAATTACTCAATGTAATTTAAGACCTAATTTAAAATTATTCAGTTTAAATAAACATATATCTTTACTAAACACAATATGTTTTATTAGCTTTTAATTATAACAATATTATGTACTATCACATTTTTAGTTTTTTACAAAGTAACTGTTAAAGTACTGTAACTTACAGTTACATTTCTCAGAACTGTAACTGTAACTGGTTTATTTTCAGCAGTGTAACTTGTAGTTGTAACAGGGTTACATTTCCAATGGAGTATTTGTAACTGTAACTGAGTTACTTTTTAAAAGTAACTTTCCGGTCCCTGACTTTTTGACTGAGTCAAACATATTCTACGGATTGCTACTTGTTGAACAAGCTAACACTTTTTTTTTTAATTTGACGGTTCAACTTAAGGAAAAAGTGTAAATATTTAGGTCAACTTCCCACAACTAAACCTCAACATGGCTTAAACTTACATATTTTAGGATTTAAGCATTGTGCCACTAGAGTGCTGTAGCGTATGCTGAATCGGTTTCGAACATGCAAACATTGGATCAAATTGAAAACATTGGTTTTTATGATGTCTAAAATGCTTTTCGAAAAGCAACTTGAAATTTTTTTTTAGAATATTTGCTATTGTTTTCTTTTACAGAGCAAGTGTTTCCTGGTAGCTTTTTAATTGATGCCATACTCAGAACAGTGCAGTCATGTGTGGCGATAATTAACAATATACTACGTTCTTTTTTTGTAGAAATTGTATGTCTCTAGTTATATTTTCACTTCATCGTCTACTATATTTGTATGGATTTGAAAACTTATTAAATATGTACCTAACATTAAGATTACATCTCTCCTATCCCTATTTGAATGACCTAATTGCTATGTAATGTATATAATTGATGGAAAATGCAAATATTACTTTGTAATAATTGATGTTGCAGAGAACCCGGTGAACCCAGATGTAAAGGTGCCCATGGGAGAGCGTCTGAGGTTGAGGTGTTTGTCAGCTCAACCTGCGTCGACCGTTACTTGGTACAAGGATGACCAACTGCTCCGCAACAAGGAAGCTCATCATATAAGAATCGCTAAGGATTTGTGAGTTTTCTTGTTAGCGTGTGTATCGTAGATTTCCAATGTTTTCCATCGTGCTTCTTGACCAAGATGCGGGGGAAAGCCTACGTTTCATTGACCCTCGATCAGTCTCGAACATATCCGAAAGTTCTCATCTTATACACAATCTTTTATTTTAAGTACGATCACCTAGGCGTGCGAAAACACACCCCCCAGCAATTAAAAAATAAATAATTAATTTTGGCGAGAATTTTTAACACTTTAACATTGATTATAAAGGTTATTGACCTAACCTAACCAAACTTTTGCGTGTTTTTTCGTAAGACGCGCGAGCGCGGAACGGGCGTCTGGCTCTGGGTCAGTGAACAGGTTTTCCCCTGATGCGGAGTGAAACGCGCTGACGGTTGGCTGGGGCGCAGGCTGAAGCTACGCGCGGTGGAGGTCAAGGACGCTGGACGCTACGCCTGCCTGCTGACTCTCGCGCACAAGACGCGACAGTGGCGCAACGTCTCGCTGGCAGTGGTGCCACCTGAACATCACCCGACCCCGGTGGACGTGGGCAGAAACATCATCGCAGACGACGAGGAAGATGACTTGCACCATCCGCAAAGTACGTTTCCTCATCCTGATTCTTACTAGGAGTTTTTTTTTGTTGCCATTATAGGCTTTCACGCAGCGCCATGAAACAACCTTGGCAATTGCAGGAATTAATTCCTTGGCTGATGCCCATAATGATCCATGTTTCTACCGCATTGAGTCACGCAGTTTTAAAACTTCAGGCTGCAACGATTTATCTCCTGTAATGATAAATGTTGTACGAGCGACGCAATTTACACTCGCCAGCACCACGCTGTCGTGTATGTGTTTAAGGTTGCTCATTATATGTTTTATTATTAATGTCATGTTCCAATGTTTGTCTGTTAGCCTTTAACCTTGCACGACAAAGGTCTTGTATGTTAGGTAAATTTTATTGCCTTTTTTTTTTTAAAAAAAAAACGTTTTAGGGGTCTAGCTATTTCTGTTACATGTCTAGGGTCAATGACCGGTAGTGAATTTATACGCAATATAATTGTTGATTATGGAGGTGAACCCAGCAAATATTTTCGAAAGAATCGTTCACGCTTGTGTAAGTTTTCCTTGGACTGCGAGCTACTACCTTGTGTCTATAGGCCTGATTATGTTCTGCGAAGCCGCGTTCAAACCTCAGCCTTTATATGGAATTTATATTTAGTAATTGGGATGTCAAAATAAGTAATCGTACTCGAAAATGGTAATAAAAATAACATACCTAATAACACATTATTTTCTTTAAAAAAATGGAGCGTGTGCTTATGTACAGGCATTATAGGTTATACGTACTTGGCGTGATATAAAACTATAATTTTGCACGCAAATAATTAATAGAAATAAAATAACAAAAGTACCTAATTGGATGTAGTATGTTGGTAACCGATAAACGCATCTGTCTTAAATACCTGTTTAAATACCACTGACATTTAAATTGTATTATTGTATGATAAAGTTGTGGGAGGCAAACTAGCTGTCCATTCCAAGCTATTCTGAAAAGTTTGACGACAGTCGTCGTACCCTCCCAGATACAGAGGCCGTACCTGGCCACCGACGCGGGCCTGAGGGGGCCTATTTTCCCCCCCAGTGAACCCCAGTGTGTGCGACGGCCAGGGACGCACCCGCGTGCGCCCTAGCATGCCAACGAGTGTTTTTTCTATGTGACTTTATCTTTTATTTCAGTGTGTATATATTTGTAAACGATTAAGGGATTTGAATGTGTGTAATTAACTTATTTTATTTATTATTCATTGTGCAAGTTCGCTGTGTAATTAATGTCTCGTGTATGTCTTTGTAAATAATTCAATAACTTTTTCTGAAGTGTTTCGCCGTAGTATGTAATTGCAGCCTGGCGCGCCGCGGGACGGAGCTCTCTCCCACGCCGGCCGATTTTCCCCTCCCTCCCCGCCACCCGCGGGCGCCGGCCCGCGGGCGAGCGGGGAGAGGCAGTCGCGTCCTGGTCTCGAGCGGAGACAGACGTGTTCGTTGCTCCGCGAGCCGCGCACGTTGCGCTCGGGATTGAACGTTCGCTCAGTCCGCAGTCGGTCACGGCAGCTGAGCTGCCACCGCGAATCAGCTTAGCATTGTTAACTTACGAGTCATCGGGAGACGTGTCTAGCGGGCAGTTTCTACAACGCGAACGTGGTGCTACGAGTCTCTGAACTTTTCGCCGTCCACGGAACATTACGTAACGGGCCGCGTATGTACAGCGTTCCGTCTTCGGGCCCTTTCTCACTGGGTCAGCCTAGCATTAATAAACTTTACGATTCGCGCCGAAACGTATTTGAGAACCGCCCCGTCGTCAGGGAGTCCGTGTCGCCGTGGTAGGGCACTTGTTCCGCGACGGTTCCGCCAGGCTGCGGCAGGACTTTATAAGCGTTAATAAAAGACGGCTCGTGAAATTCGTTAATGCCGTGTTCTGCTTGCGACAACCTACCAACATTCCTCGCAATCACTTCACTCTCCCTCCAGGTCCCGCCTTTCCCGGTCCCGGCCACGTTGGCCTGGACCCACACCTCTCCGACGAGGGCAGTACGGGCATAACAGGACATTTATTTCAACGGGAAAACGGGGACCTGAAGCCGAGGGACGTCATTTGGCGCCCAACTAGTGTGGCCGTAAGCATACGCAAGCGCACGCAAGCGCACGCAAGCGCACGCAAGCGCGCAGGTGCAGGACAGAACGGAAGCAGGTGCGGCTGCGCGGCGTGGGAGCGGCTCGAATTCGAGACGTCGCGCCGGCGCGCCGGCGGGAGATAACGCAGCGCGGGAACGGCGCGAACACGAGACGTTTCGGCGAGAGATAGCGCGTCGTGGGGGACAGAAATACAAGACGGCGGTGCAGCGGTATCCCGGACTGAAGATAACGCGCTGGGGAGGATCGTATTGTATTACTGGGGGAGATTGTGTTCACGATCCGCGGATCAGTAGCACAGGAGGACAGGATGGCGTGGAAACAGGCGGGACAAGAAAGATACGATCTAATCAGTTTCGAAACGGACTTGTGTGAGGAGGGAGACTCCGCGAAAATGGACGTAAAAAACGAGGTTTGCGGGTCCGGCGGCGCGGCCGAGGGCGCAAACAGCACGGACAGCACAGTTGAGGACAGTAAACGGGAACAGGGGGACAGGCACGCGGACGCAGATGGGCCGGTAGTGCGGTACGTGAGCACGCAGTTTGAGTTGCCAGAGTTTGCGGGGAAAGACAACGAGGACCCGCGGGAGTTTTTGCGGGAGTGTGAACACCTCCTAAAACTGTACGAAGTGCGACGGGCGGAGTGGACGCCGCGAGTGGCGGGACAGCTCCGCGGCGAGGCAAGGAACTGGTGGTCAATGGCCGGGAGTTTTGATACCGAGTGGGGACATTTTGTGCGCCAAGTCAAAACTAGGTTTGATAACGATCAGGCGCGGGCAATGTGTTTGCGGACATTTTATTGCCGAAACCAGGAGGAGGACGAGAGTGCAGAGCAGTTCATTTACGAGAAGTTACGCATGTTCCGCCGATTGGGGACAAGTGGGGACGTGAGTGCGGCGTTGCCAACCATTGTCGAACAATTGCTGCCAGAGTTTCGCCCCTTCATGAGGACGGCTGCTGGTCGTGACACGGAGGAGTTCGTGGCCCTCGCCCGCGTGATCGAACGTGACATGTCGCAGTGGAGGACGGCACTCAGGGGCGCGAGAGCTCCCCGTGCTCGCTCGGGGCCGCGAGGGGTCACCGTCACAGAGGTCACGGACAGTGACTTGACCGTGGTGAGCTACGCCGGCGGCGCGGGACCGCGCAGGACAACAGACCGCGGTGGCACCAGGGAACGCCCGGAACCAGCTGCGACAGGAGGAGGACGTCACGAGCGGACAGATACGAGAGAGAGGGACGAACGTCCGCCGCGATGCCGTTTTTGCCCGGACGCGTACCATTGGCATCGCCTCTGCCCCACCAGAGCCGCGTGGGAGGAGGCGCGCGAAGGCAACACGTCGCAGGCGGGAAACGCAGGACCGGGGGCGGAGGGACAACTGGGTGCCGCTCCCCGGCCCGCCAGCCACCGGCAGTCCCAGTAACTGACAGAACACGTCGACCACCACCGGCGCCTACCGCACTAACGTCCTGTATGCCGCCGGGAAGCAGGGGACAACGGGACTACTCCTCATCAGCTGTCCCCATGCCGAGGCAACTGCGGGGACAGCTGACTGCCGGCGCCACCACCGCGGCCCTGAGGCCGGTTATACCAGGGCCGGACCAGCCGCCTCGTCGACACGCCGTCGACGGGGTGGACAATCAGAGCATCAGCGCAGGCGTCCCGCCGGCCATCTCCGGGCAGGGACAGCTGACTGCCGGCGCCACCACCGCGGCCCTGAGGCCGGGTGTACCAGGGCCGGACCAGCCGCCTCGTCGACACGCCGTCGACGGGGTGGACAATCAGAGCATCAGCGCAGGCATCCCGCCGACCATCTCCGGGCAGGGACAGCTGACTGCCGGCGCCACCACCGCGGCCCTGAGGCCGGGTATACCAGGGCCGGACCAGCCGCCTCGTCGATACGCCGTCGACGGGGCGGACAACCAGAGCATCAGCGCAGGCATCCCGCCGGCCATCTCCGTGCAGGGACAGCTGACTGCCGGCGCCACCGCCGCGGCCCTGAGGCCGGTTATACCAGGGCCGGACCAGCCGCCTCGTCGACCTGTCGTCGACGAGGTGGACCACCGGAACGTCAACACGTCGGCGCCGGAGCGAGCCGCGGACCTCGCCGCGAGTTCCCCACGCCCGGACGGCCAGGTGGCCGGGGGCGGTGGGGGACAGACGACTGCACAGCTGGGGCAGGTCGGCCCCGAGGAGCCGGAGCTGCTGCGAATTCCTGTCCGCGCTAACGGGCGGGAGATGCTGGCCCTGGTGGACACCGCCGCCAGCCGAACCTACATCGCGGCCCACCTGGTGGGAGCGGAGGCAGTGACACCGCGGAGGGAGCTGGTGCAGCTGGCCACCAGGGATGCCGTCGTTGCAGCAGGGGGCATCACTCAGGTAACAATGAGCATCGTTGGTCACGTTAGCCACGTCGAGGCCTGGGTGGTCCCCGAGCTCCGCGAGGGGCTGATTCTGGGGGTCCCATGGCTGCACGAGGTCGACGCCACCGTGGAAGTACGAGCTGGCCGGATGCACTTCGGCACCCAGGGGCGCTGGACGGTGTACGGCGTGCACCAGGTTCCCCCCAGTCCCCCTCAGTCAGTCATTCGCCTAGAAGACCTTCAGCACGGTGTTCCAGAGGAGTACGTCGATGTCATCAACCATGTCCTCACCTCTCAGGCACAGGTATTTGCGGCCGCGGACCGGCTACGACGGACAAACGTGACGGAGCACCGGATACCGATGGTACCGCACCGCCCTCCCTTTGAGAAGGTATACGGATTTGGCATCCGGGAACGGGAGGCCATACAGACTCAAATTGACGAGATGTTACGTGACGGGGTAGTGGAACCCAGCACCTCCCCGTATAACTCACGGGTGGTGCTGGCCACCAAGAAAGACGGAAGTCTACGCTTTTGCGTAAACTTCAAGGCGATAAACAAACTGACCATTCCCGCCCCGCCCCCGCAGATCAATATCACAGACGCACTGGCAGGACTGGGGGACGCCACTATTTTCACGACACTAGACTTAAAATCAGGCTACTGGCAGGTGCCGGTATGTCTGGAGGACCGCCCTAAGACGGCATTTACGGCACCAGACGGTCGACGTTACCAGTTCTGCGCCATGCCGTTTGGTCTCATGGACGCCCCTGCCACGTTCCAGGCCCTGATGGTACGTGTTCTGGATGGGTACATTGGTGAGTTCGCCAGTGCCTATCTGGACGACGTTATCATCTGGTCCAGGACGTGGGAGGAACACGCGCACCATCTGGCATTGGTGCTAGAACGTATGGCCAGACACGGACTGACGTGCGCCCCAAAGAAATGCCACATTGGGGCCACGGAAATAGAGTTCCTAGGACACATAGTGACGGCGGAGGGGTGCCGCCCCCGACCTGAGCAGTTGGAGCTAATAGAGGGAAAGGGGGCACCGAAGACCAGGAAGCAGCTCCAGAAGCTGCTGGGGCTGCTCAACTGGCTGCGGTCCTTCGTCCCCGACTTCGCCACGGTGACGGCCCCGATGACGGACCTACTGTCGCCGAAGACTAAGTTCCGGTGGACCCCCGCCGCGGACGAGGCCTTGCGACAGGTGAAGCGCCGGTTCAGGAACTGTCACACGCTCTCACGCCTGGTGCCCAGCCGCCCCATCTTCATCCAGACGGATGCGAGTCAGGAGGGGATGGGGGCGGTGTTGTACCAGATGGATGACCGGGGCGAGAGGCGCGTGATCGAGTACGCCAGCGCCAAGTTTGGGCAGGCTGAGCGGAAGTATCACGTGAATGAGCAAGAGTGCCTTGCGGTGGTCTGGGCCCTACAGAGGTACCGTCACCACGTCGAGGGCCGCTCATTCACGCTGAGAACCGACAGCCAATGCCTCCGCTGGTTGGACTCCGCTCAGGGCCGGAAGTCTAAGTTCACTCGGTGGGCCATGCTGATCCAGGAATTCTCGTTCACGGTCGAGCACATTCCTGGACGTGAAAATCAGTTGGCCGACGAGTTGTCCCGGAATCCGGACCCTGAGAATGAGTTCCACGACGACCAGGGCTGGGAGGAAGTGCTCCTCCCTGAGCGTGAGCGCGGGGTAGAGGACTCGGTGCCGCGACCGTGCGCGTTGTACGCGCTGACAAGCCCCACTGCTCCTGCACCTGACGCGCGACCCGAGACTATGACTGACCTGCTGGCGTGGGTCCACGCGGCGCAACTCCGGGACCCCGACACCCGGACCCGACTGACAGAGTGTGGGGAGGGGGTGATACCGGGCTGCCGGAGCCTGAACGGGGTGCTCCAGACCAGGGGGGCTCACAGGTCGAGCGGGTGGCGGACCCACGTGCCGCCCGAGGCCAGGCGCTGGGTCCTGAGCTACCTGCATGACCACCCCCTGGCGGGACACCCGGGCGCGGAGCAGACGCTGCGTGAGGTCAGACGGACGTTCCGCTGGCCTGGCGACGCGGCAGAAGTAAGACGCTACGTGCGGGCCTGCCTGCGTTGCCAGGAGCGGAAGTCCAGGCGACCCGACGGCAAGGAGCAGCAGGTCCCACGACGGCCCCGGAATCCCTTCCACACTGTGGCGGTGGATATTATGGGGCCGTATCCTCGCACGTCCCGTGGTCGGCGATTCATTGTTGTGGTCACGGATGTCTTCACCCGCTGGGCGGAGGCGTTCGCAGTACCAAACGTGAAGGCCGGCACCGTGATTGCCCTGCTCGAGCGCGAGTTCTTCCCGCGATACGGGTACCCCGCGGTCCTGCTGACGGACAACGGGGTGCAGTTCACGGGGAGAAGCTGGCGAGTGTCCTGCGCGGGTTGGGGGGTGGAGCATCACACGACGCCCACCTACCATCCGCGCGCGAATCCGACCGAAAGGCGGAATCAGGACATTAAAACTCAGCTGCGCATCCGGTTGGACGAGGACCACACCAAGTGGGACCTGCACCTGCCGACGCTGCTGTTTTGCCTGCGCCGTCGGACGAACGCGGTCACGGGCCATTCCCCCGCTGAACTGGTGCAGGGCCGGAACCTCGCCCTGCCCGGGGAAGCGCGCGCAACCCCCGACTTGCACAACATGACCACGGACGATCTGCGCGAAGACGCCCGACGTCGCCAAGCTGACTACCTGACTAGACGTACGCCGCAGACGCACCAGCCCCCAGCACGACTAGAGCCTGGCCAGCAGGTGTTTGTTAAGTGTCATCACCTGTCGGCTGGCGAGCGGGGCTTTTGCGCCAGTCTGGCTCCTAAGTGGGCGGGGCCACAGGAGATCGTAGACAGACTGGGCACCACCTCGTACCTCGTGCGTCGCGCCGACGGACGGACAACTAAGGTGCACAGGGACGACATTCGACTGATAGGCGACCCGCACGACGAGTACGACCACGACGACAGCGGACCAGTGGACGGTGACGAGGCCGAGGATGACGTCACCGAAGGTGTACTGGCCGACCTCGGCGCCCCTGTGGTGGTACCGCCGGAGCCGGACCTGGGACGTCGACGGGGACACGCCCACCCCAGGTCACTGCGGGGGGTTGGCAGGGACGTTGACAGGGACGACGACACACGGGACGGGACCGATGACAACGTCGCAGTAGGAGTCCTGGTCGACCTCGATGACCCCGTGGTGACGCCACCGGAACCGGATCAGGGACGTCGACGGGGACACGCCTACCCCGGGTCACGGCGAGTGGCAGGCGAGAACGCTGACGGGGACGGTGACACACGGGACAGGACCGATGACAACGTCGCAGTAGGAGTCCTGGTCGACCTCGGTGACCCCGTGGTGACGCCACCGGAGCCGGATCAGGGACGTCGACGAGGACACGCCCACCCCAAGTCACTACGGGGGGGTTGGCAGGAACGTTGACAGGGACGACGACACCTGGGGCACGACACATGGACGGGCCCCCACGACGACACCGACTCAGCCTCCTACGGGGGGACAGCAAAAGGGGAACGGTGGTTGGCAACTGGCAAGAGGGGGCGGGGAACGGACGCCCGTCAGAAGGGGCGGAAGGGGTCCGCGTGGCGCAAGCATGGCAGAGCTGGAGCGCTTTGTGGACCGGGTGCTCCCGCCTGATGACGTCAGCGCCTACGCCAACGACACTGATGGACCGCTCATCGAGGACGTAACACATGACAACACTGCTCAGGGCGACCTGGTCGACCTGAGTGAACCAGTGGTGACGTTGCCGGAGCCTACCCAGAGACGTGGACGGAGGTACGTCCACTCCTGGGAACGGCGGGTGACGGGGACGGACGTGAGCAAGGACGTGACAGACGGGGTAACGGTCCGGCTCCTCAGTGGGGAGGGCGATGTCGACAGGGCCCAGCAGGTGGTCCTGGACTTGCCTTCCGGGGAGCCGAGGATGACCGCTCACGCGGGGAGGGGACCGGCGTTGCGCCGGTCCACGCGTGAGAAGACGGCCCCCCACTACCTCCGGGACTACGAGTGGGGGAGTCAGCGCAAACCCCGCGACGTAAGACAAACGACCGACGGGGGGTTACGCTGCAGCGTGATGCAGCTCCTGCCCCAGTTTGCCCGACCCGGACGGAATGACGTGACGAGCTCCGACGACCAGACAAGTGGCCGGACGCGGACGCAGCTGCCGGTCTAGGTCGGCGTCGGGGGCCAGGACGGCCTCGGGAGAGGGGGGGCATATGACGACAGTCGTCGTACCCTCCCAGATACAGAGGCCGTACCTGGCCACCGACGCGGGCCTGAGGGGGCCTATTTTCCCCCCCAGTGAACCCCAGTGTGTGCGACGGCCAGGGACGCACCCGCGTGCGCCCTAGCATGCCAACGAGTGTTTTTTCTATGTGACTTTATCTTTTATTTCAGTGTGTATATATTTGTAAACGATTAAGGGATTTGAATGTGTGTAATTAACTTATTTTATTTATTATTCATTGTGCAAGTTCGCTGTGTAATTAATGTCTCGTGTATGTCTTTGTAAATAATTCAATAACTTTTTCTGAAGTGTTTCGCCGTAGTATGTAATTGCAGCCTGGCGCGCCGCGGGACGGAGCTCTCTCCCACGCCGGCCGATTTTCCCCTCCCTCCCCGCCACCCGCGGGCGCCGGCCCGCGGGCGAGCGGGGAGAGGCAGTCGCGTCCTGGTCTCGAGCGGAGACAGACGTGTTCGTTGCTCCGCGAGCCGCGCACGTTGCGCTCGGGATTGAACGTTCGCTCAGTCCGCAGTCGGTCACGGCAGCTGAGCTGCCACCGCGAATCAGCTTAGCATTGTTAACTTACGAGTCATCGGGAGACGTGTCTAGCGGGCAGTTTCTACAACGCGAACGTGGTGCTACGAGTCTCTGAACTTTTCGCCGTCCACGGAACATTACGTAACGGGCCGCGTATGTACAGCGTTCCGTCTTCGGGCCCTTTCTCACTGGGTCAGCCTAGCATTAATAAACTTTACGATTCGCGCCGAAACGTATTTGAGAACCGCCCCGTCGTCAGGGAGTCCGTGTCGCCGTGGTAGGGCACTTGTTCCGCGACGGTTCCGCCAGGCTGCGGCAGGACTTTATAAGCGTTAATAAAAGACGGCTCGTGAAATTCGTTAATGCCGTGTTCTGCTTGCGACAACCTACCAACATTCCTCGCAATCACTTCACTCTCCCTCCAGGTCCCGCCTTTCCCGGTCCCGGCCACGTTGGCCTGGACCCACACCTCTCCGACGAGGGCAGTACGGGCATAACAGGACATTTATTTCAACGGGAAAACGGGGACCTGAAGCCGAGGGACGTCAAGTTGTACATTATAAATCACAGGGAGGAGGACCGACAAAATAATTAGCTTCTGGGACCATAGTACTCATGGCCCGCTGCAAGGAACCGACCCAGCTTGCCTGGAGTGTGATCGGGCACGCCGTGTGTTGTTGCCCGCAGCGCTGAGCCAGGAGGACGCGGACGCCGAGGCAGACGCCAACAGCACGGAGCTGAGCCGCCCGCAGTTCGTGAGGCCGGACAAGATGAGGGGTCACGTGGGGCTGCCCGCCGGCAACACCCTCCGCCTCAAGTGCCGCGCGGAAGGTAGGCCCTCTACTCTCCCCCCTACTTCATCTCGCTCATTTATCTTAGGGGATTTTGTTATTCTTTCCCGATAAATTGTATTTTGGTCAGTTTTATAAATTTTTTAGATAAATTTTCCGGTATAATCGCATCATTATGCGAGACAAAATTTTCGAAAGCGTTTTCTAATACGAAATCATGAATTGAAGTGTGTTTTTATCAGCACATTTAATTACAAGATAATAAAAATTTAATTTTCCTTTTTTTTTTTCATTAATTTTGAACAGAACACTAGACAAAGAAATGTAAATAAAGGTTTAAAGCACCGACGCGGGTGTGGAACACGTGTGCATACAGCGAGTGATTGTGAGGGAATACAGGACAGCGTGACCACAACCTATCTGAGGGGTGCGGAAAGTGTCCACCAGGTTGTATTGTTTGACTGTCTCAAATGTGCATTAGACATGGATCCCACGCCTTCATCAGTGCATGAAGTGTGTCGTTATTCAGTCACGCGGATTCTTTTCACACATGTTCCACGGGGTCTCTTTTAAACGACTCGCCCTGTACGGGTGTACAGCAAACTGTGCTGTCGTCACAGTGGTAAGGGCCTCGTGAGCCGGGCAGCGAACCACAGGGCCCGCGGGGAGTCGCCGCCCGTCACCTCTGTTAATCGTGCTTGTAATTTATATTATAATCAAAGTGAAAAGGATTTTGTGAGACGTAATTTGTTTAATTTACCGGAGCGGCAGTCGCGGCTCGAACCCACGCCACGTGTTGCAAATAAACGTATCACTTTGTGGGTGAAGGGTTGTTGACACTCGGGAACGTGGGTTTGAACCCTCGTGCAAGTATTCCAAGCTGTGCCAGTCGCAGGGATGCCCGCGTGCGCAGGAAACCCCGCCCCCAACGTGACGTGGTCCTGCAACGGCACGGAGCCCAGCAGCAAGGCCCACTACCGCCGCTGGTCGCTCGTGCTGGACCGCGCGGTGCCCGCGGACTCGGGCAGATACGCGTGCTTCGTGTGCAACCAGCTGGGATGCATCGACTTCTCCTTCGAGGTCGAGATCATAGGTGAGGCGACACGCCGCAGTGCTGTCTCCCTCTCCAGTAGCTCCCGGCAACCCTCAACACCTCGAGGAATTAGTGCATTAATCACTGTTTTGCACAACGAACTTACTATTTTAAAAAAAAGTCTTACGTATTGTATCGTATTGTGGCTAATTTAAAAACCAAATTTCTAACAAATCTAAAAAATTAATTAAATTTGGATGCCACTTTTTATATATCTAAATAACTTCCTAACTGAACAATGAATGAATAGTTGGAGATGTGTATCAAAAATCTATGAATGAATGGCTTAAGGCTACTTGGGTATCGACGACATCATGTTCATTAGAGAAAGTGTACGAGGATGTAACATTAATGGAATGCATGGGTGTGGGAAACGGGAGCAATTCAAGGGAAAAAAACCACCGGCTAATTGTTGTAAAAAAAATCACAGCTAAGTTCAATACACGAAGTGACTTATTCCCACTGCACCAAACACTAACACATAGTTTACTATTGTATAGCCTTTACAATCCATTGACCTAACATTGTCATTCAGGCATGTTTAAAGAAAAAAAAAATATATATATATATTCTTTGTTAAAAATTTCGACATTTTCCACCCATTTTGTAAATTTCGATGATGAAAAATTAATTTTCTAAAACTTTTTTTCAATTGCAATTACTTATTTATTAGCACGGTTTTGGTTTTACAAATGTATTATTTTTATGTATTAGCCCAATGTCGAGTAAAAGTTAACATTTGAAGACAGTGGTTTGGTTTTTATTTCAACACTGTCACATGTTAGTTGATTATTTTAAGATGTCTGTGTATGCCTAATGAACTTTTTTTTTTCCTCCCGTAGGACACATTCAAGGGAAAAAAAAATATTTTCTGTCATTAGTGTGTGCGGTGGATGTGATGTGCGTTGACCTGTGCTCGCATTCACCAGACGTAGCTCCTTTCTCGACGTCCGAGCAGTGTGCGAACGTGACGGTGCGCGCCGGCGGCACCGCGCGCCTGGCCTGCCCCGCGGGCGCTGCCCCCGCCGCGTGGGTCGCGTGGTACAGCTCTACCGAGCCCGGCACCCTGCAGATGGCCCCGGTCCAGGTGAGCGGAGCCTCACGCCCGCGTGGTTGTGTCCTTGCAGAGCGCCGCAACCACATCCCTATCGTAGTACGGCGGCCCGAAAACGCCAGCGTGGCGCGCGGCAACAGCCACACCTTCCTCTGCGAGGTGCGGTCCGACCTGCACTCCCACATGGACTGGTTCCGGGGCACTGTCACCAAGACCGACATGATCGCTTTAAAAGAGAAGGGCGTTGGGGCTTTGAGGGACATGGTGCAGGTACCAGGCGCAGTGCATGCGACCCCTCTCCCGTAGCGCTCGTGGCGGCTGTTTGCTTGGCAGTAGCGGAGTGCGAGCTGCGACACCTTGTGGCGTCTAGCGTTTAGCAGTGTGTGCCCGTAGTTACCGCTACCTCGTAGGAACGTATGTAGTATTGTAGTGTGGTGTATTGCAGAGTAGAAAAGCCGCTGATAAAGTAACACTTTGAGTATTTAGAAGTGATAGTATACAGTAATGACATAAATTATTACTGGAATGTTACTGTAGTTTTTCCGACTACAAATTATCATCACAGTGTGGGTTATGAAGTATATTTAGAAAAAGTAATTTGCAAATTGGTTTAGTTACATTATGTAAACAGAACTATTTTGCTGTAGCTAGTAGTATAAAGTATAACTTGTGTTATTTTGAAACTCACAGTTGTTTGTACGAGTAAGAAATGCTTCACTTTCAGAACATTACTGATTACATCTACTCTTCTTTATTGTAAACAACTAACTGTTATTGGCCTGGTATGGAATTAATTTCGAAAAAAACATGCTTTGCAGTTTTGGCTGTAGTAAATAAAAATAATATTAAATGTTTTCTCACGGGTTTTCTAGCTTTCTAAATTTTTTTGAAAACAAGTGGAAAACTTGGTAATGAATTTCTGTTAGAAGGTTGACAGTACTGTAGTTACATTTGATTCATCACCACATTAACAATACCTATAGTTATTATTGTTTTCCGTTGTTTGAAAAATTGCATTCAGAAACCAGTTTTAATTGTTTTATTTAGCTCAATTTCATTCCTAAGATAGAAGATTTTGTGTTAGTTATTGGTTTTACGTTATGAATAGGATTTAAAAAAAAAAAAAATTGTGTAAAATTCATTGTTATAGCTATGATTAATTAAAATAATATTTAATGCACATATCTGATGTATATTTACTCTTTACAAATAAATAAATTGGAATTTATTTTTTGTGTTAGTCATGTAACAGAATCAGTAAGACTTGCATTATCTATCGGGAAGTTTCTTAATTATTACCATCTACTTGGTGTTCACCGAATTTTGGACATCGAAGAATGAAACTTCGGTAAAGCTGTGAAACGATGTGAGGGACTATCGTCGCGGGCGCGAGCCAACGGCAGGTGACTTGCTCCCCAGGCGCAGGACGACACGGCCAACCAGAACCCGCAGTTCCTGACGCTGCTGGACGTGGCGCCCGAGGACGAGGGCTGGTACACGTGCGTGGCGGGCAACAGCCGCGGCATCACGCACGCCAGCGCCTACCTGCGCGTGCTGGACGGTAAGTGCCGCGGCGAGCCCAGCTCCTTGCTGCAGGGTCATGCGGGCGTGGCCCCAACCCCGCGGCCCCCGCCCCCAGCCCTCGCCCTGGCGGCTGCGCTACTGCTCCGGCTTGCCCGCCCCCTCGCCACAGCCTGAGCGGCGCGTTGTCTAGCGCAGTGCTTCGTGTTTCTCGACTGATGGTCGCGAGTAGTACACGAATAATTGAAAAACTTAATTTTCTGCGCAAATAAAATGTTTGGACATTGGTTTGAAAGTGTTTCATAAAAACAGTAGCTAGCAAAGTTCAGTGGTAATGGCTATTGAAGATGAAACTGTTGCGTTAGCAAGTGGAACATAAAATTTTTAAGAAAAAATAAAGGAAACTAAGTATCTACTTGAATAACATTGTAATTTCTGTGGTTCCCGAAAACTAACCTTAAAATTTTTTTTCATGTGCTCGTGCTATCTTGAATGAGACCGTAAGCATTCAGAATAGATGTGATAAAGAACATATATATATTGTAGGTTCCAACTGTTGAACAACGTTTTGTCAGTACAAAAATTAATTCTCAGGTACAAAGCAGATTTAATTTTTATGAGTTTCAAAAGAAGAAAACAGAAAAGAGATGTATTCATGCCAAAGTTTCAAAAGTGCTTATAATGTTCTTTGAACCAACGTAAAATATCTATTGAAATTTTTAGTCATATTGAAAAAAAATATTTGCTCAAAGCATCAATATAAAAATTTTCTGTGAATGTGTACTTTTTGATTTAGTATTAAAATATTTATTAAAACGAGGGGCAGCATTGAAAGATACAGATGAAGATCTATTTTATATTTTAATACATATTTGACTACACAATACTGAATACTTTGGATTGTATGTTAATATTATAAATAATACTTTGATATTTTGCATGTACACTTGTTAATGTGGAGAAGAACAGGTTTCCCCATATTCAAAAATGGGACACAATGTTTGTTGTATTACTTGCTTCAACTACACCAGTCATTAGGCAAGTATTTCAAAAAGTGGTGTTTTTCATTGCAATGAAATTAATAAAGGTCATATATTTCCATGGGTGTTGGTCATTGTCATTACATAAGTTTACCAGTATGTATGTGTAATTCATATGTGACAAGGGATTTTTAAATAACCCATTTTCATTAAATAGAGCAATGCCAGTCCTGTCATTTAATATTTCATAGTTAACACTTACATTTTACCACACAAAACTTGAATGAAAATGTTAAAAAATTCAATTTTGGTAATTTAAAAAATAAACATGAAATTAGTAGGTACTAACAGTATGTGATTACCTTACTATTTTTTGAACAAAAAGAAACAGGACACCTAAAAATTTGTACACAATGCATTCATATTAGTGAGAATATGATAACCATTTACATGAACTACTCCTTAAGAAAGCCTCAAGCCTATTAAGTCTTATGCATGAAACTAGTTAAAGCATTTTTACGATGTTATAAGTAAATATGTATCGACATATAGTACATTCCAAATAATTTAACACTTGAAATCAACTTATGAAAATCATCCCTTTCCACTGTTGGTTAAAATGTGATTTTAAATTTACAACCCCTTTATAACAAGTCGCTGCCTGTTAAATTTTTTTTTTTTACTGAAATAAAACAACTATGCAGTTTAGATCAGCTGGAATGAACTGTAATATTATGTTGTAAAAATAAAACCATTTTTTTTTCTTTTTAAACTTATAGCATTTTTCTCACTCAAAAGGGGCAAAAGGTTCATTAATTTTTATGGCTATATACATTATATCCATAAAAGAATGTCCCAGTTATAAATTTTAATAGTATCAACTGTAAGTATTGTAGTGTGTTGGTTCAAGGTCACAATTAAAGGTACCTCAAACAGTATTAGATAAGCGCATCCACGAATACTGCTTTGTTTTTCTCTCACTTGCAGCGCCACCTATTCAAAATGGCAACTCCTGAGCCTAAGCATTTTGTGTTCTGCAATTTGCTAAGAGTGAATGTGTAGTTTCAGTTCAATGTGTGTTCCCCATTTGAAATCTCTTTGTATGAGATTGGTTGAACGTAAAAGTCTCTGTCCGTTGGATTGATTGTAATGGTCGAGACGACAGGGCTCTTTTTCGGTTGCCTACCTGCAGGGCCGGAACTAGGAGATTTGTTAGGGGGGGGGCAAAGCTTAATTTGCCGCCCCCTCCTTACCAACATTATAAAATACCTTTTTTCGTTAGAAACGGTGGTTGAAATGATACTATTCACTTATACATAATTGAGAACTTTTATTTATCAAGTACACTAATTGGAAAACTAATACAATTACATTTTTTATTATAATGAAATAGACTGTTATCAAACTATTGTTTATTGTTGGCACAACAGTGAAAATTAATGTCTACCAATAAGTTTATTAAGTATTAAAATTACATAAGGAACATGTGATTCTGAATTAGGTAAGTATAAAATTGTATTGATAACCATACAAAGAAATTCAATTCAAAATTTAAATTTTCGAGCATGATTAGCTGCAAAAGTGTTAATAATATCATCAAAATTGATCAAAGCAGCTCGTTTGTGTTCAATAGATATAATACTTAGATTTGTTCATCTCTGCTGGCCCATCGTGCTTCTCAAATAGCTTTTAATAATTTTAAGTTTACTAAAACTTCTTTCACCTGACGTTATTGTAACTGGAAGGGTGAGAAACATTCTCAGAGCAGTAGTAATGTTAGGATATGCCTCCTCCAGTTTATTTTTGTAGACAAGGCTCAACATTGTTGATGCTGTAGCATCTTTTAATTCATAGTCTACTGTTAAT
Source organism: Bacillus rossius redtenbacheri (assembly GCF_032445375.1). NCBI lineage: Eukaryota > Metazoa > Arthropoda > Insecta > Phasmatodea > Bacillidae > Bacillus > Bacillus rossius. The sequence goes on along the minus strand of NC_086332.1, from coordinate 47,164,780 downwards.
GCATGGTGTTTAAAACTTTCAATTTCAAATACGAATTCTTCTTTGTTAATATCGGCACTCTAAGTGTTTCCTAATTCTGCTGCTTTGACTTTTAAATCTTCTACTTTCATTTTATGAATTTGAACAACACTTAAAAATCCAAACTTATTGTTAATGTTCAATTCTAATTTCGGTGTCGCCGACAGCACATCGCTTTCTTTTTTCCTTCTCTCTTTGGCAGCTTTCCTGTACTCGGCTTCACATTGCCGTTTTCTGCCGTCCATAATTTAGAGACTGATAAAAAAAACGTAACCCAGCTTATAATGGACAAATGACTCAAAATTAATATATATTTTCCTAACACCTATTTATGGTAAATACTGAAACAACTTAATGTCGCACTCGCAGGCACACACGTAAACAACATAATTGTAGCACTCGGCGAATTACGATGTCTTTAGTGGCAGCAAGAGCAGACAGCCCAAAAAGCCGCTAAACTGCGACAACAAACAAAAGAGCCTGCTCCGATGTCCCTCTGCGCATCAACAGCCTTCCCCCACAGCGCCGGGAAAGGAGGGGTGGTAAACCATACCGTCGCGCGAGAGTCCGTCTTACACGAGAACCAACGGCGTAACTAATGCATTTTATTTCATCATTTCACCACACTCTCAGCCACTTAATGAAGTCCCAGTATTTTTTAATTTTTTTTCAACATCCATTTGTCCACAGAATAGCTCGTCAGGGCGTATTTGTGTTAGTGAGGCGAGATGATAAGCAAGACTCTGACTGGTGTTACTAGCGCGGTATCGCCTCTAAGCGCAAGGCTCTGAACTGGCACGTAGACTTCTCGTCGTATACAGGTTAATTATGAAAATTGAGCGGAAACCATTAAAGGGCGGCTACATGTAGATAAAGGTGGAATGCAATATTTACCGGGCGTTTCATGTCTAAAAACTGTTCCGAAAACACGCGTTTTTGCTGTTATCCTTCTTATAAAAATACAGTTTCGAAATGAAATACAGAAACAGAACTACAGGGGAATCCTAAATTCTTCAAAAATTTTCGCAAGTATTTCCTGCTACAGTAAAAACACCGTCTTCTTACAAAGCCTTTTTCAACTTCTTTAATTTCGGAACGCATTTCCTTACAGTATAAAACTCATGAATTTTACTCTGCACAGCACCACATGTGAAATCGTCTACTTCGATTATTTTCAAGTGCTCTGTTTTCGTACCCATTGGTGTCGAAAAGGTAAATCTTGTTTAGCTCTTTGCCTTACCATCTGCTAGAATTCGTTTTACAGTTAAAATTGAGACACCTGTTGCAGCACTTGCTGTATACAATTTTAACAACTTTTTGGTTCGCCGAAATGTTTTGCATTATTGTATTGTAGACTATCTCTCGAGCTTGTTCCCGCAGTGGCAAGCCAGATTTAATACACGATTTAAATCCCGGTGGTTCGTGTAACTAGGATTGCCAGACAGCCGAGCGCGATCGGTGTTATCAGCCAGGAAGCGATTAAGTTACTAACCCCCTCCACTACTCGACGCTCTCAAGTGATCACCCGCGCAACGGGTCCTTGAGATGCCAGCTCTCATCGCAGTGGTTTTACTCACTCCAGACCACGATTTATGGTAATACTTGTTTCTTAGAGTGAAGTAACGCATTTGAAGTACGAATATATTTACAAATTATGCATGATCAAGTTAAATAGAATTTCTTAATTTCTTGGCTAACTTATTGGTTGCGATATGTACACTTTCAAAACTTTTATTAATGACTAGTTACATTTTGTTTTAGTGAACCACTTTTCATATTTTGCCGCCCCCTGATATTTGCTGCCCGGGGCACATGCCCCCCCTTAGTTCCGGCCCTGCCTACCTGACATAACCCCATGCGATTTTTTTTTCCTTTGGGGCTTTATAAAAGATTGTGTCTACATTCCACTGCGACCTAAATATTTGCCAGAGTTGAGACAAAGATTTGAAGAGGCTATAGCTTCAATTACTCCGGATGTGGGTTAACCAAAATGTGGCTAAGAATTAGAATTTACGTTGGGTGTGTGCCGTATAACTAAAGGTATCTATACATATTGAACATTTTTAAGAAAAACTAGGTTAGTTTACCTTTAATTTGATGTATGATTTGTTGTAAATAGTATAAATTAAACTGTTAAAATATACCTACTATTGAAAGTGGGACATTCTTTAAAGGACATACTGTATATGGTTTACGAAAGAATGTTAAGAAATTATCTGAACTTATAGCTCTCAAATTAGTTTGAATGCTGTTTATAAAATGGTTTTATAAGTAAATTACTTAAAATTTTGTGCTTTACAATTTCTTAAATAATTTACTTTTTCTCTAGAAAAAATCTGCTGATAAGAGGTTTACTGTATACGTATAAAAATCTTGAAATCAAAATATATTTCACTTTCTTCAAAAATTCTTCTTATGTCTTCAATTATAACATTTTGTTGCATTAACTCATTTGAATGTTCTTAATCTCTAGCATAACTAAGGTTCTCGGTTGCAGTTAATCGCTGTGACATTATGCTCATGTTTTGAGGCTCTTGGGTACAATCTCACTCCCTGGCTTGACTCAATTTACAACCTTAGATGGTACGCGAGAGGCTCAGAACTGACTATCCACACCACTCATAGCAACACTGTTGCTTATGGAAGCCAGCGGCACTTGTTGCAATGTTGCGAGGTGTGCTAGCATCTGTACTCAGCTGTATGCTCATTTGCACGCCCTGTGAGTCACTGACCAGTTGTGAAAATTTGGAATTGGTACCATTAGCGGGAAGAGGTAAATTACCTTACTCGCAAGACCTGAATTCTGATTCAGAAGAGCAATTTTCTGGCTGATATCTTGACCAAAAATACCGGCAACCTTGCAGCCATGTATGAGCCATCTCAGCGTATCCTTAATAGCTACCTATGCTTCATTGTGCTTAACTCAGCCTGTCCAATGCTTAAATGATGCAGTAGTCAATGCTGTACTGAATAGACACCTTGATCGCATGTGTGAATTTAGAAAATCAAACAATACTGGGTAATAAGGTTTATGACTGCAATTATTGTGATTTAAACCCTTTTGTTCTACTCAAGTCACCTTTCTGGTGTTTAACTATTGGTGCAATGATGGCCTCAATTTACAAAATAAAACATTGCCTCTTACTAAGCATAAGTAAGCTTTATATAAAGTTTGTGTTTTGTGAAACAATTTTGTATTTGATAATTTAATAAACCACATATATTATTCTTGTTACAGTAATTCACTGCTGAAAAGGTATATTGTGTGTTATTTAATTGTTCTAAATTGTTGCTTGCCAATGAGATATCAGTAGACTATCTATTGTACTTTTTTTAACTGCTTGATTAAAGACTTTTTTGTCTGTCATCAACATGTTTCAGTGTTGCATTTATTTTAACATTTCTCTGTCAACTAACATTTTTATACATAATTTTATTTCTTACTTTTCAACTAGTTTTCTTTGCAAGAACCATAACATTGCACCAGGCACCAGAAAGTAGACTCTATGTTTTTATTCTTTGCACATACTTTCTTGTCTTCTCTCAAGACTAGTCTGCGTTGTAATGTCTTGTTAATTATTTTGCAGTAGGATAATGCTTTTTGTGTACCATAACAACACATTATAAACATTACATCCTTCTGCTCTGTGTATATGTTTGCATGATTCTGATGTGGCATGAATGTTGTAGCCACCAGCAAGGTTTAAAAAAAATGGTGTTTTTTTATTATTATTTAAGGGTTTATTTTTCAAAAATCATACTTATGATAATTTAATAAGTAATATTTTCAAAAACTTAACTGAAAATTGTGTGCTTCATGATTATTATGTGATGCCTGGTGCTATGTTAAATGTCTTGCCACCAGATATCGCTAGACAAATCTTTATTTTGTCCATTCTTTTTTTAATAAATTTAATGATCAACCATTTTGAAATAAAAAATTTACACAACTTTTTCCTTAATATTTTGTAAAATTATGTCACTCATTTGGACTTTATATATAACTTCCCCGTTATGTATGTGTAACTACAGTTTCTACATGGCCTCTTCAGGCATGCCAGAGCCCTTAGCCTTGACTGTTAACTAAATAAATAATATACCTACATACATATATTGTATGTATGGCAAAAAAAAATTTGGTATCTTCCTCTCCATGTTTCCTTTCCTTTTCACTCCTGTGGCTGGACGTTCATGCGAGACGTCTTTTCCCAAAACTTTACTTTCCCCATTCACTACGCCCACGTACCAACCAGAAACTTTTTTTCTTTTGTTTTAGTTTAATTAATTCTCACATATTTATTAAAATTCTTCATACCAATATAATTGAAATGTTTTCAAGAAATGGATGGTTAATGATGAAGTGCCCTTTCATTCAGCTAAATTATTGGTAAATCAATTTCATTACCTAAGTGCGTTACGGGGAGGTTTAGGAAAAAAACTGCAAGTTTGAGACATTGGGTGAATCACGTATAATGAATGCAGCATGAAGAGAAACTTGTTGGTGGTTATTGCCTGCATGTCATAGCTGTTGTCAATGAGGTATGTCTCTCCTTCTCTATTCTTCCTGCCGTCCACATCACATGTGAGGTTGTCTGGGTTGTTTCTCCTGGGGGGCAGAGCAGGTGCTAGCTTTGCAACAACAAATTATGTACTGTCCACGCCAAACGTCTTGGCGGCTAGGGCTACTTCTTAACAGGGTCTAAACACAATAGGGGGTATATAGCCCCCTCCCTCACAAACCCCGAAATCCTAAACAATCTATTCTTCCCACCAAAAAATGGAAAGAATCTGAAAGCAAACAGTGGGCAAAATGGTTATATTCCCTCTGCCCCCCTTTTCAATATTGCATACGCTCCTCTGCTTGTTAACCATTCATTGTTATTCGGAATGGCACAGATCACTGTAGCTGACACTTGTGATGTCTCGGGTGTGTGTAACCAAACAGAACAATGCAACTTGAAGGTATCCTCAAAATTTCCCTCTGGTGATACACCATGTCAGCACAATAAATTTTTCACCTCCCGCCAAGCCGTTTGGCATGGACAGTACAGTAGGTAGCGTAAATTATTATCTTAATTTTTCTTTTAAGAGACAGGCCTGAATATATGCTGGGAAATATACAGTTAATGTACCGTATTTGAAAAGCAGCTAGGAATTATAATCAAGTTGCCTCTATAGCCCACCCAGTCTTCATTACATTTGTTGTGGATGGAACAGTGTGTGTGAGTGCAATTTGGTTTAATTTTTTTGACTGTAGTAACTCTTAATCATTAGTAAAAACAATTTTTCATTTCTTATTCTGAATTTTGTATTGAGTTTGTATATTTTAATGCAGCATGCATATTTTGTATTATTTTATGGGTTTAATCGCTATTAATTGTGTTCTTGGTTATGAATTATTATTATTTATTCATTCAAAATTTTGTTGTTAAAAATATAATACATTTGTGATTGAAGGCAAAAAAAATTCTTAAAAAATAATTTTTTCCTAGAATAATGTTAAAAGCATGTGAGGTGATGTGCTAAAAACAGTTGGCTAATGAAAGCGAAGGTTACAGCAACTAAATTTGATTACAGAAAAAGCAGACAAAGCAGCAATGTTCGAGTCTCGAGTGGTGTCTGCTGGGGAGGACGTCACTTTCGCCTGTACTAAATGGGAAGGCGATGCCAGAAACATCACATGGTACAAGCACAGTCTGGAGCACAACTCCCCGTACACACCGATTGAGCTGAAAGTGAGTATCCACAGAGGGTCTCCTTAAAACATAAACCAAGTCATCTATACCAAATATCTTCATGGAGTCATGAAGCTACGCTACTGAACTAGAAAACATGCAACTTACATAAATGGCAGTTGGGTAAATTCTGCATGAACATGCCAATGCATGAGCTTGTACACGTGGCCCAACAGCATGAATGTTTACTTCACTACTGTATCCAACCATCTACTTGCTGTATTGTGAGTCACACTGGAGATTCAGATGTCAAGAAGATAAAAGAGGCTCCGGGCAAGCCACTCTTGTTTGTGTTCTTGAACTGTTCGAAACTGCTCAACTAACAATTTCCATTCTTTGATCAATTTTATTAAGTGGTGCACTACCTAGCAAGGTGATATGGTTGTAAAATATTGGACCTGTATTCGAGGACCAATATTCAGCCCAGGTTTGAATCCTGAGTCCAGGCATTCTGATTTCAGTTTTCCGTTTTTTCCCAAAATCATTTCAGACAAAATGTCTTTACGAAAGACCATGGCAGATTCCTCTTTTTCTCATTTCCGCATATTTTGTTGGTTGTACATGTTCATCTCCAATGTCCTTGCTGTCGACAAAGGCTAGAGCCCAAATAAAAAGGAAATGCTGAACGTCGACCGGGGTGTTGCTGCCCGCCTGATGCACAGTGTCTGTTTGCAGTCGAGCGTGGGCGGTGGAGACACGCTCCTCACCGTGAAGGACGTGATGGAGGACGACGAGGCGTGGTACACCTGCGTCGTCTGCACAAGCGAGGAGTGCCGAGATGCCGGCAGCACCAAGCTGCAGGTCCAGCGTGAGTGCTTGCCGAGCCTCTACACTTGTTTTCACAGACAAACTGTGACAAAGAAAGGATTTTTGCAACAAGTGCAGGCTTGTGTAAAAAATTCTTTCAGCTATCCTGAAATAAGTGTATTTTAAGTAATGTAAAAAAATGCACTAATCCTAACTCTTATTTGAGCCTGGTGGACTTTGTTATGACTAAGTTAGTTAAGATTTTGTGCCACAAAATGCACAGAGAGGAACAATACCCAAGCAGGGTTAAGAAAATTAATGCTTAAGGCCTTCATTTGCTCTGATCTTGATAAGGTCTAGGCTTACTCCAGCTAATGTGATAGTACACTATGTTCAAAATAATGTGAGACTTTTTTTTAGCAATCAAAGCAACATTTAGTTTTTAACAGCTGAAATTGTTACAATATTAACAAACTAATTATTAATATATGATCAGCTAGTCTGGTGGTACATGCATTTGTAGTTGTTTTAGTTTATCATGCCAAAAATTCAGCAGTTAGTCTAAATGTTTAATGAAGTACCTATCAAAGAAGTCTCATCTTATCTTTAGTAAAGGCATATAAAAACACGCATTCACTCAAAGTGGCTAGCTCTATACTCACAAATTTTCTTCATTAAAGTCAAAAAAAAATTTCATTGTTTATGGGTGGACAAGGTTGTGCTATTTTCATTCTCAATACTAAGTTGGCCTCATGTAGTACATGAAAGTTCAAATTTAACTTCTTATTTTCATTACTGGAAAGCTGACCATGTCTAATATGTCATGTCATAATATATGCCTCATGCCACAGAGAAAAAAATATAAAAATATGTTTGCAAAATAAAATAGGGTTTGGTCAGTCAAATCCTCAAAACCATAAAATCGTTAGTATCTGAGGGAAAAGATCAAGTAAATATTTAGGAGGAAATGTAGTGAATTCCAAAATTCAATCACTACAGTAGATACTACAGTCCTACAGTAGACATCTGATAGTTCGCAACCAATGGACCATAAAGTCTGATGGTCTAGCACCACCTAGAAATGTATGGACAACAACATCTTGCAGACATATTTGATCTACAACTTAGCGTTTATTGATAAGGGGTAGACCGTCCATTGACTGCATTTTTGGTTAATTTGATTCCAGAAAACATGCCAGATTGTCAGAAGTTTACGTGTTACTGTTTCCCAATATAATTCGTACTTTTAGTACCTTTGTCATTATGGAAATAACATTACATTATGTATTTATTCTAGAAACTTAGATCATGAAAGGCACTTTTAAAGAGGTAGGATGTGTTTCAGCACCAGACTAAATACCTACATATTATTTCTTATACATTTTTTTTTATTTTTTGAACCTTGAAACAGAAATTCCGATACGAGGGATGACTTTGAGGTACCTACTCTTTGTGATTCAAATTTGAGATTTTGATTAATGAAATTTGGTACCGTAAAACCGGGTGAATAGAAACAGCAGGGTAAATAGAAACAGTTTGCCTAAAAAAATCGTATTCATGATATCTTTAGGTTAAATGTCTATATTTTATGAGTTTTCACCAATATTATCTCGAAATAATTTCAGTGAATAATATAGTACTTAAAAGATTCCTTCAGCGGACTGTTCCTATTCACTGGCCCACTTGCCCAGTTCTGTGGTATCCAACCCACCACTGCCGTGAAGGTACGTGAAAGTAGAGGATTATATATGTGTTGAATAAAATGTTAGTTGAAACTGCGGAAATAAACATGTTCTTGCGAAAACGTTCACCCTTAACCTCTTTATTTAAAATGTTTTGCAAATAGGGACTCGTCACCTTACCTTAAGGATAATTAAGGAAAAACACGAGTGGTGTAACTGCCCCCAGAACCTGATACTCATGACAGGGCCGTCACGATTATCAGGAACACAGACGATCCCGGTAGATTCACTTCCATTCCCTTTCCCCATCATCTTTCACGATTCATTTCATTATCATCATTTCACGTACATATTCCCTTCATTTCCATCTTTACGGTCGACACAGATAAGTGTGAGTCGACGGCCGTAACAAGGGAGCGGTGCGTGTTGGGGGCAGCTCGGCTGGTGTCCATGTCGCTGGTGGAGGAGCTGGAGGACCCGCACGACGCAGACAAGGACGGAGACTCGTCGTCCACGGCCGGCTCGTACAACGCCACGGAGCAGGCCCGCCCCCCCACCTTCCTCAAGCAGGACAAGATGCACCGCGTGGTGGCCAAGCCTGCAGGCAACATGATGAGGCTCAAGTGCCCCGCGGACGGTGAGAGCGGTGCCACCTGCATTCTTAACCTCAGTGGAACATGTCGCACTTCCTGGCTAGCAATGATACAACCACAATACATTTAAAAAAAAAAAAAATTCATTAACAAATTTAGTTTCTGCAGTTGAAAAGTATAATGCTATGTATTGTCAACAGTTGAAGAATTATAAAAACTTTTTATCTCTTTACATTTTTTTTCAATACATTTCACGTTCTACAAATTATAAAGTTAAATCTATTCTCCCAAACTTTGCTTTCTTCAACCAAACAGCTCTTTATTTATTTAAATAAATCCATACTAATGTAAGGATCTCTTTTATTTCTGATGCCATTTGTAAATGGCTGCCGAAATGATATTTCATGCAATTTAAAATAACCAAAGTTTTAACGTCACCAGTGTTAAACTGGACTAAAAAAAAAGAAGATTGAAGATGGATGCTGTGCAGAAACAGATGGGGAGAGGATTAGGAGAGGGGAGGGGGCTGGGTCCATGATCTTCGCACTTGTCACCTGCCTATAAGGTTTCTCGGGAGTAAGTGTCCTTCAATTAATACACTGACTCTTCCATATCATTATTTTTTCTTGATTTTTAGCGACTACATTACGATAAAACCACACTTAAATGAGTAAACTTGTATTATTTTTTGTTACTTTTCAATAGACTTATCACTAGCTATTTCATGTTTAAAATCAATTTCTATAATCTAGTATGTAATAGCATCAGGGAACAAATGCCTTTAATTGAGAAGGTTATAGTATTTTTATTAAGTACTATTCACGAGAAGAGCACTTAATTTCAAGTACTACTATTAATGTTTTCTAATGCATTTTATTCTTTAGAAATGAACTTAAAGAAAACATGGAATGAAGAAGGTCTGAGCCATGTGCTGTGGTTGGCAGGCAACCCAGCACCGAACATCACGTGGTACAAGAATGGTGAAACTCCATCCAGAAATCTGGGATCCATTCACTACGGCCGATGGTCGATGGTCCTCGAGGACCTCATAACATTGGATTCTGGAAACTATACGTGCGTCGTATGCAACGTCTACAACTGCATCAACTTTACCTACAAGGTTGACATCATTGGTGAGTAGAATCAAGTTTCTTAATTCATTTAAAAAATTAATTTGTAGCAGCCAAGTACATTTCGATACCTTAGTTATCTTGAATGAATCCTGGTGCTGCAGCATGTACCCTTTATAAATCAAATTCACTAGGGCACTGATGTGCAGATCAATGAAGGAGCGGTGGGTCATAAAGGGCTGAGTTTACTAAATACAACATGGGAGTCGCCATTAACAAGAGTGCATTAACCAGAATAATAGTTCCCTAGATTTTCTAACCTGTAAAATGATTAAAATCCTAAACAATTTAAAAAAAAAAAATTTGTTTACAAACTGTGGAACTCAAGCTTGGTAGTTGTGATAAGTTTGAATATCAAATAAATGTTTAAATATCTTTATACATCTAGATGTTTTCATAATATTTATTGATCAATCACCAAAAAAACTTATTGTATTTTATAACTTGTTTTATCTCTCAGAATCTCAAATACCTATAAGCATAGGTAGGGTTGTCGAGAGAAACTAAGGGTCTCTAGGGCAAATCATTTTATTGGGCCCCCTCCCCATTTCTTAGTATAAATTTTTTCAAACCCCACAGTTAAAAAAATCTAAAGACTGTAAATGTTATAGCAGCCATAACGTGTGACCTTATTGGATAACTTGTAGGTTTTCACTGAATTCTATTAGCAACAGACTTGTAATTTTATGTTACTCTCAGGCTAAACTCATGCATAAAAAAATTTTGATACTCAACTGAGCCCCAGTGACTTTTCCCCCTCTGCCCCTCCTTCTCGTCGGCCCTGAGCAAAGGTTCAAATGTAGTTAAAATTTTATGAAAATTATGCTGTGTTTCATTTAAATGTTAATAAAAAAGTTACATATTTGGAAAAACGATGGGACACTGTCACTATTAAAAATAGAGAAAACAAACATGTGGTGGGACAGAATATTGCATTAGTTGTGGAATATACAATAAAATAAAACTTAATGGGAACTTTTTATGATGCTATCCGTGATGAATGATATTCGTTAGCTGTTTGCAGAGGCTTATGTGTAACTAGGATAATAAAAGCCTTATGTGACAAAATGAGTTTATGATCAACTGAACAAGTATGTTATCTTTCAAAACAATTAATGTTGTCTAGGATATTGTGTTTTTTTAGTAAAAAAGTGTGTTTGTCGCTGAGTGTGGTATACTCGTACACAGAGCGTTTCCCCAGCAAGCCCTACATCCGCGATGGTTACCCTCACAATGTGACGGCAGTTGTGAACTCAACCGTTGAGTTAGAGTGCCCGCCCATCTCTGACCTTGAACCGTACATGCAGTGGTTCAAGGTCACGTACCGGCTCACAGGGGAGTACGAGAGGGTGGAAGACATGACCAACGTGACATTGATACAGGTGAGGTTAGGGTTGTGGGAGTATTCGTAGGCTCTGTTGTGTTCTCATTTCAGACAGCGTGCGGCGACGTTTACAAGTGATTGCAGTACTTACTGCTTGCAATGCTTTCATTACCACGGCTAAATAGCCTTCAGAGAGACAGGCCATTTTATCAACACAGTGTTTTTGACAATGTTGAGCAAATTTTATTTTCACCTAAAACGAATATGTAAAGTGCCTCCATTTTTTTGTTAGTTTATTTTCAGTCTTTTTAACTTTTTATTGTTTTTGGTATGATACAGTAGCTGAGATTTAAAAAAACCAAATTACTGTTCATACCACTGGCAGCAGTTTTTTTGCTTGAAAAGTTCAGCGTGGTAATGGATAGTTGCTTGCAGTTGCTCACTTTACTGTTCTTCTGTTTTCGTTGGTGACGGGCTCGAGTTGAATGTTGTTTAGAGCGACTTCACCACCGCCCAATCCTGACAGAGCCTCCCCAGAACGCAACGTTGAAACCAGGAGATACGGCAGAGTTCTACTGCAGAATCCTGTCCGACCTTCACCCCCATCTTGAGTGGTTCAGGGGCTTGGTGACCGACCTAAACGAGACCATAGAGTCCAATAACTCGGTGAAGGTATTTGTTCTGCGACTGCATGCGACTGCTGTTCGGGGAATCTTTGTCCTGTTCGTGTGTAGCGATCTTGATTAGTTGGTGCATGGGCATGGTGGTTGTACCAGCATGAGTACAGCCGTTGGTTTGCTGCCGGAAACAATTTGTCAATTAGTGAGATAGAAATATTTAATTTTATGAATTTATAGAGACTAATTTGCTTGTAGTGTTAACATTCCTTTAAATAGTTTCTGCTTCAAAAATGTTTAGGAATAAGATTATATGGTGAATTTTGATAAAGCCAAAATAACACCAAAAAGCATGTCAACAGCGAAATGCAAGTTAATACACCATAAAGCACCGAAATGCAACAATAAATCATTAAATTAATAGCCATGTTTAATCAAAAATCAACACAGATGGCAAAAACTGATTCTTTTAATATATTAAACAAATTAAAGTAAATTATAGATGTTATATTCCACGTGCACATCTTTATTACAGATTGGTGACATGCCGCACTTGTACACCAAAACCTGAGTCAGTTGTGCCACACTTAACCTCTTAATCTTCCTTCACTTATTCCCTATAACATAACATATCCCACAATAGAGTTACTAGTAGCAAAATGTATGTACTAAATGGATTGGAAAATATTTCACTTTTATCAATATTGCAACTGTTATTAGTAACTATTTTCAATCGCACATATACTTGCTGATTTATTTTTATTGTTACCAATAATTAGACATTGTTATTACAAATTATTATATTATAAAAGTGCATCATGTGTCAGTCAAAATAACACTGTTTTGGTAAATTAAGTATCATTGAGATGTTTGGCAGGAAGGGTGTGCGGTTACGAAAGCTTTAGTTAAGTTAGTGGGCGCCACCGTGTCTAGGGGGCACGGACCTGGCGGAGACACTTCTCTCGAGACGTGACGTCGCCCGTGTGGGGACATGACTACTTGTTTCCCCTGTGCAGCTTCACAAGACTATCAGAACCTGGTCTACTCTCAGCAACAGGCACGCTATACTGAATGCTCACGTGGGCTCTTACAGTGTCCCACATACCGCTGGTACTCACAGACACACAGGTGATTAGATGAATATGAAAAAATCGAGAAATGCAAAACTGGTATTTATTACATGGTATTATGTTAAACGTCTCATACAGCAGTTATGATTATAAAAAGTAAAACTGCGAAATGCTGTGCAGCATAACCGGTTTATGGAGGATCCAGGCCACTTTGTGGCTGGACAAAAAGGTTCACGTTGATGACAAACTGCACTGAGCGGATTAATACTTAATTAAATTAAGCAGTCATGCCCTCAAGGTAAGCTCCAGGGATACTAGCAAGTGATCTAAATTAAATAAAAGAGAACCGAATTACTATGGTCAGTTGATACAAAGGATGAAGACCCTGGAGTACGGAGAGTGTCCTGTCTCGGGTGACGATGCGAAGCGACTTGGGAGAGACAAGGCCTGAGAGGTGGTTCGCCAGTGCAATGGCGCCAAACTGAAAGTACCGTTAGGCGAACCAGAGTCGTTCGCTGATGTGCATTAGTTAAACACAGAATATTCCCCTCAAAATTACAATTTAATTAATTAAGACTTAAAACCTTTTAAAAATTTACGTAAAACAAATTTAGCTCAGATTAATAACATTTAAGATGGCCGGCGGTATTAAGGATGAGGAGGTGATTACATATTGGGCTCTGTGGGAGCAGCCCTGGACGATGTCAACTTAATAAGTGAGTGTCATATTTGTTGAAAATAGTACTATCTTTATGAATAAACAGAGTTCACAAAAAATAAAAACAATAACACCAAAATCTGTTTTAAAAATAAAATTGGCTATTAAATAAAACCATAAAATCTTGTGCTATCAATGTTGCATTTCCACAAAGTATGAATTTTTAAATAACAAATAGTAAGGGCACATACAGGAATGGAGGCATACTCGTGATTTTTCCTTAACACTCCATCTTTTTTGTTCCCACAGCTAAGAATTTGACTTCATAAATTGACTCCTTTCTATTCAGAACTTTCCTCTTTGGTTACAATTGCAGCTTCACCCTTCAACACTTTGTACTAAACACTAAATAGGAACTAGAGGGACACAAACCTGTGTGGTTTATACTACTCCTCATTCTAAACACTCAGTGAATGTGTCAGCTGATGTGGCAAGAGTCATGAGATGGATCCTAACACCCCGCTTGACTCATATTTATGAGCCCTGAGTCGGTAATCAAGCGGTTAGGATCCATTATAATATTGGAGGTCCTGTCAACACGAGCCTTATGCATAATCTTGGGACATAATGCATTAAAAAACAAACTTTATTTTCACTTGTATGTTGGGAAACAATAAATTAACTTAACACTTATTCTCTAATTTTTTGAGAAATGCATAAAAATAAACTGTCACTGGAAAGCTTCAACTGTCTTGCGCATGCACAGTGATTTAACAATGTTACTTTTGCTAATGATGATGAGGTTTGCATATTATTAATGTTTTCTCACTCAGGTGTAAGGGTACTGTAGTCACATGGGAAGGTATCTTGTTCAAAAGTGGTGTGGTGTACATGCTAGTACCTATCTGATCTTAAATTAGCATCTTACACTTCATAATTACACAAGGTAATCTGTGTTCACCTTAATATTTCACTGTGTTTGAGAATTTAAAAACTGACATTTTAAAAAACTAAAAAAATATAATTTACTTTTTGTGTTTCAAATGTTAGCATGAATTTTACAGAATGGCAACTCACTTGTTTCTGGGAATTTGTGATTGAGAACCTTGTAATTGAAGACTTTCTTCTAGCCCTTTTGTGATATGAAATTAACTTCCCCATCCATTCCTATCTCTTTGACTCTGAATTCTCTTCCACCATTACTGACGTAATTTGGTTTTTCTCTTTTGCCAAACATTCACGATGGACAGACTGTCAATCCAAGTGAGTATGTGTTCCAATGTTTGTTTTAGCCTTGCATTTGTGTTTGGTTGCAATCTGAATGAAAAGCTCATAGTTTAATTTTGTAGAGTGCACTGTAGGTCTAGAAAATTAGAAATTTATTTTTTAAAGCATTCTAGTACAATTTGAATTTACAAAAGTTTGGAATTTGTTGTTTTAAAATTATAACTTATTGGTGTAACCAGAAACTAGTTTTCTCTTTGCAAGTTAGTAACTAAAGATTTTCTTTTAATACTTAGTTTTAACAAATTTCATAATTTTTTCAACAAAAACTTGTAGGCATGTAATTTTGTCAAGTTCAAAACAAAGCTTCTGGATGTACAATAAATTATGCTATTGCAATCTTACTGTTTGTAGAAAAAATTTGGTAAATTGTGCTGTTTATTAGTAAGTTTGTTTTATTTTGCAGAAAAAAATTATTGGTGGAATTACATGTATGCATGCAATTTGTTGTATGTAGTGGTAATGAGAATAGCATCATGTTTTAAATTTAGTGCAAGATGAGTCATCTAATACGTTGATCCGAGATATTTTTTAAACAGTAAACTTGTTATACCATTTGTACAGGAACTTAGTTATGTGAGACTGTCATAAAATAAAAGCATTTACACAATAAAATAAATTAAATTAAAACAAACTGAATACAGAGTATGAATATTTTTTTTCATATCTGGACCAAGTTAAATATTGTTGCTTTGTTTTCTTCTGAAGAAAGTTAAACTTCCCAAAATATACAACATATAATTTTAGATGTCTAGAGTTATTAAAATTGTAATAATTAGTCTCAGAAAATTAGACGATCAACACCTCCACTAAAGAATTCAAATACAGACGCCAGACATTCACTATGCCCATCAAATTTACTTTCTGTGGTCTGTATGTGTAAGCTCTCTCAAATTTAAGATACCTAATGATTTGTTTTGTTGTAATTAGTTAGATGTCTCAGCTTGTCTAACAAACGGTTGTATAGTTCTTGAAGTTGCACTTTTGACAGCTGCACAATGCACATGGGCACTTTCATGTCTGGCTGCAGTTCTGAATTTTAAAAAGTTTTTTTTTGTCATAGGTTCCTTTCATACCAAGTTATTTTAACTAATACTTTTGCATTGCTATCAAATTTTGAGGGGTGCATTTTGTCACCCACTAATCTCAAGTTAAAAGTAATAGCAGCTCAGTCACTATCTGGTTTAATGGTTTCTACAAAAATAAATATGTTCTTTCAACCCTCAGGACTGCAGCCAGCTTGCTTCTTTGAAGCAGTGAAACCAGAGAAATGCTATTAGAATTAGCGAACCAATGATCTGGTAACACCAGGGGCATTCATGCAGCATTATATTTTGGTTGGAGCCACACCTCATGCATGCTTAATATCAACTAAGACAGGGTTCCTACTCTCTTCCCCTAAAATAATTTATTTTAGTTTTCTCTGCTTTTCCTTTCCAACCAAACATTATTTCCCTGTCTCATCACTAAACCTTGTATGAAAACATATTATTATTTTACAGCAAAAACTTAACAATACCCAATTTAACCATACATAACATTTCAAAATTACCATAGAATCTTTTCCCACACAATACACAGTTGCAGTATTATTTCCTTCAATGCTATGCAACAAATTTTGCTGGTCTCTAACATAATATTACTTTATTTGATCACACTTTGAACAACAATATGAGCATGTGAGTGACTATCAACATTTGATCGCGCTTCTATTCATTAAATCAAAACAAATTTAATTTATTGTTAGATCTTTCAAATTTAATTAATACTGAAAATGGATGGGTTTTCAATTACACACGAATTTGCAATTTGAATGCAGACTGATTTTAAGACATTAGAGATACATACTGTATTAAAAATTACCTACCCAGTTTCGTGGCTGAAATTTATTCAGTTTCCCTGTATTTTCCAGGTTCTGAAGAAACCTTTCCAAACCCTGAGTTTTTCCTGTTTTCCAGATTTTCTCTGTCTGTAGGAACCCTGCAAGAGATTTTCAAGAAGAAGCAAGCTTTAAATAAAGTACACCATATATAAGAGTATTAAAAATCAATTCAATTAAGGTGTTTGATTCTTAATTATTTTTTCATTGTGAGGTGTTGTGGCTCCATTAAAATAGGCCCTTTTTTGTAAGCCCCTGGGGTTCTGCTGACTGTAATGAAATGAACTGCTTGGAAATGCACTATTTCTGCATGCACGTGCAAATGAAATGAGTGGTGGTTTATGAAGAAATTGCATTTGATCATGGAAAATATCTTTCAACCTAATACACCTAATACAAGCACAGTTTAGTTCAGCCTGCCATCACATTTTCAGTTTGTGACAGAAGACAAATGCAAAACAGATATTTTTTTGAAAATGTATGTTTCAAGATGATAATTTTTTCACCTTATGTTAAATTTTGATGGTACCTATTTAAAAATTGCTGATGCAAATATGGTCTAATAACTTTATTAAAATTTTTACAAATCTTTTGAAACATGGTTAACTGCACTTGGTATTCAAAAGCCATCAAAAACATTTTATTCGGGACAGTGCTTTGTTATGTCATTTGTAAAACATTAATTTTAAGTTTTTTTTTTTTTTTTTTTTTTGGAATATTATACTATAAGAATGTGGCATGGTTAACATAAAACTTTTTTTTTGTCAACTAAATAGTTTTACCTGCTAAAATCATGAGCTGCTATATAGTTATAATCACTGCCACTGGGTTCTGAAGACTACCGATTGCTAAAATTCCATTTCCCTTCTTGCACATATATCATTAAAAAAATTTAGTGTTGTGAAGCACTTTAGTGTTGTGAGTGTACTTGACTCTTAAATTAATTGTGTTAGTATGTCAAGCACCAGGGGCAAAAATCTGTAGGAATCTCTGAAGGGGCCCACAGAAATATGTTTATCATTCCCATTTCAGTTACAGTTTTGCAAGCACAAACGGGCCCCCTCAGTGAGAGAGCCTGCCTGTCTCACCCCCCACCACCCACCCCCAATATTAATGCCCATGTCAAGTTCAAAAAAAAAAACTCTGAAACTTATTTCATTTTTTTATTATTTTATTGTTATGTTGATCAAAACTCGGGGAGTTTAAAGAGAAAATAGTCACAGCCCTCTGCCCTTGAGCAAGATAGTGCTTTATACTCAGAAATATTATTAATTTTCTTAAGTTATTTGATTGTAATGCTGAAGCCTTTAACAGTGATGGTTACTTTTATAGTCTGGTGGAGATGACTTACACCCAGAAGTCCTCATGCTTTACAATGTGACATATGAAGACGAGGGTTGGTACACCTGTGTAGCAGGGAACAACCTTGGCATCACCTATGCCAGTGCCTACCTGCAGGTTGTTGATGGTAAGGATTTTATAAATTCAGTTAGTCTTGAGAAAGGTTACATGTCACCTTTCATGTGGAACTCATTCGTAAAATCTGTTCATAAATAACTTCGAGACAGTTTGACATTTTATCATTTGTAAGTTGCGTCTGGATGGAGGGGAGAGGTAACATTACCTTGAGTCTAACATGTACAATAAGCACTTGATTTTTCTCAATTAGATGTAGGACCATTTGAATGCTCAACTGCGTACAGCTTGTTCATTTTGCTTTATAGATTGCACAGAAATAATGTTTATAAGTTTCTTGTGCAAAAAAATTATCTTGAAGTTGTTTATAGTGAACTGTTTTAAAGCCCTACTAGAGTTCTAATATCAGTTCCTTCCTTGTCAAAATCAATGCTGATGTGCACCTAATGATTTGTCTCCACACATCAGACACATAAAACTATTAAATATGAGGTTTGAAACATAATTATTTAATTATTTTTCAAATTATTTCTTTAATTTAAATAAAATAAAGCGTAGCAAATTTTACTGTAAAACAATACAAATTCTCTGTGAATTAGATGTTAACAAGTTGTATAATAGGTAGGGACAATGATGTGGTGAATTGCAATAAAGCTGAAATAACACCGAAAAGCATGTCGATACATCATATAACACCGAAAAGCAACAAAACCAATCATGAAATTCATTAGCACATTTAATCAAAACTCCATTTAGATTACAAAGACATAATATTTTAATCTATTAAATTCAATGATTGCAAATTTAGCACGCAATTAGTACCAAAATGCATGTACCAAATAGATTGGAATTTTTTTTGTTGCTTTTTTGGTATTTCAACTGTTATTAGTAACTAATGTATACTGTACAGCATTGGAACATTTTACAAACATACATATACTTGCTGATTTATTTTTATTGTACCCAGTATTTTGACATGCTTTTTACAAATTATTACATTGTTAAAGTTGCAACTTGCATCAATTTTTTTAAAGTATCACCAAACAAGGAAGTGTTGTATTTGTTGAAAATTGTGCTAACCCTATGAATAAACAGAGTTCATTAAAAATAAAAACAATAACACCGAAATCTCTAGTTTAAAAAACAAAATTGGCCTAAAAATAAAACAATAAAATCTTGTCTCTAACAATAGGTTCTCTTAACACATTAGTCTTTACCAATATCTTGTATGTTCATTCATTGAGCTGCACAGTTTTTTTCAAAGGTTGATTTCAAAAAACTGACCGTAAAAGCAAACAGACGAACTACAGCGTAAAAGTATTTGTGTGGGGGCTGCCTCTCCGAGGTTAGTTATTGTGCCCGTGCCCCGTGCAGACCTGGACCCCGTGGTGTCCGAGCCGCTCCAGCAGCAGTCCACGCTGGTGAAGATCCTCGCCGGCGTCCTCTGCACCATGTTCCTGGCCGGCATTGTCATCGTCATCGCGATCTCCAGGAAGTTCAAGAGGCAAGCGTTCACGCAAACGTTCCTGTCGCACAATCAGTTTGGCTTCGAATCACACTCAACTTTACCTTAAGTTCAGTCTCTTGCTCTCACATCACCTCACAGAAACATCACAAGCACTGCCGAAATATCGTTCAAGGGATTCAAAACTCAGATTCCCTCAAAGATTTTTGTTTCCGGCAATTTCTATATTTTATTGAATATAATTTTTTCGGTCATTACTTTTGGTGGCTGTGGTGTTTCCACGGCAATTGTATTTGTATTTGACCCGAATTAGGTCGAAAAGCTTTTTAAATTCAGTTTCATACTTTTAAAATAAAAATAAACTAAGAATAAACAAAATATCTGTAACAAACTAAATGTCTTTAATAAAATGTACTAACTGAAATGGTTCCAGTACTTAGAAGTGTGTGAAATGCCTTTCAATAACACTACATTTTTGAAAATCATTCAAATGTTCCAACTAAGTAGATACAAAAAATATTTGGTAGTTTGAAAAAAATTTAAAATCAGAGCTCTATCGATTCACAAAATATTGCCGATATGCTGATATGCTGATACAACTGATGCCAATTCGCCAATTCACCAATTCCGAACCGATACAGGAGAAAACACATTTTGATTAAAAATTTTTTTAAATTTACTAGATTACCCTAAAAAAACTCATTTTAAGAAAAGCATGCAATGCAAAAGCACATGTATTTTAGTTTATAAATGGAACATAAACTCGTATTTTTAGCTTGTTTTCATTTGTTTGTTGATGACACGTTAGTTGCTTATTAAAACACAAATTTACGAATGGAGACTGGAAAATTTAATTATTTAATATGTAATTATATTAAATAATATTATTTAATAATAGATGACCATGAAATATATTAATTCACAAAATACAAATTTTAAAAAATGAATTAAAATGTGCAAAAAGGCAAGACTTTGTACATGTTTACAATTCAAGAATGGGAATTCCAATACCATCTTAACGTGTGTGGCAGCAAAAATTTACGGTACTAAAAATTTATACGGAAATGTGTTTCATGTGGTCACTTTGCACAGGAAACAGTAAAAGTAATTTAAGTTATGTTGATTGGGTTATTATACACTTATTATATTTTTAATTTCATTTCAAAAACTTTGCATAATTAATTAAAAAAGTACCCGTCACAATATTACGAACATTTCTTTGCAGTTCAAGCAGTTGGTATTTTCTATTTGTAGTGGTAGCCATGCTAAAAAAAAAAGCAAGTTTTTATCAACTTTACCGTGCTGCTGATATATTTAATTAAGATGTATCAGCTTTAAGAATGTTCTTAAAACATAGGATATTTAAGTTTGATATGTACGGCTGGCACAAATAGCTAAGAAATTATGCAAGTTCAAAGTATGTAGTAGTAGGAAAAGTGAAAAGGGTACTGGTGGATTGTTAGGTTATGACAAGCACTTTCATTTTTTAATAATATGGGCCGAAATTAACAAGTGTATAGTGAATCGGCAGAAATGCTGATTCAACTAAATATCGGCACAGCTCTACCTATGATTGTACAGTCACATTTTAGAATTTTAGTTGCATTTATTGAATTACAGTGAATATTGGATGTCAACTTTAAAATAAAAAAAGACCAAAATGATTCTACATCTAGTCTATAAGTACCTGTGAAATATAACAATTGGTCGTTTGGTCGAGTGGCCAACTTCATTCAGGAGATTGTGGGTTCAATTTCATCCACCTGCACCAAGGGGTTCTTTCAAAACCTTTTCCTGGGTATGGTATCTTCATGTAACATGTCAGTATTGATAGGACATTTTGCCTGGTTGGTAGCGATCACACTTCTGTTTGTAGGGACGAGAAGAAGAAACTGCAAGCTATAGAGACGGCACGAGCGGCTGTGGTGACACAGTGGACCAAGAAAGTGATAGTGGAGAAGCAGAGTCTGACAAACTCTGACGTCCAGGAACCACTGGTGAGTAAACACATTAGTCAGAGGTATTATACATGTCGGTTTAAAGTTTTTAAATTAGTACTACCTACTAACTTACTGAAAAATTGTTACTGTATTTCTTCAAATAACTTTAAATGTTAATTTTTTACTCACATCATTGTAACAAACCTCAGTTTTCATATTGTTACGATTTACCGTGGGTTCGTAAAGGATAGCCCAATTAAAGATTTTATTTCACACACACAGTTTTATTTATTACCACTACTTGTCACTTACATACCTCGCTGGGCCGCACCTCTGGCGCAACTCTCGCCGCAGCACCCCTCGTGGATCTCCGCCGCGGGACTCCATCGCTGTCACACCCTTCGCCGAGATCCCACTCGACGCCTCACTCGAAACTTCGCTCGGGACTCCGCCGCGCCTGCGACTCTATCGCCCGGAAACTCTGCCGCGGGAAAACTCCAGACTCCACTGAACTCACTCACTCCCTGTCCTGGAACCTTCGTCCAAGGACTTCGCCACTCTGCCGCACCCGCTGCACTATCGCCCGAAAACTCCGCCGCGGGAGAACTCCCGACTTCACTCCGAACTCCACTAGACTCACTATTGGCATCCTTGGGCGTATATATAGGCCCCAGCGAAATTCCAGAACTCATGAGAGCGGCCGGGGCCTGTCGCGTCATTGCGAGCCGTCCTAACGGCAGAAATCTCTCGAAAACATGTGTCGGCGGCTCGCGCAACTCCCAGCTGTCCGGTGTCAGTTACGTTTCAAAGGCAGGGTGCCGCGCGGGGGGAGCGGAGGGCTGGAGGGAGATAAACCGGCGACCCAGGTGCGCACGGCACATCTCATGTTACAGCATGCACCTGCGCGTGACGCGGCCTTGCTAACGTTCATAACAATATTATAGTGTCCTTAAAACTTTTCTTTCTATTTAATAAAAATGTTAGTAAAATATCACATAACAAATGTCTTACAATAATAAAAAAAATTCTCATTCATGATTCAATATATTATGTGTAGTAATGTAATTTAGTTTTGCATAATGTATCACTGTGTAATGCTTCGGGATCTTTCAAGTCGAGCCTTGGGTTGGTGGAGTTCTTTTTTTTATTCTTATTCACCACGGAACACAAACATATTAAGCTTCATCATCACTCTCATCCACCATCGTTATCTCCATAGAGTAAAAAAAAAAAAAAAAAAACACATCTGGCCATACCAACCTTCACAAACTAAATTCTCTACACAAATAAAATACCTTCCAGGTAAAAATATAAAACATCAAAAAACCCTTAGCCCGGGAGTGCAAACACTTTACAACCCCTCAGGTGAACTGACGTACAATTTTACAATGATACTAAATTAAAAATTTACCTGAAGTTTACCTCTAAATTGAACACACTGGATTGCTAGAAACAAAAATCTAGGCCTGCCGTAGTCACTCCCTTCCTGCCATTTCTACTAGTCTTGTTATACATGACAACAAAAGTTTCAACCTGTCCGTCTAAATTAACATGACATTCTCACACAAACTGAACAACCAGAGTGGCAATGATACTACAACACTTCCCTTAAATTAACATGACATCTTCACACAAACTGAACAACAAGAGTAGCAATGATTGTTACAACACTTTCCCTTAAATTAACATGACATCTTCACACAAACTGAACAACAAGAGTAGCAATGATTGTTACAACACTTTCCCTTAAATTAACATGACATCTTCACACAAACTGAACAACAAGAGTAGCAATGATTGTTACAACACTTACCCTTAAATTAACAATCATACCATGCCTATGCATAAAATCCACACCAACTATCACTTCTTTAGTTAACATAGGTATAACTAAGCAATTCGCCCTGTAAATTTCCTCCCCTAGTCGAAAATCCAAAAAAATTTGTTTGTTTACTTTTTTACTTTTTCCTCTGGTAGCCCCAATCACGGTAAGTTGTGGCACCGGCAATACCGGATAAGTGAACCCATGCTTATTTAAAGCTGTTAAGAACTGTTCAGAAATGCCTGATACTTCTGATCCCGAGTCGAAAAGGATAGCAATATCCTGGTCTCCGATCCGGCATAACAATTCCGGTACCGGTCCGCTGTTGGGCGTCTGTGTTTCTTCTGATAACAAAAATTCCCTCTCGTCAGTAAACATTGCTGCAGCCATGTGAACAGCATCCCGCTCTTCTGCCTGTCCTTTACCTTGGATCGTCCTGGCCTGGCTGCTTAGGCTTGACGATCCCCACCGTTTCCCAAGCAAGTATTGAGTTTGTCATTATTATGCCCTACCTGTCCGACTCCCATGCTTTCCCCCGATCTACTTTCTCCCTGCCCTGTTCCTGCTTCTTTACACTCTTCCCCTTCTGCCAATCCGCCACCGCTTTTCCCGTTTCTCCAATTTCCTTGCCACCGGCTGTTACCAAAATATGCCCCTTTGCCAGGCCTGTTTCCTGAATAGCTTGGGTTATAATTTGTGCTATTATTACTGTTCCAGTCTTGAGATTTTCCATTTTGATCCTGAAACCCACCTTTCATCTTGTCCTGACTACCACTTCCCCCACTCTGATTCTGTTGGTGCCAAGGGCTTCCCCTTTGGTCCCTCCTCGCATTAATTCTGTCTAGTTCCTTCAGCACCTTCCGCAGTTGTTCCACCGTTGATACATCTTTCCCTACCAACGCCTCCTGCACACTTTCAGGGGTCTGTGAATACACTAAGGTTACAATTTCCTCCTCACTGAACGGTGTGTTGTAGTACTTGCTTCGCTCTACCACATTACTTAGGTGAGCCTCAAGTTGCCCGGCCATACATCTCCCCTGGTATAAGTTTGCCCTATCGATTCCTTGTATTCTTTTCCCCCAATATTCCGTTGTAAATTCTCTTTCGAAATCCTGGAGGTGTGATATTCGAGTTTCAATGAGCCGCAGCCAGTTTTCCCCCACCCCCACTATGGATCTTTTTGCTACTATCACTTGCTCCTCCTCCGAACATCCATATACTGAAAAAAATTCATGTAACCTTTCCAAGTGTTTTCTAGGGTGAGTTCTGTCCTGCCCTGAAAACTTTGGAATGTCCCCGTTATGATACGGCTGTGTAAATCTCATGTTCCGACAACTACTCCCTGCTTTGCACCCCCCAGACCTTTCTCCTTCCAATTTTCCAATTCTCAGATTGAGTTGATTCACCTCTGTCTGGTTGCTGTTGATTTTTTGTTCCCATGTGCTCACATCCGCCTGCACCTGAGCAAAACCTTCTTCCCTGATCTTACGTTCTTTGGGTAATTCTGATTTACTCTTTCCTAGCTCATGCCTTATGAGTGCAATTTCCCCCTGACTATTGGCAATTGCTGACTCTAGTGTGGTTGCCTGCTGCACCAATCTATCTGTTTCCACGTCCTGTTTTCTTACTTCTGCCCCCAAACTCTCCATTTGTTCACTTGCCTTAGCTTGCCATACTCCTACTAGGCCTATTGTGTCCTCAATTTTGTTGAGTCGGTTAGCATAGCGAGCCTCAAACGCCCTCTGCTTTTCCCCAAACTCCACAAACTCACCTTTCACTGCTGATCGAAATTCTTCAAATTTCCTACTTTGCTCATCGAATCTTTTGCTCTGCTCGTCAAACATGCCCCTGATGAAGGTCACTAGGTCCACAGTCCCTTCACCGAGTGGCGGAGGTGTAATACTACTCTCCTCGTCACTTTTGGTTTCATCCATTTGGTTTTTTGCTTCCCCCTGCTCCTCGGTTTCACTTATTACCTCCACACTTACTACAGGACAATTATTACACATATCAGCTCCAGCTGAGTTTGATGCTATGCGGCCCTAGTAATTATTGGTGTCATATTTTTTTTGAACTCTACACTTACATAACCTTACAACTGAATGCTACTCAATACTTCGTTTTTCCTTTCAAACGGCACACAGGCCTGCAACATAAAATTAATTACTGTAAACAACCTGATTAAGTAGTAGGCTATCACAAATAACCTGGCAGGAGTGACTATGCCATTATTGCTACCCTCCTGTATTCGGCAATGATATAATTTTCTTAACCTTAGTACCCAAAGAAAACGAGAAAAAACAATAGCACACACACTCTGGTCATGGGCCTCCTTTCAACATATTAACACTTTAACTTCATTTATCACAGTTTGGGGTTGGATGGAGCTGACCTTATGTCCTTCTGCTGCTGTTATTCCTTGTCGATTACACGTTAAGTGCTCCCGCGATGCTTGCCGATTTCAAAAGCCGCCATTTCCTTTTGTTGTACTCGTGGTAGAGGTGGGTCGAAAAGTATCAACCTGATACTTTGTCACTGATACGCACCTGTATCAGGAATGGCAAACAAATACACTTGAAAAGTATCAAGTACTTTAGTATCAGTTCAGAATTCGCCTTTTTACGCTCGAGATGACGGCACGGAGGATGTGTACCCTCTAACTCGTGGTCAGCCGCCGCCGCTTCTCCACTCACCACGCCGACTTCAATTTCTTATCCATTGCTTAAGTTCCCCGAGTACTGCTATTCCTCAGGTCCCTGTTCGGGCGCCAAATTATGTAATGCTTCGGGATCTTTTAAGTCGAGCCTTGGGTTGGTGGAGTTCTTTTTTTTATTCTTATTCACCACGGAACACAAACATATTAAGCTTCATCACTCTCATCCACCATCGTTATCTCCATATTTTTTTTATTTTTATTGTTTGTATGGTTAACGGCTTTCGCCCACAACCATAACTAAATCATTCCACTCTTTATCATATCGTAGCAATCAAATCTCTTACTGTAAATTAACACCCATGCCTTACCCGGGACTCGAACCCAGAACCCCTCGCACCGTAAGCTGGTGTGCATCCGACTACGCTACGGAGGTCGGCGTTATCTCCATAGAGTAAAAAAAAAAAACAAATAAAAAAAAAACACATCTGGCCATACCAACCTTCACTAAATTCTCTACACAAATAAAAATACCTTCCAGGTAAAAATATAACACATCAAAAAACCCTTAGCCCGGGAGTGCAAACACTTTACAACTGATTACATACACACTTAATACATCTCAGTAAAAATATATACACATACTAAAATCATTTTCAAATTTCATTGCTAGTCTAAATTTTAACTTTTTAGGAAACTTGCGAAAGCATTCTAAAGAGCAGAGATTAGGCTTTTAACTAGGATTTTTTTTTTACATTTGTGCCAAAACAATTTTGGTTTTCCATTTCTTTTGGGTAATCAGAAGTGTAATAGGTACATACAGGGACTCTTTATAGACTTGGTGATTGTATGTTAGGTTTATGTGAATTCCAGATTTTTAGTTCAAATTAAATTAGAATACAAATGTCAAAATATTCTTGAATACCACTACTATCTCATTTGAATAGCAAGAGTGGGAGTTTATTTTGAAACATTTCTATGATTAAAATAAATATTTTAATAAATACTTGTACACAATTTTATAAATGGCAATATATATATATATATTAAACAATGATTATAAATATTACAACAAAATTAAAAATTAAGTTTCATTTCTAATTTTTAGGGATTGTTTTTTTACAGTAGTTCCAAATTGCTTATTGTTTGCTTGTTTAAAACTTGTTACATCTCACCACCTCCGGCTAGCTCAAAATTAGGTGATGAGTGAACATACAGGTTAGTAGCAGGTCACGAAGTAATTCGTAGACAGTGTTTGATGTATTACCTGTTGTTTTTTATTTACATAAAATCAAAATATCATAGTTAACTGAACAAACACAAAAAAAAATGTAAATGTACATCCAGAAAAGATAAAACACGGAGCCATCGTCCGACCACGGCCTGCTCGACCCAGTGCTCGAGCAATGACTGCTCGGCACAATGACTGCTCGGCACAATGACTGCTCGGCACGGTGCTCGGACAATGACTAACTATGCAGCCTTCCTTCCCTTTGTGCAGGCAGTGTCCTGGGCTTGCTGACGTAATTCTCAGCCAATCACAGCGCATGGCAACAGAAACTTCCACAAAATTCTGAAATCTGTTCCCACGACCCAGCAATTTTGTCTCTCTCTCTCACACACACACTCCCGTGACCGTGACTCAAATGCCTAGCGTGTTAAACAAAGCCTCTGTCATGGAAATAACGAAGGAGAATTACGTCAGCACGCCTTCCCACACAAAGAAGCCAGCAAAAAAAAAAAAAAAAAACTTGAAAAATAAACTGATGCATTATAAAAACAAAAGCATTAAACCAGGTGAATTACGTTTACAATACATGTCATGGTCAGTTCAAAATTACTTCTATAAGGAAAAACTTTACATAACTTGATAACCTAACCTGAAAAAAGGCAACAATTTATAACAAATTATTATTACTGGATTGTCGTGGGAAAGGCTGTAATCTGGGTTGTTACAAACTTATTGAAAATTTTCCATATTGTGGACTGTCTTGTAGTCTGAACTTTAGTCATTTCAGGCAGTAATACAACAAAATTTGTATGAAGACGTTTTTACCTTTATAGTGAACATAAATGACTTGCACAAGGTGATATGCAATTGCTTCACTACTACACTTTGACGCAATTCATTATTTTGAAGTGTAATTATTTGAAATCTAATCCAGTACGATTAATGAATTGTTCATTTTGATGTTTGAAACGTTGAATACTCCAACGGCCCTGTTGTGCGGTGTGCACAGCTGATGCCGGTGGTGAAGATCGAGAAGCAGAAGTCGCACAGCACCCACCAGGTGAGCAACTCGTCCGGCTCGGACCTCATGATGATCTCGGAGTACGAGCTGCCGCTGGACTCGGAGTGGGAGTTCCCGCGGGACCGCCTGGTGCTGGGCAAGTCGCTCGGCGAGGGGGCGTTCGGGAAGGTGGTGAAGGCAGAGGCACACGGCATCGTACCCCAGGAGCCCTCCACCGTTGTGGCGGTCAAGATGCTCAAAGGTGGGTCGCTTCATTCTGACTGCAACTCGCTGGAGGTAGAGAAATTCTCTTAGAATTACTGTGGAGCCAATTCTAAATCCATGATCGGTTGATCAGTTGATCCCACCAATCCCGGTGAAATTAACCGATTCAGAATACAATTTTTTTGGAATCGTTGGTTGATTCTTTCCTTATAGCAAACCCTATCGCTATATTGTAACATGGGTATTAAGGTCAAGCCCTGAATATTTTTTGATTATTTTTTGCACAATTAGTAGAGACCAGATTATATAGTGAATTGATATTAAACCAAAATAACAACGCAAAGCATGTCAATACAACATGTAACAATAAAATGCGAGTTAATGCACCATTTAGCATCAAAATTTAACTGAAAACATTAAATCAATCAGAAGTTTGACAAATCTTATATCAAATTTTAAAATGATATATTTTATTATTGTAAATACATTTAAAGTAATTTAATTTGCATGATTTTTGTACAAAAATGTATGAACTATATGTACATGGGTTGGAAAAATTTAATATTAAAGTTGTTTGATTTTGCAATTTTTTTTTAAAGACATTTTGACACTAATGGTCAGCACAATAATTTTCAAACACACAAAAATTTGCTTATATAATTTTTATTTATCTCAGTAGTTCTATTTTAAACATGCTTATTAGGAACTAATGGTTTTATGCTGTAGTGCATAATGTGTCAGATAAAAGTGACTATTTTGTTGAAATATGTAGGTACTAAGAAATATTTTACATTCATATTTGTTAAATAATACACATATCATGAATAAAGATGTATAAAATTAAGTATAAAAATAAAAACAATAACACCAAAATCTCCCGTTTTAAAAACATAATAGACCTTTTTAAAAATCCATAAAATTTTGTTCCTAACAATTAGTTGTGATATTTTTAATCAATCAGAATTGTACTTACTATGAATAGCAATAGAACAGACATTAATGAAGACAGAAAATAATAAATCAGACAAAAACAACTGTAACAAAAAATTCACCAAAAAATTCCACAATGTGGCCTAGATCTTCCTGTTATTGTTTAGGCTGGGTTTATAAACTTTACAATAAACACAAAGGATAAAAAACATAACACACACAAGAAAACTACGGTAGTTATCAAAACATTAAATAACAACACTTCAAAAACTGACAACTTAAAACTGTAAAACTACAGAGAATAATTTAGGAAATAATTTTTCATCTGGCTTTATCACCATATCTTGATAAATTTTCTTTAACGAAAATGTGATGCATGAACGCTTGTCGTACAGAGAGTTCCCTGTTCTTATTTTTTTTTTTAATTTCTTGTAATCATGGGCGTAGATCCCGGGACGGCCATGGGGGCCCGGGTACCCCTGGAATCTGCAAGCCCCTCTCCAAGGTAGCTCGCTTGCACATGCAAAATCGTAACTGTGGAACAGGAATGATAAATATAATCCCTGGTGAATCCTACAGATCTTCACCCCTGCTTGTAATAATTGTAAATCCATTACATTATTGTATGTAATTATATTTGTAAAAAAAAAAGAAACATGTTTTCATATCAAGTAAGATCGTATATAAATTAGGAGGACTTTGGTGGATATTCATTATGATAAAGATTATGAACTCTTTTGGGAACTGACTGAACACCAGAATACAAGAAGTGAACGCAAGGCAACTGTTCCAGAGGGCCACACGGACTCGGAGATGATGGACCTGGTGTCGGAGATGGAGATGATGAAGATGATCGGCAAGAACACCAACATCATCAACCTGCTGGGATGCTGCACGCAGGACGGGCCCCTGTACGTCATAGTGGAGTACGCCCCCCACGGCAACCTGCGCGACTTCCTGAGGCAGCACCGGCCGTCCTCCGGCTACGAGCCGGCCATCGGCTTCGACGGCAAGGACAAGAAGACGCTCACCCAGAAGGACCTGGTGTCCTTCGCGTACCAGGTGGCCAGGGGCATGGAGTACCTCGCGTCCAGGCGGGTGAGCTCCCAGTGACTCTGCTTGGACAGTACGCACTTCCTTCAATTTAAGGGGGCTAATACTGAACATATATTTTCCAATTTGTTTCTTTTTTTCAAACTGAACAATTGATTTTCATGGGATTTCTGATATCACTGTGTATTTAAATGTGCATACTCTTGCTCCCCGTTTGAATTATTTATGCCTGAATTCAAATACAAAACATCCTCTTCACCATATCGCCTCTGTGATTCATGCATTGCTTTAATTTTTCTTTTAGTAACAATATTTAACTTCTGTGAGAATTAACTTTTATACATGCTTTTATTCTACATGTGCTGTGGAAAACTGTATGGAAGTCATATACTAAAATAATTACTGCACTGTTTAGTTGTGAACACACAAGTGTTTGGGTCCCCAGTGCATTCATCGCGACCTGGCTGCCAGGAACGTGCTGGTGAGCGACAGCTACGTCCTGAAGATTGCGGACTTTGGCCTGGCGAGGGATGTGCACTGCCACGACTACTACCGCAAAACGACAGACGGGAGGCTGCCCGTGAAGTGGATGGCCCCCGAGGCTCTGTTCCAGCGGGTCTACACCACGCAGTCTGACGTGTGAGTGTTGCTCAGCTGCTCTGGCACCACGCCTGTGCCAAGCGTCCGCTACACGAATAAAAACTGGCACGTCACGATACGAGGCTGGAACATACAGTAAAATATTTTTTACCCAGCAGCTGCTGTCCTAACCTTAAAGTAAATTTAGATGCATTCCGTGGTAGTGTTTGTTTTCCACGCTGACAAAACTTTTGAAATTCATTTCCCACAAAGAGTTAATGGGAAAAATATTTTTTTTTATCTATCTATATAAATAAATATGTAAATGTTAGTTTGTACAAAATATTAAATCTCTGAAAGTTCTTCACTGATTGCTTTGAAATTTTGAAACAATGTTGCATTTATATACGCACATGTTTTTATATTGTTACAAACTAATGTGCGGAGAACTGGGTTCGTAAGGGATAGTCCAATTAAGTTTTATTACAGTTTTATTAATTACTAATATTTACAGTACTAGTAAATAATTGTACTTAAAATTGACCAATCACCAATCACTGACACTTAAAAATGCTTACTCGCAAGTCGCTCAATGTCAAGTTCCACAGTTAACATTCCTCACTGGAACTAGGCTCAACAGTGGTTCGCCCCTTACCTCATGCCTGTCCACACAAACAGTCTTACAACACACAGTTGCATTCTCTCGATCCCGTCACTCCGCATTGTGCCACTCTCGAGGGGGTCTCTCACCCTCTTCGCCGATATTACACTTCCCTTCACTCACGGAACTCTTGCGGCGGCCAGCATTGCTGCTTAAGTACTTTGGGCGCTCTTCTCGATCCAACGAGAGATGCCGTGATGAGTCATGTCATTCCGGGCCAACTCGGCGTCCAAAACATTGAGAAAGGCGGTGTTTATTCTCACCACTCCGCGCTGCGGCCCGCAGAATTCTCAAGGCTGCTCAGCGATAGATAACAGCGCCAAGGAAGGACAATGCACAGGGAGCGGAGGGGGGAAGGGGGGTAGCAATGACCCATGTATTCCGGCCAGGCCTGCATGGCATGCCTTACGCCATTAGACAGCACGTGACACCAGTGGCCGTCAGCCAGCTCCGAACTTGGCATCGTGGCCTGGTCTCTCGCATTCGTAATATGATGATAAAAAAATATAAACAAATAAAAAACGAGCATGTGTAACTCAGTACATGTGATAGAAGTGAAACTTCTTTGGCAATTCAAACCTCGACTCATAAAGTGCTTTCTTTATATCTCTTTGGCATTAGAAACGTCTCTAAACAATGTTTCACGAAAATGTTGCATTAAAATTTGGCCTTGAAATTGTAACTTAAAATTTACTCTCATCACGCCCCAAGAAGTTTAACTACAAAATTTGTGAAATTAAACATATTAGAAATGTGTGCTTTCACTTTTATTTCTTTTCCATTTAGTAACCAGACTGAGCCATAGCAATGATTGACCAGGTGTAGCTAGTACTGAATAAAAATGATATGGTCTTTACTTATAAGTTTGGAGTAAAATGGCACTGTAATAATTCACTGGACTCACATTCAAGAGGACTTGGGTTTGAATATCAGTTTGGTCAGCCTGGTTTTGGATTACCATGTTTCCTAGTCACTCCATTCACAGTCACACTGTCACACTGGAATGGTTCCTCACCCAGGCCATGGTCAATTATATTTCCCAATATTTCTGATTAGTGTCGCACCTTGCTTTCAACAAGACATGAAAATTAAATTAGATAAATTCCCTTTCTTTGAGAGGAAGAAATAATATCAAAAATTATGAAATTAGTGGACTAGCATCATTTTCAAATTTTTCCAGATCATTTTATTTGTCACTAGTTCAACCATGATTTCTCTGACGATAAAGCTAAACAAACCTACAGGTAATAATTTTTTTTGCTTTCCACGATGTAGTGTTGGTTATACCTTGGCCTTGTTCGTTGAAAGATAAAGAAGATGCTGGCAACGAAACTGGTTTCAAGAAATGGTAAATAATCATAAATGTTCCAGGTGGTCGTATGGGATACTTCTGTGGGAGATCATGACGCTGGGTGGAACGCCGTACCCATCCGTGCCATCAGTGGAGAAACTTTTCCAGCTTCTGCGAAGTGGGCATCGCATGGAGAAGCCACCATGCTGCTCTCTTGAAATGTGAGTTTTCTGTTTTTATTGTATCTTTTTTATAACATATCAACTCCAAATACATTTAACTTTAAAAAATTTTTTTAACTTCTTAATGAAAGTTTGATTTTATCCTGTGGCATAGTCCCATTACATTAAAACATTTCTGCACAAACTGCAAAGTCATATAAAAAAACTGAAACTAGCAGAGAGTTTTTTGAAATAAAATTTATATGGATTTTTTTTATTTGCTAAGATTTACAGTCAGTGGCCAAATCATTGCAAGTGCCCATACACTTTTTCGTACCTATTTACTACTTTAATACTGTTCAGTAGTTTTTTCTAACTTTTTAAGACAACACAAAAATTAATTAAGAAATTAAAGTAGAAGACTTTCTTTGCCCTATGTTAACCCTAAATAATTAAAATAAAATAATGTTATAATCAAATGCATTTACTTTCATTACCACTTTAAATTAAATAAAAATTATAAATAATTAATTTAAACCAATTAAAATAGTTCTCTTCTTTCCTGTGAAATTTTCTGAATAAAGGTTTACCTGTATTCTGATGTTGGTTTCAGCTACATGTTGATGAGGGACTGCTGGAGCTACCAGCCCAACGAAAGGCCCACATTCAAGGAACTGGTCGAGGATCTGGACCGAATCCTCACCATCACCGCTAACGAGGTGAGAGGGGATGTGTCAAAGGAACACAATTTGAATCGGGGGGGGGGGGGGGGGGGGGGGCGAACATAACCAGCAATTATAGCAATTAAACGAGTTCACTTTTACATAAATATATTCCACAGTTTTGTAAGTATACAGAATTGCAAATGTATTTTTTTTTCCTAGTAAAATTATGAGTTATATTTTTTAAGTCTAAAACAACAAAGACTTTTCATAATCCTGGGGGGGGGGGGGGGTGGGGGGGGGGGGGGGGGGAAATCAAACCTTAGCAAAGAATTGTCACTGTTGTTTCATTTTACAAAAACATTTATTAATATTAGTTAAAGGATAGAAGTATTCACGTAATCCTTCATTTAAGGTTTCTTATTCCCTGTTGACACATTGCAGGAGTACCTGGACCTGGGGCTGCCACAGCTCGACACTCCGCCCACAAGTCAGGAAACAAGTGAAGATGAGGAGGCCTTCCCGTACCTGCTTTAAACCAATCCCAAAAGTAATAACTGCCTAAACCAATACCGTGAGTGAGGTGCCAGAGGACTTGGAAAAGGTTGTGTGGATGTGCCTGGGAAAAGGACTTTTACGAAGGGACGTCAAGAGCCAAGGGCACAGTGCATACTGACCCGGTGCGTTAGAACCAGCTTTGCATCAAAGCTTGTTGAGACTATGTGCGAAGTGTATTATAGGCATAAATTTATTTTTTTAAACTTGAGTGTCTCGTACTGGCCGTCACGTGTTCGAGATCAAGGGTCGTGCCTGAGTGGCGAGTGGAACGGGAAAGTATTTGCAAGTGCGACTTTTATATCTCAACAAGACTGTGTGTATTCAGTTGCTGCAGAAAGAATAATGTTTATAAGACGACGATAAGTTACCACTTCAGGGGTTACAATGATTTTACTTTGCTGCTGGGAAATTAGTAAAAAGATTGTATATTAATATTTTTCTATATGACAACCTGATCTTAACATTTACGAACAGGAAGCAGCAAATGTGAGTTGCAAGTTCTTGCAAGATGAGCAAGAAGAGTTTTGATATTAATTTCAGACGGTTCTATCAGTGTGCCATTAAGTTTGTAAAAACTTTTACTATGAACTTTTGCATTATATATATTGATACTGGCAGAGGCAACAAAGTAAAAAAGTGTAAAATTGTTCTTTTAAAATTAACATATCTTGTATCATCTTAGTTAGCTTTATTGGAACAGTACAATTACATTTAAATGTTTGATCCCTGTTTCAATCTTTTGTGAAAAAGTCACCTAAGCATTCACACATAAATCATTACTTTGCAATGGGAACTATATAAGTTCAGCTATGTAATTAGCCTGTACTATGTTTGTAATTATAATTAATTTTATCACTTTAGTGTGATTATTTTTAAAAATGTAACTACACAGTTTTTAGCTTTAAGTAACTTGTTCATGCAGTCTTAAAACCGCTTTTCAGCACTAAGTTACCTTTTTAATTTCAGTAACAGAAGAGTTTGGATAAAGTAGGAAAGACCTGTACGGGACTGGGTTATTAAATATTTCATATAGCTATGGACAATACAATACACAATACAGTATAACATATCAGCAGATCGAATAATGGGATTTACAGGTACTCAACTTATTGTTGGTAGTACTGCTTCAGGTGGTCAATCTTGCACAGTATCGATACCAGGGTGTACCAGATCATCACATTTGGTCTCAAATCCTGCATACCATCTACTGAAAATTACAAATCTCAACTGTTGCCATGCAGGGCCAGGCAAAGAGTCACGTTGATCATGTGTCACTATTTTAAAGAGAAAACGGACAGAAGCGCAGGTGCTAAACACTTATCTGAAATCTGATAGTCCATTCAGAATTTCAAAAGTACTAGATGCAACACAATACTTCAACTAACCTAAATCATTCTCTGCTGTTAAATTATTACTGTCCTTAATGGTTTTGTTACAATTTTCTGATACAGTTTTACATTTCAATTTCTTTTTATTATTACAAATGGTTTAGTGTCATGTGGTTAAAAGAAAACGTGCTTGAAATGCCAATAAACTGAGAATATATATACATACACACACACACACACACACACAAAATATAATATTGTGTAGTGGGACCAAATTATTACTGTCCTTAATGGTTTTGTTACAATTTTCTGATACAGTTTTACATTTCAATTTCTCTTTATTATTACAAATGGTTTAGTGTCATGTGGTTAAAAGAAAACGTGCTTGAAATGCCAACAAACTGAGAATACACACACACACACACACACACACACACACACACACACACACACACACACACACAAAATATAATATTGTGTAGTGGGACCAATTCAAAGGCAATTCTGATAGAAAATTATTCACAGATAAATCATATCTTTGTGAATAGCCATATTCAAGTTTTTTTTAATCCAAAACAATTTTTTTAAATGCCAAAGTCAAGAAAAGTCTGACAAAATCTTTCGTAGTCAGTATTTGCCAAAGAAGTGCATGATACAGTGATAAACACATATTCCTTTTCTTGATTATCAGTTAGCACTTGGAGAATTAAGATACATTATACCACACACAGATAATACTTCAGATTGGAAGGAATTATTATTTTATAATTATTATGAGGTCATATACAGACAGTGTATAAATAACTAAGGTCAAAACACTTGATTTTTTATTGCAAGTTAACAATTGTGAGATATAATATAAGAGTTAAGCTGTTGATGAGTATTATTAAACCTTTATTTCTCAATTCATTTTGTAAGACTTAATGATAGTTTTGATGTATAAATATATTTGATCGCCACTGATATTTTAGTGTGTATAAAAGTTGCCAGAAAATAAAGAGAGCAAATAATATTTTTAAGTTGAACCCAACAAAATGTCAAGTTGTTATAATGGGGTTATTTTACTTTGTTTAAATATGTATGTATTAGTGTTTTTAAATGTATAAGTTATATAGTATATTTTGGACTCTGTTGTGTGTATTCTAAATGTTCCTCAAGTAGACACTACTTTTTGTACATCAAAATGAATATATGTTAATGTATTAATATTAACTCTAGTTATTAGTTTTAAATGAAAAGAATACTACTTTAGCCTTGACAAGATTTGTTATAAATATTTATTAAATGATGTCAAATTGTTATTGATATATTTGTGACAGTGCATGTCAAAACCCAGATTTATAAGTAGATTGATTTAAGTCTACAAAAAAATTTTAATTTTAGTGCAATACTTCCATTAACTTACATATGTTATGCTGCAAAGTCAGAACAAAAACTAAACTTTTATTTGGACAGTGATAAGAAAGTCTTTTTAAATAACAACATTTATCATATTCGATAAAAAAAATTACCACTACCACCTCAAGTTACTTTTTATTTCCCAGGAGACATTTCCTCTTTACTTGCAGTATAAATTAGAGAAATCACATGGCAACAAACACTGGTTGTACAAACTGTCTTTACTGTGCATAAATGTACTTGTATCTCTTTATAACTTTCTGGCATTTGGTAAACTTTAAAACATACAAATGCTTAAAGATTTATTTTATTGTTCTGCATAATTCTGTCCTGGAACATGCTTTATTAATAAAAATTTCAAATGCATTGTGTATCACGGTCAAAATTATGCTATTTCAATTCAATAAGGACAAAAGGAATGTTTAGGTCTAATATGTGATAAATCTTTACGAATATAAACAATTTATAAAGAAAAACTCAAAAATAAATCTAGTATTTGTTGAATAATACACAATATTTAAGAATATAAAAAAAGCTACAAAAATTGTTCCAAAACTAAATGTGCTACCTGAACAGTTTGACAACACTTATCAGTTCTTTTTTTTAGTGTGTACCTTGCTATTGTTTTATCTGCTGTAGGGGACTGTTCAGCCTGTGGATGAAACCACACATTCGTAAAAATGCAACTAAATGGACTGAGTGAATCTGTCAGCAATGTACCTTCTGCAGTAGCAAATATGTTGAGTACAAAATAAAACATATTGAAGTTAAAAGAAAATGCAATGTAAACTATTGCAGTAATCCTTGTAACAGTATTTGTTTTTTTATAATTTTTGTTAGTGTATTATGTTGTATATAAAATGTTTACGTAAGTAATATTAATATGTATAGTTTGCTTAGTTTTGAAGACTGCAGACACACAGTGTGCTTTAGTATACATTTGAAAATTAAGATTAGAAAAAAGGTTTTAAGGATTTTTATAAGACTTATGTTACCATGTACACAAATTGTACCACGTGCAGAACTATACCTTTGAACTTCTAGGTAAAAATTTTAACAAAATTGTGTTTGCAGTCCAAACAAAAAATTAACATACATATATGTTCATTCAAACTAAGGTTTTCTTTTTAAATACTGATGTGGTTACTACATTTTTGTAATGTATGTCAAATATTCACAATGCCAAGATTAATAAAATACTCTCAAATATGTGCAAAGATTTTTCTCTAAATGCAAAGTTTGTACCAGATGCTTAACACACTGCCTTCACAAGACAAGGCACAAAGCAGTGCCAATAGTGTCAGCAAACATTAGCACTAAATACAAATTCAGATGTGCAAACAATCATCACAAATGCTCAAACCAGTGGTTTTCCAACCTTATAATTTGTTTTAGTTTAAGGGTTAACTTACCAGATTTCTGAGCACAAGTGTGGATTTGCGGTTGACCACATTAAACTTAAAAAAATATATTCATTGCTTTTGGCGCTAGGCCTGTGCAAATAACAGCTTTTTAGTTTGAATCACATTTGAATAGAAACATCAAAAGTTTTAATATTCACACAAGCCTATCCTGCATGTACAGTAGAGATGGGCTGAAGTTTAAAACACAAGTTTAGTTAGTTTTTTTTTTGTTCACTTTGGTTTGGAAATCGAACTCACTTTCAAAATTACATTGAACTTCGGCTTGGTGGGCAAGCCTAATTGTCTGGCTTGTAATTTTTGAGCTTTTACAATGATCATACAAGCATTAACACTATTAACAGAAATATTTTTGATGTAACTTTAATGTTTGTATGGATAAAATAAAGAGGCACACCTAAGATGGTGTTTGCTTATAATCTACATTTGCATGGAAAAAAAAGGCACATCTGAAATGTTTATAACCTTACGCATCGTTAACAAATCGTAACAGTAAATGCTGGTTACAGTGCTTTTGAAAGTTATGAATTCATATCTAGGAATTTTTCCAAAACAGTACATATACGTATCTGCCCTTGTCTTCACTCCATATTAAAATGTTCAGTTCCATGTTAATTCATCAATATTATACTTTCGCGTACACCAATTGCGAACATTAACCGATTCATTCAACGACATGGTCGACAACAGTGTAATTTTTTTCTTCTTCACGTTGACGTCAACCGGGCCTGCGTCCCAGAAGCCTGGTCAGCCTCTGCCACCTTTCCCCTCACCCCCCATTCCACTTCCCGTACTGGCAGCCGCTCCGTCATGAGTACGTAGTCGTGTGTTTGTGTTTGAATAGTGAGCCATGAACTACCTCAAGAGGGCGCTGTAGCGGCAATGCGACGCCCCCTAAATATGTAATAATAATATTGTATAGCTTTTTATTTTTTCCCCAATCATTTGTGTCGTCACTGACGGGCAGGAGGGTTTTTTTTTGTTTATTATATAAGTTTCAATAAGTTACAGACGTTGCCGGGTGGACCCCAGCAGACCCGAACACGAACGAAGTTGAAACATATATATTTTTTAATTAATTAATAACTCTAGTTTAAATAGTAATAGAGCCATGGGAGAACATGTGTTATTTTTAGGAGTGTTTTTGTATTTCTTTATATAAGATTACAAGACACTTAATCGGAAAGGCGTAACGGTAAACTGGCAAGGCGGGAAGGAGCCATGTTGCTTCGAGGGCGCCCGGCGCTCTGCCAGTTCAACGCCGCCAACGACCGAGCTAAGACGCTGCCTTCCACATCCGGGGACTTCACTCTTCAGTAATTCCGTTTCTGCTTAATTCTTTCAAATCGCTTTCACGTATCCCCGGGGCCTGCCTCAGTCGGGGGACTGTTTAACATAATCATTGTTTTCAACTCTTAACGAGTCTTTTCAAGTCTTAGTAATCACTTGTGCAGGCCACGTGCGTGGGCCTTATTCCCTGCGTTCCGATTAGGTGCCTGGGGTCTTGGAGACGCACCTCGTGTGACCGTGTACGGGAGTACGTGCCAGTATTAAACGTATTAATTCTAATTGTCTCATATTCTTTTGCACCGACCACGTGGCGACCTGTACCCCGTGAGCAGGCGTGTGGGATGCCTGGAGAGCCCACTGTTACTTGGTATAACATAAGCGTGCCCGATGCTGAGAGCGGGCCAGGTCTGAGCGTACTATGGGAGTTAACCGAGGGTCCAGTCTTGCCTCACACGGGCGACGTCACGCCCTGAGACGGATGATAGCCGGGTCCACGTGCCCTTCCACGTGGTGGCGCCCATTACCAATCGACACCGTAGCGACCCTCTCGAAACCCGAACCACAACGTTATATATATGTGAAATGGTTACCAGTAAATAAAATATGAAATACAAGTGTTTGTTTATAACACTATAACCGCATGACAACTTGTTAAGATAACAGTTTTAAATTGAATGTAATACTGAAAATAATTTCCATCATTAATGGTTTGGCCAGCAGCAAAATATAGTATAATTTTTTTTAACTACATAATAAATGTGGAAGTTAATATTAACTGGCGCTCGGAAAATTTGGTGGCTCGATTTAGGCTCAACTACAATTTGCTGGAGCTTGAGCTCGGCTACGTTAGGTGTAAATTTTTTTAAAGCTCGGCTCTGCTCAAATGATAATAATGAAGGCTCACACATCTCTAATTTTCATTATTGAAAACTGCATAATAAATTGTAAGTACTATTTGCATCTTCATATAAGATGTGAAACCGCTCTGTATTAGGCATGCTTAGTATAAAAATTTCTGGGTGTCATTTCATGAGGAAATAATTTGAGTGTACGGAAGCTGTAAAAAAAAACTTTTTTTTTCCTCCTACACTCAGATAAGAATCTATACTTTAAGCCACGATAAGCAGGAAGAAAAGATGAAGGTTGACACTGACATGTATTTTTTTTTTGCCCATGTCCCTTGTATAAAGTTGAGGGAAAGGGTCTGTGCCTGGAACTTGTCAACCAACAGTATTTTGCAAACAAAAAGGGGAAAAGTACTTTGAACTACCAAGCTTTTGAATTTTGCAGCATAAAAAGAGACCACAAAAACCAGCAGTGAAGTTTCACCAGGGTGTCTAAAAATACCTAATGAACCACTTTTATGACTTTTTCTGAACATTTAAACAAAATTTCCCTATAATTCTTTTTTTTTTTTTATCAAAGCATTCTTTTTAAATCTACATACAACCAAAATAAAGCATAAGCAAATGAAATAAGAAATTGCCTGCTATTTGCATCTATAAACTGAAATGGGATGTCAAAAAACAAAATGTAAGTTGCCAAAAGACTGCTGGAAATTAATGTTTCATGACTTCCAACACCACTGCTGCTATTTAGGGACTTTTTGATGACATTCATAACCAGTCCTTCAGATTCCTTACCTTTTCATGAATTTCAAGACTTTCGCAACCTGTGGATACCCTGTTTGAAGTGTCGACACCAAAGAAATATAGGCTCAAGTGTGAATCCCGAGCACATGTGACTAGTATTAATTTTTTTATTTTGCTTTATATTACTTAATGCCTCTATGTAGTTGGTATATCTAGGAAAAAAATTTTTAGGTTGATGGTTTGAGTGTAGGTGACTTTATATTTTGAAGTGCTTAATTAAAAAAGATGTTAAAGCCTCCTCAATTTACGGAAATGGAAGATACCCACAGGTATTTGTTTTACTCATAATTAAACAATCAATTTATTACTTTTTTTCCCCTTTCAAATTTTTTCCCACAATTTTGCCGGCTTGTAAATAAAACCTATTCTGTCTAGATCACCCAGCTAGATTTATTACATTATAATTATTACCACTGCTAATTATTTTCCTGATAGTGTCAGCTTACACTAAAGATACTCTTACATAAGATAGTCCATTCATTATAAAAATATCTTCTTCCTTCTCCATGCAACAACAGCATAGGTACCACCAGGTGTTCATATTCCATGAAACCATGATGTAAGTACTACTATCAAATAAGGTAAGCAGCAGTTTTAGTATATTAAAACTTGATAAAACTATTATATGCCAATGATCAAAATACACAGGCTGCTTAAGTAGTAAAATGGGTAAATTATTTATTTTAACATTATGGGGTAAATTATGAGTAAAAATATAGTTTAATCAGTTTTTAAAGACTTGCCGGATAATCCAACAAATTTCTAAGAACTGTGAGTGTCAATCAGGGGCGAATATTCTACATAAGCATTGTAAGCAGTGCTTACAGTTTGAAAATGTCCTACATATGTGGTAAAGCATTCTGAAGTGGCATCTATCAATGATAAACGCTTGAACAGCTGACACACATTCTGTTATCATACCGCCTCATTGACGCCTCGCTGTTTGTAATTGTTAGACAGTGGACACCCCTCCCTAACCGCACGTCATCCCTGCAAGCTGGCTGAAGCCGGCCGAGCTGCCTACTCGCAATCTCCCCTCTGCAGCAGCGCGAAAAATGGCTAGTTTCCCCGTCGTGGACACCCCTCTGTAAGCACTTCTCCTCTTGAATACAGGCAGCTGTGAGCTCTTATTGGCCAGACCGTCACCCCCTCCCACCAATGTGCGTGCCAGAGGGAGGGCGGAGGACCGCTCAGCTGGGCATCCCGTTACCATCCGCCTGTAAGTTGACAACCCAGCCGTGCACGCTGTAAG
Organism: Bacillus rossius redtenbacheri; assembly: GCF_032445375.1. Taxonomy (NCBI): domain Eukaryota; kingdom Metazoa; phylum Arthropoda; class Insecta; order Phasmatodea; family Bacillidae; genus Bacillus; species Bacillus rossius. The sequence continues at coordinate 47,122,055 of NC_086332.1, read as the reverse complement.
CAGATAGCTTCCTGCTTGCAGCCACTATCAGCCGACTGGAAATTCAGACACCGCTTATCGAAGCGGGGAAAGGGGAAACTCTCCTCTACGACGATCTTAGCGCCATGATTGGCCTGTCAACAGCTTTCTTGTTTTAATCATGTAACGTACATCGATTATCAATAATTGAAACGTGGTTAAAATGCGAGATATTATAAACGCATCAGGAACAAGGTTTAGAAAATTTTTTATTTTAAGTGGTGTTAAAAATGCATTGAAAGGGTAGAACAATTTCAGCAATATCTTGAGAAACTATGTGACAGTTTCGATGATTTCTGGTGCAAAATTGAGGATAATTTGGTAGCTTGACAGAAGATAGTCAGCCCAAAAAAAGAAGGGATAGATAACATTACGGATGACAAGAATACTTGTTACAGACGATTATATTTTGAAATCATAGACACAATTAAAGAAAAAATAAGTCAAAGATTTGGTGATATTGGCAGTCTCTTCTTCATTGGTTTGCTCAATTTCATTGAGTTTTCTGTTTATTCACGATCATTTCCCGAAAAACTATTCCAGTCCTTAAAAGTTTCTTATGGATAATTCTTCGATTTTGCCAGACTGAGAAGCGAACTTTCCGTGGTTTATTCTTCAAAAGAATTTCACAAGAACAGCGTGGCCGAGTTACATAAATATTTGTACTTGAATGATTTGCACGAAACTCTTCCCGAAGCATAGAAACTTATTTGTTTGGTGTTGACGATTCCGACCACTAGTTCATCTGCAGAAAGATCCTTCTGTCCTGAAGAGAATAAAATATACAGGTATTTCCGTAACTCTCAAGGGCAATCGCGGGTCTCAGCATTGTCTTTGTTATCAATTGAAAAAAAAAAAAAAGGTATTGCAAGACCTAACAAAAAATAATACGTTTTACGACGATGTGATCAACATGTTTGCGAAGCAGGGCCGTCGAAATCAGCTTATGTATAAGTAGTGACTGGACACTTGGGTTACGTTTGGTATTTTTAGAACTAAAAACGTTAGTGCATAGCTTTCCTTTCATGACACAAAGAATTAAGTTCATGAGCGTCGTCCATCTTGGTGGAGCGAGTCACAACCAGTACCAGGCTCATCAAATCTGAGGGTGAGTTTACATCTACTAAGGCAGGGATTTACATCCACTCGTGATAAATTAGTAAATAAACATTATAAACATTTTACTAAAACAAAATTCTCTATTCCTTAGGCATGTTAGTTTTCTGAACTGTCTCCTAGTAGTAAGTTCGTAATGATTTAGTAATTTAAGTTAAAATGGTTTAATGCATTGCTTACACATGCAATCAACGCACGCCTCGCCACTGGTGTCAATCAAATTGAGGTTTGACTATAATAAAATTAGGTAAATATTTTATACATTACAACTTATACAGTGAAATTTAAACATTTGGGTTAAGAAAAATTGCAGTTGAAAGAAAAGACTGTTTATTATAACAAATATTCTGAGCTTGAGCATAAAGTTAATAAACATCTCTAAACAGGAATGACAAAAAGTGTGAAATGCAACCAGTAGAATGCAACTTACATGCAGGATTCACAGCAATGAATCCATGCGAGCTGCTGCAATTTTCAACTCTGGAAATAAATAAATAAATAAATAAATAAATAAATAAATAAATAAATAAATAAATAAATAAATAAATAAATAAATAAACGTTAATAGACACAGTAAATAATGAACACAATAACCAATTGGCAATTAGTTTTAAAAGTTTTTAAAGCAGGTACATATATACATATGTTTCCATTTCATTTAACAGAATCTCTAGTTCACATTTTACAAAATACATACACATATCCTGATTAACAGATGATTGCTGCAGTTAGATAAAACTACGTAATGAAAAGTAAGAAAATCTAAGCAAAGACTTTGTAAGTTATTAAAATTGAGTATTACTTTAATCTACCTCAACTCACATTATGCAAATGGGCTAAGTACACAAGATTTTCTAAATGTACTTTCCTACCACCTAGAAGCTGCCACTAAAACTGAAGCTAAACAATAAAGTTATGATGATACAAAGTAACGAAGGCACATCTACCCTAACAGATGATCATAAATTTAAAGATGTTCTACAAAGTGTATTAAGTGAAAATGAATATCATCATGTGTAGCTAACCCATTACTGTATTTTCCTTTCATTCAGAATCCAAATAATGATGACACAATTGGAGCTGAGATTTATGAATAATAACATATATTATCAACCATTATAAGAAAAAGTAAACAGACACCTGACTGTACCTCCCTGCACGAACCCCACTGAATGAGAACACCTTAGGAAGGCTGTTAACACAAGTACCATACTACTGAAAATGTTTTTACTGATCAACTAGTTGTGTTAACTTTTATATGCGCAACAAAACAATAATTTGCTATGGTTGCATAAAAATATTCTTTATACATATGCCGACTTCTTTTCTGCTTAGCCGATCTGCCATAAGGATATACATACAAGACTTTCTCTGCATTAACCAGGATCCATAAACTTATGTTCACTACTTAGCAATGCACACATGCATTATGCAACGCACTACTCCTCACTGAGTGATGAAGTGCAATAGTAAAGCATTGGACTGGCATTTGGCAGGACCCAGATTTAAACTCAGTTCAAACTTTTTAATTTTGTTAAATAAAAAACTTTAAGACTAAAGGTATACTAAAGGTGAGTGTATATATGTACATAAATGTGCCACACACGCACACACACACACACACTCTTTATAGTATATATATGTATATGTATATATATATGTGTGTATATATATATATATCTGTGTATATATATATATCTGTGTGTATATATATATATATCTGTATATATATATATATATATATATATATATATATATATATATATCATACTAGAGGTGGAGTGCGAAGCCTACTGGATAGTCAGATGGCCCAGTGGCCCCAGATGGGGTGCGGTCCATTAGTGCGAAACATTCCTTGTCGGATTAGTGGCGGCACCTCGTTACTCCCTCTCCTACGCTTCACTCCCTCTGTGCTTATTCACTGGAGGATTCCTCTGGAGGATTCTGCAGGCTCCCATAGGCCGCCACATGGAGTGGCGTAACTGGGACGCCATTTTTCTGGGAGCTTCGAGTTCTGTCAAGTCGACGCTGATGACGTGACACTTCAAAGTGGTGCAAGACCATTCCAGAAGGGGGCTGAGGGGTATACAAATAACTATGCCAGCCTCCAAAGCAGTGAAGTCAAGAGGGCGCGTGACCATTTGGTGAACGCAGACGGCAAGCGACGGGATTCGTGGTGCATTGAGACCGTGCTGTGTGCGATGGAGGATTGAGTACTGCGAGGCAGTGTGTTGGTACAGAGGTGCAAGGTAAGAGACGTGCAGTAAGAAAAATATAGATGAAGTAATGTGATACCTTCCACTAGTATGGATAGTTTGACAGGCGTGGTGATGAAGTTGCGAGTGGTGCGCTTTCCAGAGAGCGCGTCCCACACTGTGAGAGCCACAGTCACCTCAGGCTGCATCTCGTCAATGCTGCCAACCTGAAAGCTGGACTGCGACACGTAGTCAACACGCCAGCGCACGTCTTGCAGGCGGCTCACTGTTCAACAAAATACACATTTCATGCTGACACTCTTTGTTTTTAACTGTTGGTCTACTGTATGCTTCATGTGTAAACAAGTTCAAGTAACTAAAGGAGCTAGGTGATCATATGAACAATTTTGAAAACCCTTTATGATTCCTTCTTTCTGTTCTCTGTGTATTCTGGTGCTACATGTAAAAAATAAATACACTCTACACATAGTGAATAGCAGTCATAGGTTAAAATTATTAAAATATGACTATCAAAAATATGTCTGTCACTAGCACTGTACCGCTAATTGTAAAGAACATGAAACAAAATTAAATATCTTGGAAGTTACCAATTAAAATACTATACATTTTTTTTTTTAGATTGGCTGTTAAAAAATCAATGTAGTTATTCTAACTTGCTGTCAGTTTCATGGAAAAACTATGTTCAAATTGAAATATGTAAGGTTACTGATAGAAATATTTTAAAACATGCACGACTGTGATGAGAAACCTTTCTTCCCTACCACAACCAAAGCCCTCTACTTGCATTCAAGAAGACCTGGGTACGATTCCCAGTCTGGACATCCTGAATTCTGTTTCCTGCAGTTTCCTGAATCACTCCATGCAAATGTTGGGGTGGTTCCAAATAGTAGGCCATGATAGCCAGTTTTTTTTTTTACCAATATCACTTAGGTAATAGTGTCCGGGGGTCACCATGAGCGACCAGGGTTTTGTCCCTGGCACGGTAGAACCAGAAATTTTCCAAACTGGGGAATGTGGCAAGACGTTGCTGTAAACCGGTGGGTTTCCTCGAGTCACTCCTAATATTCCCACTCGTACATTCTACCGATGACCTCGCCGTCAATGAAATGTTACGTCGCAGTCAACCAAGCAGACGGGCCAACATCTGTGAGGGACAGCACTCACGCCTGAGGCTCCCGGCACGCAGCCGCTCGGTGATGCGGCCCACGTGGTCGCCGTGGACACGCACGGCGCCCGTCGCGTGCTCCCTCGGGAGGCCCAGCTGCTGCAGCTCGCTGCCCAGCTCGTCCCCGTCCACGCCGTGCCGTGCGGAGGACGACAGCACGAACGCCACGGCCGCCACCACCGCCTTCATGTCGCCCGTGTCTGCGGGCAAGCCTCTCTCCGTACTGACACTCAAGGGGACACTATTCCTGCAGCCAGTGGCGGTTACTGCACTTGGCTCAGGTTATTTTATTTATTTATTTATTTATTTAATATTTCTTGCATGCCTACCTACAGCTTATGGCCTTGGGCGGTAGGCACGATACAAACAACACAGATACATACAGACAGAACAAAACAATACAAAATACAAGACAACAAAACAAAACGATACACACAACATGCAACATTTAACAATTAGTAAATAATTTATTTGCAAATTTTATAATGTAGAAAATAAGAATAACACAAAAAAAAACTAACTTGAAACAATATGATTATTAACCACAAGAAAGAGAGATAAAAAAAAATTAAGTTAGGAATAGTTGTATTTTTTAAAATTTTATTTTGCTATCTAATTCAGGAAATAACCTTGCATATTTATTGTAATTTTTAGTTATTATGTTTAATAGATCATTTGTTTTACTTAACGTACAAATTAAAGATTGATTAGGACTATTGAAAGTAGGTATTCTAATTCCAGTATTGTGAAGAAAATAGTTACAATTAATTGTATTTTTGTAACAATTGTGTACAAATAATGCATCCAATATTTCTCTTCTTAATGGTAAGGAACCAAGAAGCAGTTCCGCCGCAGCCATCACTAGCTGCAGCCGGGCTATCATCACAGCTATTGGAGATCCCGAGGGCTGTGCACCAGACTAGGGCATCGGACTTCGGAATACGACGGGAACAACAGGCGGAGGAATGCCGCCCTAACCTCCAGAGTTGAAATTTATTAGAGCTAGACACTGATTTATATGTTATAAAAGGATACTAGGGCAGCTAAGTAGCATACTTGAATTTATTTTTGAGGTCTATAGTTTTACATAAAAAGAGAAAAGAGGAGGGAGGGGCTAGTGAATGTATTGTTCATTCAAATTTTGGGTGTTTTTTGTAAATGAGGGCATAAAAATTCCCTTTCAGAATTCACAGTGTGAGATTGCCACGGGACGAATGCACAGCTATAGACTAGTGACTAACAGTCTATTTCAGGGGTCGGCAGACTTTCGAGTGAGATGAGCCAAATACTAAGTAAACAGATTCTCCAATTTTTTTTTTTAGAGAGAAACATGCATTTTCTCTGTCTCTAAATGGAATTTTAAGATGATAAAAATAACAAGATAAAATCAAAATATTGAATACACAAATTCAACGCAAAGACTTAAAAATAAAGGCTACTTAAGAAAAAGACATGTAAATTAAAAAAGAATTACGGTAGTCATTATAAGAGCTCTACTGATAAAACAAGAAAACCTAATTTATTTTAATTAATTAATTATTAAAAAAAAAAGCACCTGGGTGATTGCGATGGTGGGGTGGTGCGATGGTAGGGGCGTGAGCGAGCAGGTTGACATGTGTTATAATTGTGCTGTTTGATTTTGTTTTGCTTTTTTTTTTGTGCTGTGGCAGCGCAGTGAGTTGTACAGCTGTAAAATCCTATGAAAAGAGACGCATGCGGCTCGCGAGCTGCTGTCTGACTACCCCAGGTCTATGTGCACTATGCAGAACACCTTGAAATAATGAAGTTGCTTGGTTTCTGGGTATTAGCTGTGTCCAAGGTGAATATATCACCAAAGTTTTGGTCGACATTGCAGTCCCCATCATCAGGGTAGAGTTAACTACTCATTAAGGTAACCTTACCTTAAATGTCAGTGATATATTTGCCTTGGTCGCGGCTACTTCAAAAAATGGCTGCGAAGGCCTGCAATCTTTATTACCTTAAAAGAATTTTGTTCATGATGAACTAAAAAAATATAACAATCGCAAGTTTGTTCAATTTTTTTTCATAACCTTTCTGTGGTGATAATTTTTGTTTAGGTACACTATGTAGTGTGCAAAGGTGTTACTATATAGTAGTGTGTCACAGTTTACCGAGTTACAGTTGGCCTCGGCAGATGGCGATACTGAATTTATCACCTCAGCTAAATGTTGTTTCTTTGAACACAGTCATTACTGTTGTGTACATGTACTAATTTCTTACAGAACTGACAATATTTAGTGAAGTTATGTTAAAAAAGATTTTATGACTGCTAGCAACAACTTGTCAAACTTACCAAATTTAGCATCTGATGTCAACTTCTTAACTTTTTCATACTGAAATAAAAATAAAGTAACACTATGTTAGTTAATAAACATTAAAGTCAAAACAGAGCAGTATATATAGCAAATAAAGCATAAGAATTTTGCCCATCTGACTTAGTAAATGTAGTTTGTTTACAAGCTGTGTGGGACACTAAGACAGTTGTCACTATAATGTTTCTTACACTGTTTCCACACAAACAGAACTATATAAAAATAATACTGACATATTAAGTTATCCTCTCATTCCTAAAATTTAATATTTACAGACAAATGAATTTAACTTTTTTTAATTATTTGTATGCATAAAACAAAAAAACTATATGCAGGTACATTTCATACAATTTAATTTGGGAAATAAACATAATAGTTCTTAGGAGAAGTCTAACACATACCATGTCCAGAAAATAATACTCAAGTTAATTCGTAAAAAGAAATTGCAAGTCTAAAGAGAAGTTCATACAAAAAATTAGCTAAATACAATCTCTGACTAGTGACTAGCAAAATATGGCATATTAAGCATTATTTGCTAGATACCTGCTTTATTTATGAATGACACTGTTAATATCACAACATGTCTGGTATAGCTTAGATGAAAACAAAAATAAAAAAAATCATAAATTATTAAATCATTGTATTCTTTAAAAAATGTTTTCTAACTGAAAATATCAAAGTGTGGCAACGAATATTACTATAGAGAACCACCATGTCCACTATCAGCAAAAAACAAGATTTCAATGGCTATGCAAAATGAATCCAAAAAAATAAAATAAAAAAATGTGCCAGTTGAGTGGTGACAAATGTAACTCTGATCCTCACAATCAGAGACTCGGGTCGCTGATGCGCCAGGGCAGGAAGGGACTATGTCTCATCTTGTGAATCATTAGGGTACTGGTGGTGCCTAATGACACGTGAGAACCACACTCAAGTATTATATTTGTTACCAGGCAATCCCTGGGCTTTATGCAGACTGAAGAAGGTTCATTTAAGGAACTAGAGGAAGTTTTTTTTAAAATCTAAGGATGATAGTGATTTTCCTCTTATTTTGCCCCAACCTTAAACGTAACTGTAAACGGAAAACATACATTAATTTTTTAGAACCTTTTAATTACAAAGCCTTAGGGTAATCAATTATTTTTTGTTTGTCCACTCAGAGAATTCAAAGATGCAGACAGTAATTAATTTTCCTCTTAATTATAAAGTGTGCAAAATTTTATCAAGAAGTATCAAAATTATGCTTAAAGGGGTATGGAGGTAGTTTTTCGAAATTTCATGTACACTAAAGTAAAGGTCAGTGAGCAAAATTTAATCAATTTAAAAAACCCACAGACTGTCTTCTTTATTTAATATCACATATGCAACAAGTGTGTATGGACAGTCAAGAACTGCAAATGCACAATCAAACAAGGCCATGCGCAACATGTGAAAATACGACCTGGTGTAGGAACAGTGTATGGCTGACGCTGACCTCTTTAATTAACCACTCTGTGTTTATTTCCAAAGAAAATGACGGTACGCTGAGCCAGAGCGACCAGCTGCTAGTGCGCCACTGAGACTTGAGATCATTCGGAAGCAACGGACAAAAGGTGTGGCGTCCAATTCCACCATTTTCATGGACGTGTGACAACAGGAAGAACCAAGGCGATGATGTAACAAGTCAGTATGTGACGACAGGCCGTCATAATCAGCTCAGTGATAAACTAAATAAAGACATGCCGAGATTCAGGTGGTTTTGAAAAATTAACAAATATAATCTAAGGCAGGAAGGACAGCAGTCATTCAACCTACAGTCGTATGTACAAGTGAATACATGCATAAGAGTAACAGTTGGACTATTGTCATTATCTGGAAACGGTCTGACTTGTTAGTACATTGAAAAGATTAGCCCCAATTCAAAAAGATGATGCATGTCCTTCATATGCTCATCCCCAATTTAAAAAGTTGATATATGCTTAATATGCTAATTTCTAAGACCAAAGCCTTTCTTAAAAACTTAATGAATCATTTGCATGATGAAAATTTTCAGTCCCATTTAAGGCTAACTAGTTTGGCAAATAGATGATTCCAGGAAGAAAAAAAAACAGTACATACATCATAATCCAAATAACTATTTTTAAAATAAATTTTATGACTATATGAGAGGTTCAGAACTTATTGGTGAGAGTCAAAACATTTTCATCTTTAAGCTAGTTAAATATTTCACCTCTTTGGCATGGCAAACTCTCACTAAACACACTTGCTAAAAATTTTAACTTAACAGCACTATGTTCCTTATATTTTAACTAAAAACTATTACAATTGAAATACTTTCCAAGAAGCAAATGTAATTAAAAAAAATTATTAAAAAAAAACATTACGTATTGTAAAAGAAAACTGAGAAACATAATTATAAAAAAAATGGGTCTTGCACTTAAAATTTTTTTAAATAATGTTGGATCTTAATAATTTTGATTTATAATGTGTTGATAAGTAACTAATCAGGAAACAAATATCAAATATAGATTAAAACTGAGAAAACATTTTTATGAAGACAATATGTATATAGGGACAACTACTATCACCTATTAAAAAAAAATTATTTGTATCAGAGTTTTAAATTTTGAGTATGTGATGGATATCACTACAAACCATCCCCCTCATCCAATAACACGCGAAGGAAAAATGTTTTGTGATTTAATAACTTTGACACTAAAAACTATGAATCTGAGTACGTGATTCAACATACTTAAGTGTAATTGTATGAAGAATGTAAGAAGCATGTTTGTAAAATAACACAACAGATAAAAAAAAAATGTATAATGTTAATAGCATTTGAATCAAAACATCAGTATGTCACACATGCGCATTGTACCAAAAGTCTGTATGTTATTTAAAAACATGTGCATCAGTAGCTTGGGTCTGAAGGCGAAGCACAGATGTAATATCGTTATCTCGGCTGGTAATGGAGGTGAAGAGCAAGACTGTCTCAGAGGACAGGACTAAGTGGCTTAAGAGCTGCTGTCGCCTTTCCTTACCCAACTCCATTCTCTCCTTCTGTGCTGCAATCAGCCACCCCTGCCGTCCACACAGCGGGTGTTTTCTTGTGCTTCCAGCCACAACGTAGTAATACTTATAACGTATTCTTATCGTGTTAAAAAAAATGTTAAATAAATTGAAATTTCCTAAAGGAAAATATCATGATCATCCTCTATTACCTCCAAACCATCATTTAATTTCCGAAAAACTGTTTTTCAAAAACATTTCAAAATGAAATACAACCCTAAAATTGGTATCACTTTTTTTTGTTGGTATCACTTTTTTTTGAAAGCACAGTTCCTAAATCAGGGTGTCTGCAAGTACCTGGTAAACCAATTTCAGAACTTTTTCAGCATCTTTTAATAAAAATTTTCTAGTATCTTTTTTATTTATCACAGGGTACACTTTATGTACAATCATAAAAATAAAACATAGTAAGAAACATCTATTATTCGTAGGGAACATTATAATGCCCATTATGGAAAGCTAAAATGGTTTCAGACATAATTTATGCATGATTTCAGTGAACAGTCTTCAACTGCCAATGTCCAGACACATCCATCAGTAATAACACATAAGCATGCAATAAAACACGCGTAAAATTAATGTGGTATAACGTTTATGCCAAATACTATATTTTATAAAATACTGTAACCCTAAATCCTATTGAGTAACTGGCTAATTCATTATTTTAATAATTTAAAAAATACAGAAGTAAGCAAACAACTTGTTTTTTAAAAAAGCTAAAACAAGTTTCAGATCTTATTTTTATGTTGAATATTTGATTTTAAAAAAGTTTACTTTTTTATTAATTGATCGACTTGAGCAATATGTATTGTATAAAACAAAGATACATTATTTCAGACATTTCATTAGGTTTTTCTGCTTCCGTAATAAACAAATAACATTCCACAATTCCATAACTTGAGATCTATATCAGTAATTATCACGGAAAATCTGTAAAACTTGGCAGCACTGGTTAACGCACGGCTATAAACTGAATTTAGGCATCGGAAAATTTGATGCAAATTAGCACAATTGCTGCTAGAAACTGAAGTTCACTGGCTTACAGCACCATTATTATTCATTTCAGGACTTTTTCATGATTTTTGAGACCAGTTCTCCAGTTCATTACTTTTTAATGACTTTCACGACCCATCAACACACTGTAAATATTTTTCATACATTTCTTTGGCACTACCAACATTTTTTTTGGCTACTTTGAGATGCCTGGAAGCAGTAGCAGCCTTAGGCCTTGAGCCAGTTACTTTAATAGGGATACAATATTTTTAAGAAGGGACTAACCAGTAGGGGGGAGGGGGGGGGGGGTTAGGAAGCATGGAATACTCCAAGCCCTCCTCTGGAAAATTTTAAAAATAACTTCTTTCACACGAACTTTTAAGCAAATCTGGAAATTCAAATTCAAAGATAGTTTTGTTAATTTATCTTTAAAAGTTCTGATTTTTTTTCTAATATATTATCTTCTGGTAGTTTTATAAATTTTAACAATCAAATTCTGGTAAAATTGCATCATAATAAGAAGCAATGAAATATTTGAAAGGTTTTCTAATGTATCATGAATTTGAATGATACATGCTAAAAACAATTTAATTTTTCTTTTCCCATTAATGTCCAGATGTTTAACAGAACAATATAAATCAAGAGAAATAAAAATAAAGGACTGGCGCGGGGCCGTGATAATCGCGGGGCCCCAGGCGATTGCCCGGCTTGCCTGTACCCTGGAGCCGCCCCCGCCTGGAAGAGTCTAGAGCCTTTTCCAGGCAGGGAGGTAAGAGAGAGAGCATTCAGTTACTGGCACATCAACTGCTACATTATATACTGCTGGAAGTAGAAAACTTTCGGTATTTTAAAAGGAGAACATTAATTCAGTCAGCAGGACTTACATCCATGTCTTCTCCGATTAGTGACTTGGCAACAAGCTGACAGAGTGATTTCATCTTCACGGAGGACTGCAAACAAGAGTATACGATACAGTTATGTAAGACTCTCACGGGCAGGAGACAGCCACGAAGGTTACCATAGTGCAAAGTGTAGAGTATACTGACCAGTTTCGCGAGGGTGTTGATCTCTGCTAGCACCCAGTCAGGGCAGTCCAAGTCCCCGCAGAACCGAAACCTCTATAAAAATACACTTGCATCAAACTAATATTTCATTTAATAGGCTAAATAAAAGGGTAAATTTTCAAATTTTTTTTCACACTTTTGCATTACAGTAAAACCCCGGTTAATAGAACTAAAAGGGAGAAAGGATTGGGGGAGGAGGGATTTGGATAACATATATTTCTATTTCTATTTTTTATCTTAATACAGTATGCAAATCTGAAATTTTAGAAAGTCAAATAAATTAAAAACACTCTTTGTAGGCTACACTGTTTTTTTATTTAAATAAAAATTACTTTTTTTTTTTTAGGATTACAGTGCATACAACAATGTAAACTTAGTATGTATTACTCATTCTAGAAACTCAGTAAATTTTGTTATTAGTTTCTTACATACCTCCCAATTTTTTTGAGCAGTAATGTCCCACCATAGTTTTATTAGAAGGTCAGCCGATTGACTCACTGTGTTGTTCAACAAAACTTAGGGCAACCAAAAATAACAACACATGAACTTTTTTTAGATTTGCAATTTCGGAGACATTTTGGATAATATGGATTTTGGTTAACCGGGGGTTTGCTGTACCTAAGAGTAATTATAAATATGCCAAAATATTGCTAGCAAATTTAACAATATTTTGGCATATTTTAAATTCATATAAATGATTTAAGTGTTAAATAAATAACATTTAAAAAATTTATCTCCTATTTACTTCACCCCCTATTTACACTATGTTACCCTATTTAAGTAAATATTGTATTAATAATTTTATTTCCCATCATATCTGAAACATTTTCAAGCAGTTGTGTTACTGATTGAAACTAATGACTAGATTTTTGGATGCAAAATGTACTCAATGGTCATGATCATATAGGGCAGCAGCACAACCCCCCTCCCCCCAAAAATTCTACATCCAAGTGGTTTAGAGCCCATGATAATTTCCAAGTGCCTCTGTGTGACAATCGTGCAACATGAAACTATTTCTTTGCCTTTTCTTTTTTTAGGATGAACTTATATCTGGTTTTTGGTACTCTGATTACATGAAATAGCTTGAACCTAACTGAACTACAGAGATTGCAGCTTCTCATTATTTCTTTAATCCTGTAATTATTTTTCCCACATCACTAGAACAGACAATTTTCAAGGATAGTCTGCCACCCTCCCAAAAAAATTATTATTATTAAGTTCTGATGAATTTTACTAAAATAAACTAGGCAATCAAATAAAATACAAAAGATACACAGCTATTATTATTGACAATGAGCTGTTAACTCACCATTTTGTTTCTTGTCCACTGCTGTCAGTGCCTGCAACAAAGAAAAGCATTTTTGGGAATCTATAAAAAAAATGTTGTTAAAAGTTAAAAGATTTTTAAGATTTTACTTAACTATAAAATGGCAAAAAACAATTTTTTTTATTTGTCTCTAGTTTTTTTTAATCATTTATAAATAACTTTCAAATTATTTTGAAAAACTTTTTCATAATCAGTCGCTAAAAGGTAAAACAAAAGTATGGTGTCAAAGTTACTCTACTTTTAAGTTATCTAATGGAATTAAGCTGGAAAATTTTAAATTTTTGTGGGAAAATATAAATTTTCAAAAAAATTCAGTTTAGAGACCTTTACACAAAAATAACTTTAGCCAGGCGAGTTAACACCGTGGTTCTTGACATTAACCCTCATAACACCTTTTGTGTTTTTACCTCACCCGTATATTTATCCAATAATAATTCTGATACATTTCAAGAACAACCATAAATCATAGCATCTCTCAACCAATGCAAGCATAAACAAATATACTGATAAGCTGTCATTGGTTTACCACAAGCTAACTATTTGACTAACTTAATGTTGAAATTTTTTGAAATTGTAAAGTCAAGAGTGCTCAACTTAAAGTTTACGAGCTCGATTGTATAGTGCCAAATTCATCGAGAGAAATTAAGGGCAATGGGGACAAATAATTTTGTCTGGCACCATTTGTATTATTTCATGTACAACTTTCTAATAGCAACAAATTTTAAAAAATCTAAAAACATGTAAACATTACTGTTACTATAACTGTAAATATGATCTGCATATATTTCATAACTTGTAAGGTTTCCTATGAATTGTATTAACAATCTCGAACTTCAACCTCCCCCTCCCCACAACCCCGTGGATTTTGGACCTCCCCCTCCCCACAACCCCGTGGATTTTGCACCTCCCCCACCCCCACCACTTGTGCTCTCTCTCTCTTCCATCCTGTGTAGTAAGTACTCCATACGAAATACATGTCGGTAACCGGTAACCATTGTTAAGATAAACAGTAAGTGTTCCTATGCGTAACAGCTTTGAGGATAAATTTGAGATTGCGAGACGTATTTCAGATAGGTATATATTATGCAGACTACGTCAAACCTTAAAGGCTCCCACACACGATCAGTCTTAACTGTCAGTTCGTACTTATCAGTCGGTACTTAATCGGAACTGCGGTGTGTGTACAAAGACGGTGGACTTATCAGTCGGAACTGATGGACTGACGAGCTGATGGCTTCCCAACACATCAGACTGTGTACTCGAGAGCCCGCAGTCGGAACTGCTGTGAGTGGGAACAGCTTCTCACCAGTCCAAACAATCAGTCCATCGGTTCACGTGTCCAGTGTCGCGACAGACATCTTTGTTTATTCTCTTTAGTTGCTTTGCTACTAACTAAAAGTGCAACTGCAATTGCAACATCCCAAGTTTCTTCCATATTCTACGATGAAACGAGACATTCAACATTAACAACAAACAATAATACTGATCGTGTGTGGGGAAGACTTCAGTTCAGTCCAGACTGTCAGTTCGGACTGTTCGGTCCGAACTGAGCACCCGGATTGATCGGGTGTGCACAGTGCCTCAATTCAATCCAGACTCCGTTCGGGCGGAGCAGTCCGAACTGGGAGCTGTACTGATCTTGTTCGTGTCCGGCCACCGCCCACTCACCACAGACTCCCGTCATCCCTGGACACGACATGAAGTGAGGAGCTAAGAGAGCGACTACTTACTGCGCGTGCTATATGCTGCGAGGAGCGAGGGTGCGCGTGAAAAACTCGCAAACAAAACTAACGGACATTCGACATTTCTCAGTGTTTCCCACAATGCACCGGGAATCGAAAAACGGATCGCCGCGGTGGTAGGCCGTCTTGCTAACAGGTACAGTTCGGGACAAACAAACAAAGAAACGTTGTGAAATATAAAACTTCTATAACATGTCATTTGTCACAAAAGAGTCATAGAAACACACACACGAGTAATATTCTTGAGCCTTTACGCAGGCTGGCAGGAGCGTACGCCAAATTTAATTTCTGGAGAGGGGGAGAGGGGAGTGAACCACTTTGCCCGCTGTCTGCTTCAATTTATTTTCTTTTGTTGGTGGGAATGATAGATTTAATTTAGGATTTCGCTGGAGGGGAATGCTTGCCCCCCCCCCCCCCCCGCAATTAACCACCCCCAGCTGCAGGCTGGTGCATTTGCAATCTTCCGAACTCTTAAAAAGCTTTACTTGTCCATAATGTATGTTGTCAGTTGGAAACATTTTTAAGGCAGGATGAGTTAAGTAGAATATTATGCAGTTGGTTCAATTTAGCTGGAGTACACAGTAGGTATGTGATACTTAACTACATTCATAGATACAATCACCTCCAATAACAGGTACAGAGAAGCTTTAGGCTGTTCCCCGAGTCATCAGAATTCGACATTTCCCTGTCACTACTCGGAAATGAAGAAGATGCTAACCGGCAGTCTAGAGAAGCAAGCAAGGAGATCGGCAGCGGTTAGAGGCTGGCCAACTGCATGATGGGCCCTGCAGTCCTCTCTACACCATCTTGTAGTTAACTGTCAGATCTACAAGTCTCGAATGGGTCGGCACTTCTTTAGTGGCAGTTTGTCACTGGCACGTGTGTCTCCGCATCAACTACTGCGGACCAATAGAAAATGTAGCAAACAGGCACAGGTGTTACAATTTCACGATATTTCGCGAAATCAATCCGCTATTTTCCGGCCTAACAATGGCTGGAACTCCCGTGAGGTAGGTACATTGGCGCTTGTAAACTGAATCATTTTAGCGCAAAATGGTTTATGTTAAAAGCTTAGCCAAGTGAAATCTTGAGTTTTTTTTAATAGTATAGGCTACCTTTATTTTATATAACCAATGCATGCGTCTAAAAAAATTATTCGAAGACGAACCAATTATAATTCTCGTAAGTTTAATTCGATTCGCGTAGGCGGCAACCATCACGGCAACGCAGCCCCTAAGGATTTAATACTCGTGCGGGAGAAAAAGTGCAATCTCTGTTCTTTATTTGACGAACATGTCCTTCGCGGTCCCATTCCTTTGTTGTTGTTTGTAATTTCCCAGAAGACCCCTGTCCACCGTGAAATAACTCTCGAGCCTGCCGGCGAAGTCGCCCTCGCAGCAGAATAAAATAAAAAATAAAGACAACACCGACACAACAATGCAAGGAACGAGCCTTACTAGTTCGGGAGCCACTTCAGCTATTATGCCTACACAATGAAACATTATAAAATTCGTAACACCCGTAAAACACACAGCAAAAAGGCTGATTATAAACAAATATTATAAAACATTTAAGGTTTCACATCTGCCATACTAAAATTAATTTAAACGTAATATCAACGATTACACAAGTTACCATACAGAATTTATTTTGCTTAACAATTCACGCAATCAAAATACATTTAATCAGTTTGTTTGTGTACTAAGTTTGTGAAAATAGCCTCAAATCGAACGTATGCATTTTCACACGCATATATATGCTATCGGCATTGGTTGAGCAACGAGATAAAAAAAAGTCACCCATGTCTGACACAAGACTACGCTGTTTTCAGCTTCGCCTGTTCTACTTCTCGAAGAATATTAAAACACCAATAAAATGCCTATTTAGATTCATTCGAGCACATAATTTAAAAATATATATAACATAGATTTAGTTTTTAACTGCCTATAATCGGCACCTCTCATTAAAGAGACCTGGGTTCGATTCCCGGCGGGGTCGAACCCGAATTTTTCGCAACTGACAAACTTGGCGGACGTTGCCGTGAGCTGGTCAGTTTTCTCCGAGTACTCCCGTTTCCCTCAACCGTTCATTTCGTCAATGCTCCATTCTCATTGCATCACCTTTCATCGTCTCCAATCACCCGATGTCTAGACCTTAAGCCCAATCCATTTCCATTCTAATTATTAATCTATACTAGTATTATAAAGATAGTGTTATGAGTTTGTTTGTAAGACTTGAACACGAAAACTACTAAAACTATTTTCAAAAAAATATTTCACTGTATTTAAATTACATTTATTCAGTACATATGCTATGTTTAGTTTTTCCGTAATATAAAACCACATTTGTGACTAAACAAAGGAGGAAAACGACCAATATGATTGTGTTCTTGACTTAACGCTGAAACTGTTACAGATACAACAAAATCAGTTTTCACGATGATTACTAAGGATGAGAGAATACTCTGCGACGAAATGTAAAACTTGTCAATGACCAGTACTAATGGCTATCTCAAACGCTAACTAGATTCAACCGGTTACTTGATATCGGTTCATAACTTTGGTGCATCGTACATTTTGACTTTGCTACCAAAACTGAACTTACAGACGTGTTTAAGTAAAAATCTTATATTTTAAAATATGTTGCTTATTTTTTTTTTTTTTTTAAATATATCCCTATTTTTAACGGAAACACGAATTCCTTCCGTACTGTCTCGAGCGAAATCAAGCCTATTATAAATTGCAACGGTTAGCAAACACTGCACTGAGATTATATCTGAACAAACTTCCGAGCTCTTTGCACGGATACAAACAGGCACAATGAAAAATAGTTCTGTTGTTGCCGACAACACAATACTGAGTAGTGACCAAAAAACTGATCGTTAGCGGTGAAATTTTGTGGTCGCTAATGAACAATCATGTGGTCCCTGTAACATTATTTTGTTGCTATCGCGAAATATTGGGCGGTGGTGAGAGACTGGACTCGCATTCCAGGGTTGGAGTACCGTTCCGGCCATCCTGATTCCTTACCGCGACTCCGAGGACCAATCAGAACACGACACTGGCAAGCGAGCAGCGAGAACAGTAGACTTTGCTCGCTGTAGCAAAGCTAGCGGCTGGATGGCGAGACAGAGAATCCGCCCGATGCGAACAAACTCGCACGGTGTAATCGGTGCCTAATTGCAAGGAAGTGCAGTGGGCGGCGAGCAGCGAAGGAGGGGGTGAAGTAAAGAGGGGGCGGGGAAACAGCGGCACAGCCGGCGCTCGTTTGGCCCCACTGAGGGTAATTACCGAGCACCATCGCGACAGCCGAGTGTGTCTGTCCAAAAGCCCCACCCCCCTCCCCCCAACAACACTCCTTTCCAACCACACCACTACCCTTCTACCTAGCCGCTGAACACCTATGCAGTCACATGTCTAGGAGATAAGATAATCTATGTTTAGCAATTATTAATACTTTGCAATACCTCTTGAGATTTGTTCTTAAAAAGGCAAAGCTGACAGGAGAAGAACAAAACTTTCACAGTTTTACGGTTCTTTATTAGTGCAGTCGATATCATCCTTAACTAAGAATCAATTATTATTTTTCATCCTCATTGATTCTACGTGGCAAAAAAATATATAGCCTACGCATGAGTTATTCACTATTATCGGAATTTTTTTAAAAAACAGCATTGCCCGTAACTTATAAAGAACATGTTTCCTAAGAGTACGGTTGGCGGCACATCAAAAAATTAGCTCATCAACTTGACGTGCTGATTTGTTTCTTTCTAATTATGGCCAGCATTCGTGTATGTATTTTAAGTTACTAGCCCAAAGTAATGTTGTCCATACAGGAGGTGGAAGAATACACAAAATTGATATTACTTTATAAACGCATCACTATTCGTAATGCGATAGTATTTGCTACTCTTTTCCAGAGCTGAATTAAAAATAATACTTCTTGAATTCGATTTATTAACTTCTAAAAAAAACAGACACATTGTAATTTAAAATTTGTAGATCTTGGATTGCAATTGGTTTCTAATAGCTATGTTTATATTCAGCATTTATTGGGTGGTCACAAGTCCAAGTACTAGACTACCTTAATAATAATACGAACGCGAGAGACAAAACCGCGAAGCGCGCCAGGTTCGGAGCGGACTCCCGGCCACTGACGTAAGGCATGCCACGCGTGCCTGACCGGATTACAAGGTTATTGCTACCCCTCCCCCTCCATTCCCCGCACATCGTCCCGCCTCGAACTGTTATCACGTTTAGCGGCAGATGCCGCCGCGTGGAGTGGCGTGAATAAGCGTCGTCATTCTCGATGTTTCGGGAGTTGGGTCGGCCCGGGATGACGCCACACGTCACTGCGGCTCTCGTCGGTTCGAGAAGGACGCCACGGGTTTATACCGCGGGAGTTCCGAGAGTTCGGAGAGTTCCGCGAGTGAAAGGAAGTTCGACATCGGCGAAGAGGGTGAGATAAACACACACACACACCAGAGTAGCGCGACGCGAAGCGACGGGATCGAGAGAGTGCGACTGAGTGGCGCGAGACTGTGTGTGTGGACAGGCGCGAGGTAAGGGGCGAACCACTGTTGAGCCTAGCTCCAGTGAGGAGTGCGAACTGCAGAACTTGACAAGACATTGAGTGACTTGCAAATAAACCATTTTTTTAAGTGCCAGTGATTTGTGATCGGAATTTTTTAAGTACAATTATTTATTAGTAATGTAAATATTAGTAATTAACAAAACTGTAATAAAACTTAATTGGGCTATCCCTTAAGAGCCCAGTAGTTCTATCCACATAAATTGTAACAATAATAATCATTACTTAATATGTGTAACACCAGACTACAGCTGTACTTCAAGCCATATATCTATTGGAGTGATCACTATAATAGAATACTTTGCTTGAGTTGTTAGCGTTTCGTGTTATTCTCTCCGCCAACTCAACCTCGTGTAGACCAGAAATCAACAGCAGCGGGATATTTTATTGTGACGCCCAAGCTCGCAGATATCTAGCGCGCAGTAAAATCATGCACCAATAATAGTTTGGTTCAGTTTCGTAATGATGTCCAGCCGTCAGAGTCCATGGAGGGCGCGAGAGGGGGTCGCTCGGGCCGGGAGTAATCGCGTTACCGTGACGTCTGGCGGCCTCCCCTCCTGGACGGCGGCGTCCCTCGGCCCCAGCGTTAATCTGCGCCGACATGCCTCCTGCAGGAGCTGGGGCGGTATTTAACCCCGCCCCTGGCGGCGGTCGGCCGCACTGCACCGCCAGCCACCGCCGCGGCAACAGGTGAGCAGTCGCCCAGCGCGAGCCGCTCTCTGGCTCCAGCACCGGGCCTTGCCCGACATCACGTGGTTCGAGTCCACCACTCCCCGCGCTACGTCAAACACTACCAAAAACTACTACTTATTTATTATTTCGTTCATTAAGATGTGCGAATTGTCAACGCTACATTTTAAGACATTAAGAAACACCGGCAACTTAATAAAATTCAAAATTCCTACTATTCACTATACGCTTGATTTCACTTTCCTCTGATTCGAGAAAAACTGCAAATTTAAAGTAAAACAATGCCAAATAATTAACGGAATTATAAAGAAAGAGTGCTCCTTCGACTCCATGAATTCAGAGCCTAAAATGGCACTTTCTCACGCCGCCTCACGCGGCTGTGTTAGTGGTGTGTGCGGGTGTGTGGAAACAACCTCGTGTCTGATTGGCCGCTCCTCGTTATAGGAGACTTGGAGACTTGGCGCTCAGGTTCGTTTCACGCGCGCCAGTTTCACTTCTGCACACTCGGGTGCTCTGAGACTGGAAGGGCTGCTCTGCCAACACAACAGTCAAAACAACTCATGACTGGTTTACACCGTGCCAGCCAGCGGCGAGTGAGTGCCCACACAGGGCAAGAAGCGAGTTTAGTCGATGTCACGAGTGTCGAGCTGCGAATAAGTATGCAATCCACTAATGAACTCTACTAACACATTGTTCATGCCGCTCCAGTAGAGGGCGAGAGAGGTGGGGTGGCGGAAGCTATTCAACCGTCCACAATTCGTTGCACTGGGTCGAGCTCACTCGCCGTTTTACTAAACATTTCTGTTCACACACGGCGAGTTTACCAAATCACTCGTTACTTTACTAAATTACTGACCTCGTATAATCTAACCTTTAGCGCTGAAATACTCCGCTGTCACATTAGGTTGCGAAACAATATCAAGGGGTCTACCTTCAAGGTGTTTGAACTGACAAGTCCACACGCACTTCAGTCAGAACAACGGTACTGTAAGAGAACTCAAAGATTATATTATTTGTTCCGCAAAAAGGCTGCGAAGGCGACGAGTGTGTGCAATTGTCGACGCAGCACCCAGGTCGCTGTCCTCGCAGAAAACCGCTGTCTTGCATTTGGATTGTCTTCCGCCACGCGCCGCGTGCGAACTCGCGCTGACAGTAGTGTTAGTGCCTCGGGTTCAGGAGAGTTCAACGTGTGTTCAACAAGCTGGTACGGGCCGATGTTATGCCCGTACTACGTAGTTACACTCAGATAATGTTTCATCGCTAAGAGACCAGCGGTAGCAGAGTCCAGCAGGCCACGAGCCTCGCCTAGCCATGCGACCGGCGGCGGGTACTACTGACCGAGGTCCTGTGTTCGAGTCTCTGCTGGAGTAGGGGCACTCAGCGACCCGTCCATGTGCAGGGCAGAACAGCATTACTCAAACAGTCAAGTGCTCACAGCCCAATCCAATCTCGAGTCCCTCCCCTACCAATCCCAACTCATTCATACCACGCCCCTTTCCTTTCAGTGGAAAAACTGGCGGTGGCAGAGAACGAAGTCAGTCCCCTTACAAATGTTGCAATTACATTTGGTGTCAGAAGTTCGAGCCATTACAGTACTTTCAATAAGTTCCGAATATAAGAAACAATAAATTTTATCCACTAAACACGGCCAAAAAGACATCTCAGTCTTCTATATTTCTATTACCATGACTTACAATAATCGGATACATATCCATTGAACTCTGTGACAATATACCTACAATTGTTCGGATCAAGGCACGAGGAATAAAAAATGTAAAA
Organism: Bacillus rossius redtenbacheri; assembly: GCF_032445375.1. Taxonomy (NCBI): domain Eukaryota; kingdom Metazoa; phylum Arthropoda; class Insecta; order Phasmatodea; family Bacillidae; genus Bacillus; species Bacillus rossius. Next base: position 47,099,974 of record NC_086332.1, on the reverse strand, counting down.
AAAAAAGACGCGAAACCCAAGCGATTGGTCCGCCATTAAATTACATAAATGGGCAAAGTGTAGATTGGCTCTCCACGAAAGTAGACCAAAATAAACAAAATACCAAGCCTTAAGCAACCGGTATAAAATGTGACTTCTGTTAGTAATTAGACGCGGGTGTTAGGAAACTGTCGTTCTTTCCAGGAAAACGACACATCTGTTATGTTAATGTTTCGCAAGGGAAATGCCGGCCAAACACGATAGGCTTGCCTGCTGATGCTGTCTAGAGCCCCAAAAGGCTCTCGCGAAACGCACGCTCAACGCAGCATCGAACGGTTAACAGTTATCAATTACACTGTCTATATCGTAGGCCATAGTGGCCAGAGTACTTAACTACTTCGAGGATTCTGGGTCGTGCCCACGTCCTTGCATTACGTTTAACAATAAGCATTTAATACACAACTACACTAAATGAAATCGAGTAGTTAGAACAGAAGTCGGGGCTACAAACGGGAGGTTTTCGTGAAAATAACTCTCTCTGGGCAACGAAACAAAACATCCTGTTTTTTATTTATAACTTTATGGCGTGGGTACAAGTATGTTGTAGTACGCACTCCGAGAGGCAAATTCTCGCTCAGCTTTTCTCTTCGATCGGTATTGCCGACACTTTTTTTCGCATCTCCGATTGGGTATGGTGTATTTCTACCTGTGTTTCGCTTATTCTGCTTCCACATTCTTTTCATATACTGCAACTTTTTATTCTACTACGTCAAGTTCGATTCCTGGCTGAATCATGGGTCATGGACTTCCCACCTGTGGAAAGGTTCCTGCCAGAGTAGAGGACTGAGAAGTGTTTTTTTTTCCCGCGCTGTTGAAGGCCTAATTGAATAGTACACAACTTTGAAAAGTTTGAACTAAGGATAAGACGCCATCAAATGGAAGACATTTCCAGTATCTATGGAATTTTTTTTCCAATATGAAATCTATCAAAAAGTAATAGATGTACTCTTTAAGTTTTACGAACATTAACATGTTAATTTTAGTGCTTGAGGTAAAGTCCAAGACAAAATAACTTGAACCGCAACCGTAACCTATAATTACCTGGACAAAGAGCTCCAACATATTTCCGCTTCTACTTATACGAACCAATAGCAGCTCTGTGTATTTGTTAAAAGCAGGTGTCAGAATGGTGCAGAGCAGAGGTTACCCTTGTTTCCCGCAGGTGCGCCACCATGGACCACGCTACTGCCGCCCTGGTGTGCATGACTGTGGTCGTGACCGTGTGCAGTCACGTGGTCGCCACACACGGAGCCGTGGTGAGTGCCCGTGTCTCAACACTTGCACATCCGCCACACAACACACGTCATGTGTGCACACGTGCAAACTAGTGACAGACTGGTGACAAGTAGGCTTAAAGTGACGGCCACAAGGGCCAAAACCATTATTTTAATCTTTGTCTGTCTGTAAAATTGGTTCTGCATCACACAAAAGTTATTTAATGCTTTGTGATTAAATTTATAGCTATAATATAAAATGTCGTGGAATGACATTTTTCATCCCAATAAGGCACACGTTCCAGGATGCACCAACTAATTTTCGCAGGCATCGCTATAAAGCTATTCAACGCAAAGTAAGTAGCGGGCACATATAGCGCTTTATAAAACTATTTTGAAAACTACTTTAAAAAAATTAAGAAATATTAATTCTGCAAAACACTCATAACAGTCCTTTTAAAAGATTGCCTAATTTTAATGTGTGGTTCTTCATGAAACTACACAATTGTAGATTATACAACGACTGGAAAGAATGTTCAAAAGTAATGTAAATGTGCAAAGGATCATTTAACGATGTAACGTAAATAACAGCACTTCTGTTAAGGGCTCCGCCTACCCGGGCACACACACGGTGCGCAGAACTTCAGGAAAAACAACGCGATTTCAAAACTACTCAAGATATCCGAATGAGGTCTGTTCACGAAAAGCATTCAAGAGTTCGCTGAGGGTCGAAAAGTACTTTCGATTTGGATTAAGTTTTTAATCTGTATTTTTAGAAGAGTTAAAATTGCTAAAACGCATGTTTTCATAGTAATGTTTAGGCGTAAAACAACCAGTACAGATTCTTCACAGCACTTAAGGGACTTGCATTACACCTTTATCTTCATTTATAGGCCATATAATGTTACGGTCACCGCTCAAATTTCACAGTTATCCTGTGACGACGAGACAACTGCACGCCATTCAGAGCCTTGCGCTTAGAGGTGATACCGCGCTAGAAATACCAGCGAGCGTCGCGCCTATCATCCCGCCTCACTAACACACATACACCCCTGACGAGGCGGGCCCCTTAAGAGTTACTGAAAAAGGCTCATCGCATCTTTTCCTCATCAAAACCTACCCTCCATCAGAATGCCACCCAACTCCTTCACCAACTGCCTAACTCATTAAAAAAAAAAACCTCTTGTATAACAAACCACACTACTCCAACAAACCACTTTCTTTTTTTTACCATTTTTTCTAACCTAACTAAAACTAAGTGTATTTGTTTAGGAGATGTCTGGGTTAGGATTCAGTATTAATGTAAAAACAAGTATAAATTAAGTATTTAATTTAGTATAACATTAGATATACATTTTAATTAATAACGTAACGATTTATAGGTTATAAAGCAAAAAAATTATACATACGGGAACATAACCTCATTTCTATAAATACACTTGATAAAGTTTATTAACACAATAATTTCTATCACTAATATCCACAATAAATAAATGTTTCTTAATGATATGGGCCAGTACTCAGTATCAATCACTAAAGTATAAGATTTAAAAGCACATGCGCGCGCGCATCGTAAAAGTTCACGCCTCTGTAAGAACCGCCCGCCGCCGCAGGTGAACGCCAGCTCGCCGGCGGAGGAGGGCTGGGAGCGCCTGAGCCGCAGCGACAGGGCGGCGAGCTGGGCCTCCGAAGAGGCGCCGCCCTTCTGGGCGAACCGCGGGCGGCGGCAGCGGCTGCCGTGGGGCGCGCTGGGGCGCCGGGACGACGGGCAGGCGTCGGCCGAGGACCTGCCGCCCTTCTGGGCGAACCGCGGCCGGCGGGAGGGCGAGGAGTACGGCGAGCAGGGCCGGCCCGGGGAGGACCGCGACAAGCGCGGGCTGCGCGAGGCGCTGTCCAAGGAGGAGCCCTTCTGGGCCGCGAGGGGCCGGCGGGGGCTCCGGGACGCGCTGTCCTCCGAGGACACCTTCTGGGCGGCGCGGGGTCGCCGCGGCTTCAGCGAGGGCGCGCCGTGCAGCCCGTCGCAGCAGTCGGTGAGTCGCTGCCACTGTCCGCCGACTGTCCACCAATTTTCTTTCAGTGTCAGTCCAGAAAGTTATATTTTGGGGGTGGGGGGCGATCTGAGACGAACAATACAAATAACAACAATTAAAGTGTTTGAAGTATGCCTATGAAAGAAAAACTTACCTCCCCCCCCCCCCCCCAAATGGTTAAACCTCTTTGCCTTGCTTCACTCTAATGTACAATAGCACAGTGATGCAAGTGCCAGGCAAAACAGCAATACTGACTGCAAACGGGAATGGTTCCTCCACTCCTCTCCACCTATTTAAACCAGATTATCGCCAAGCCACGTTCATTGGTCTGCTGACATAATTTTGTTATTTAGATACATTGTGATCTCGTAAATGATTCTCGGCTTCGGGGTTCAAACCGCATCCGTAAAGATTATGATGTGCCCGACGTTTCGGGCACGCCTTGTTGAAGTCGTTTGGAGAGCAATTTACAAGTGAAGGAATTTTTTTGCGCTGGCGAGCATTCCCACCAACCCCACCGCCTCCCTAACCAAAGACAACTTTTAATTTCATTCTTTAGAAAAATTCGGCATGCCTGTTGTTCTTTTGGAAAACACATTTGCACAAATCTCTTTAGGAAACATTTATTCGGTAAAATGTACCTGTAATGTTTATATAAATCAAAAGAGGGTAGAGACGCTCTTCTTCAGCGAAGAAGTAACCTACCTAATAATAAAAATAATGGTAAATAATCCGGTATTCTATGGTTCGGCTCATTGTGTAGTCCGGTACAAATCAAGCTTCTCACGTTCGGAATTTTTTTCCGGACTGAATTCCAGCTTTTATCTCGACCGCTAGGGCGCATTACCGCGCTGCCGGAGTTTTTAGTTCGCTCAGAGTTTATCTTTACTGTAAGATTTCATTTCAGTAGAGTGTTTCTTGTTTCCTGGCTGTTGGCATTTCATTAAAACTATGTTGACGTGGTAGAGTCCGACATGGTCGTGACTGCAGTGACTCAGCACAGAGACGAGTGCTGACAGGCGTGGACGCTGTGGTTCCAGTGGCGCAAGAGGCAGACGGGGCGCCACTCCGCAGACATCCGGACGCTGGGCAAGGGCCAGTCGGAGGATCCCTTCTGGCCAGTCAGGGGCAAGAGGGCGGGGTCCCAGGACGACTACAACAACGAGGAGGATGACAGCTTCTGGGCGGCTCTGGAACGGCACGCGGGTCGCCAGTGAAATATATATATAAAACTATTGTGAATTACGTGCATTGTAAGTTCAAATAAAATAAAAATATATAATACACTCTTACGGTACGCACTGGGGTTTGTTTTTTCACCATCAGAAGCATACGCAGAATTTAATTTGTATAAGAGTTTTAAGGATCTTGGGGGTGGGGGGATATCACCCCAGAAACCCCTTCCCCTTGCATACGCCCCTGCTGAAAAACCACACCGCTGAAGAACAAGCTGTTTCCTTAAACAAGATTCTTCCACGAGACCCCTTTTAAATTTGATATAATTAATTTATGAAGTGACAATATCATGTTCTGTCTATTATTTTAACGAAAATTTTGGTAGAAGATTCTAATAGTCGAGATAATTATAAAAAGCTTTAATTACATTATACATGTGGCAAACAGAATTTCGAGATACAATTATTGTGAACCAGATAGTCCACTGAAATTTGTCAGATTTCATTACCAATAAAGCCCCTAGTGTCACCAATCTAATGATACAATGAGTACTATTTACCCTCTCTCTTCCCCCCTCCACCATTATTCTACTATACATCAAGGAAAATGAGCGTTTGGTCCAGTAGTTATGGCAGAGGTGCCCGCCCCCCCCCCCCCAAACACTATGACTCACCCCCCCCCCTAAACAAATAATGCGGCCCCCCCCCCCACCCCCCGAAATTTTTTATGCCATTTTCTCAATGATTTACCCAATTATTTTATAATATTATACTTTTTTAGTATTATATTTTATCACATATTGCATTAATTAAAACTGATTTTCTAATAATAATTTTGGTCATATCAGGTAATATTTCCATCCTGAACTGACAGATGCCAAACTGCTTTTGTTGAGGAAAGTGCGGGGTTGTCAATTTGATTTACAAGATCCCTTTCAATTATCAAAGCACCAGAAATGTATTTTCACATTAGAAGCTATAATTATGTAAATAATAGATACATTTTTCTCGTCTTTTAACCACCCCCCCCCCCCCCTGAAATTTTAATGACGCAGTCTGCGTCGTTAGCCCCCCTTGTGGGAACCCCTGGTTATGGACTCGTGGCTCAAGTACGATTCCTGGCTGAGTCATGTGTCATGGACTTCCCACCTGTGGGAAGGTTCCTGCCAGAGTGAAGGACTGAGAAGTGTTTTTTTTTTTCCCCGCGCTGTTTAATGCGGTGGAAGACCACCATAGTGTCATCCTGCCTGGTCTGCCCCAGCCAGCAGTATCAATCTCCCTGCAAAGTTGCTGCAGACACTGTTTAAAATGAGGTGAGCTTATTTTGGGCAGTTGCTTCAGCGAAAATTCAGACTTTAACATTTCAATATTGTAATATTATAAACTAAAAAAAAAAATCCCTTTTGGCACAGCTTACAGGCGTAAGTAATTATTGAAGTACCTATTTCTTCTGGAAACGTTCTGGAAATTTCTATAAATTTTGGAACACTTTAAGAACTTAATGTACCAACATGACATTCCATATGTTGTCCAATATTCCAAAATGATTGATAAAACATTATCTCTTATACCATGCGGCGAAAATGTTTCAAAGGTTTTTTTTTACTCATCGCATCCAGCATTGAATAGCTTAGAACGAATTTTATAATATGCCTACTAAGGTAATTATGAGTTTTTTGACCTTCAAAAACTATTTTTCATTCCTTGAACTTATACGTAGTGGTATAAAAATTTGTTCTGGACCAAGGTTTAAGATAATATTAATATGTTTTGAAATATATTCAAACGAAATTGATAGTAAGGAAGTATTGATTTGATTTTTATAATTTTAACCTATGTTTTAATGTTAATAGTTTGTTTCATCAACAATTGTTTCAGTCAGGGTTTTAGATATTGTTTAGAATATTTAAAATTTATAACAGATCTAATAGTGTATCTAATAAATAAAATATGATTTTTTTTTTGTCTTTCACACTTGTTATTCCCACACCTTGCAGTAATAGTTGGTTACATAAAAATTTACTTAAGACAAACATTTTAGACAGTATTTAGTAAGTTTAAAATAAATAAAAATGGCTTACGAAGTTTATATGGTACAGAATGTTTTTTATTCCAACCATTGATTTTTCAACCCCGTGTAGTACTGGTTCATCTTACCAAAATTGTTCAGTCTATAGTTTTAGATGCATTTTAGAAAATTAACAATTAATTAATTAATATAGATTATACAGGTAACCTAATAAGGGATTTAGGATTTTTTTTCGTCCTTTGACCCCTGTTTATTTCACCCTTAGTATCAATAGTTGGTGTATGAAAAATTGTTTCATAAAAAAATTTAGATAATATTTATAAGGTTTACAAACAGTTGAAACAGATTTGATAGTGTACTTACTAAGAGAGTTATTAATTTTTTGACTTTCTACACCTTGCATCGATGGTAGGTCGTATAAAATGAATTTCTAATGAGAAAGTTATAAATAATATTTTAAGGTTTCACAATAAATAAGAACAGATTTAATAGCAAGTACAGAAATTAAGATTAAATTTTATTTTTTACCCCTGTTTTTTCATTCCCCGGCAGGAATAATCTGTCTTATCAAAAATCATTTCAAATAAAAGTTTTTGATAAAAATTATAAGAACTAAGAAAATTTTAATGGATTCGATTGTGTGCCTACTAAGGGAGATATGAGTTATTTTGTCCTCCAACCCTTGTTTTTTCCACCCCTTACTCTTATAGTTTGTTGTATCAAAAATTGTTTCAGACAACAGTTTTAGGTAATATTTATACTGTTTACAAACAATTTGTACGGATTTCATAATGTGCATATTAAGGGAGTTATGAATTGATTTTTTTGTCCTTCATCCATTGTTTTCTTTGCAGCCCTTGCAGTAATGGTTGGTTGCATAAAAAAATATTTAGCATGAAACGTGTAGATAATTTTTAAGATTTTACAATAAATAAGAATGGTACAGAAATTATGAATTTTTTTTACTTTACCCCTGTTTTTTACAAGCCCTTGTTTCAGACAAAAGTTTTAGATAAAAATTATAAGATATACAAACAATCAAACAGATTTGATTGTGTGTCTATTAAGTGAGTTATGAATATTTTTGTTCCCCAACCCTTGTTTTTTCCACCCCCTGTAGTTATAGTTAGTCATATCAAAAATTTTAACATTTAGACAAAAAATTTTATTATTAGTCCTACGAGTTATAATACGTTCAAATGGAAGCGATTTTCTTCATATTATTGGAGTTATAACAAATTTTCTGTTTTTCAAAAAACCTTCCCCATTTCTACCCCTTTGGTCTGATTTCGGCCATAAAAGAACTCGACCAAGATTATCCATAACCATATTTTATATAACAGTTTGGAAGTGATTTGTGCCAAATTATTTCAGTTATTATGTCCATAAAAAATTATATATATATATATATATATATATATATATATATATATATATATATATATATATACACACACACACACACACACAAACTTTTGAGTTGATGGTTTTGGGGTCTATGTTGATGACAATTCCGATTTAGTTCTTTATACTATGTATCATCGTCCTTCTAGTATAGGTACGTAATATAAGTGATTCTGGTTTTGGTATTATTCTGTTAGTGGAAGAGGATGTTATGTGTTAATGTTGGCAGCATTGTTTTTTTTGGGACTTCCGTTGTTGTTGTGTAGGCTGCTGACACACTTCGTTTATAATAAAATGTAGACTGTGAAGTCAATCCAATAAAACCATATATATAGTAACAGAAGTGAACGCGTATTACTGTGTTAACTCTAATAGGTTATGGGCCCAGAGCCAGTAGGCAACTTCTGTTCAAGAGATATAGTTGGTTTTATGGAGAATATGCAGTTTTTGGTTAAGGGCTTCATGTGACTCGTGTGTATGGTTGTTATCAGTGTATGGTCTTTGGTGAAACATGTCGTATTCAAGTATGGCGAATGCGGCAAACGTACCATTTGGGATTAGACCATTTGATGGTGTAAACTTTAGTAACTGGTTCTATCGGATGAAGTTACTGTTGGAACAGAATGGAGTATTACACATGTTGACAACAGAACCTCCGACGGTAGAAGCTGATCTTAAACGATTTAAGCAAGAAGACGTCAAAGCCCGAAATCTTCTCGTCCAAGGATTGGCAGACAACATGTTGCCAATGATTATGAATAAAATCACGGCAAAAGAAATTGTGGACACCCTAGCAACTACATATGAAAAACGTGGGATGAAATCCATGGTGACTGCACAGAAAGCTTGGCGGAAACTGGAATACAAGAAAGAAAAGCCTCTTCAAGAATTTTTACAGCAATTCGAGTCTATGGCCTCGGAAGTCAAGGTGGCTGGTGGAAAGATTGAGGAAGATGAAATGGTTAATCAATTGTTGGTGGCGATGCCCTCAGATTTTGATAGTGTTGTATCTGCCATGGATATATTGTATAATAAAGATAAGTCGGCTGTGAAATTTGAGTATGTGAAAAATACTCTATTAGCAGAAGAAGAGAGACTTCTGAAGAAAGATAAAGGCCCACAAAACGTTTTTGCAGCATACAAGGGATTAAGAGGACAATCTCATCAGTATTCACAGCATAAGCATAACAAAGGTAATTATGTTCCAGGTAGAAGTTTTAATGGAAAGTGTTATTATTGCAAAGTACAGGGACACATGAAATTTAATTGTCCAAAATTGAAGAATAAGGATACTGCTGCAACTACAAATGAGGATCTGGAATTTTCTTTTTTGACATTGTTCGATACAGAAAGTTCGTCATGCGGGCATGTGGACAGTGAACAGTCTGCAATGAATGATGGTGAACTAATAGAAGTTATTTTTGTTATTGATAGTGGTGCAAGTTGCCATATCATTAAAAGTTGCTATCAAAAATATCTAAGTGATATAACTGATGTGAACTTCGACATTAATGTGGCTAAGGCAGGTGAGTCATTGAAAGCTGTGAGCAAAGGAAATATTTCTTGTATGTCTGAAGGAGGTGAAAACATAAAGATTAGGGATGTTTTAGTGTGTGAGAACTTGGCATTTAACTTACTTTCAGTCCGTAAGTTAGAAGAGAAAGGATGTAAAGTAAGTTTTGAAAACTCTTGTGTTAAAATTGTGTGTGGTCGTAAGGTTATGTTGGGACAAGTGTTTGGAAGATTGTATGTAGTTAAGATGCATCTCATACCAGAGCACGCTAATGCAACCATGGTGAAAGCTGTGTCAAGCAATGTGATGCATAGAAGAATGGGACATTCTTCCAAGTATCCCACTGAGTTATGTGATGTGTGCTTGAAAGGTAAACAAACTAAGCTACCCTATCTGAAGGCTATACCAGAAGAACGCAAAGCAAAGAGAGTACTTCAATGTGTGTCTTCTGATGTGTGTGGAAAAATATTCCCACCAACATATGATGGGTTTAACTATTTTGTGACTTTTATTGATCACTATAGTCATTTCTGTGTCACATATTTGCTGAGAAATAAATCAGAAGTCTTTGAAAAATTTAAGATGTACACAGCTATGGTTGAGGCTAAGTTTAATTCGCGCATAGAGAATTTAAGGTGTGACAGAGGTGGTGAATACATGTCTTCCAATTTTAAGAGCTTTTGTGAAAAGAAAGGAATCAGTGTTAGTTTTTCTATGGCCAGAAATCCATCTCAAAACGGAATGGCAGAAAGAATCAACAGAACGCTTTTGGAGAAAACTAGGTGTCTCCTGCTAGATAGTAACTTTGGCAAGGAGATGTGGGGAGAAGCTATTATGACCGCCACCTACCTCACAAATAGACTGGCTACATCAGCACTGCCGAATGGAATTGTCCCAGCTGAAAGATGGTATAACCATAAGCCTGATCTGTCAAAGATAAAAGTTTTTGGATGTCCTGCATATTCATTCATTCATTCATAAAGAAGATAGAGATGGAGGAAAACTCAGTGACAGATCTAAAAGGTTATTTCTTACCGGGTATTGTGACAATGGTTGTAGACTGTGGAATCCTGAAAAGAAAAATGTTGAATTTGCAAGAAATGTGATCTTTGATGAGCTTGGGTATACTGAAAGCCCATCCTCAGGTAGTATTACACATACTGCAACATCAGAAGGTGTTACTTCAAACATTCCAAATGAAACACAGGATGTAGGTCCTCAGTTTGCACGAGATGACACACAAATGTATGAAAACAATCAGTCTGATGATGATGGTGACTTCATTGGTTTTCATCCTGAGGGTATGTATAATGAATCAACTGGAATCAGATCTTCTAGGAACAAAAAGCTACCAAAGTACTTGGAAGATTTTGAGCTCAACTTTGCTGTCGATGTTCTGGCATTTCAGTATCTTCAGATGTGCCTAACAGTTTCAAAGATGCAGTTAAAGATGCTGGTTGGAGGCAAGCACTAAATGAGGAGCTGTCATCTTTAGAAAGTAATGAAACTTGGGAAGTGGTTGAAGCACCCATGGATGCATCTGTTATTGACAGCAGATGGATCTTCTCTTCTAAAAGTGTGGATGGAGCTACCAAGAAGAAAGCCAGACTTGTTGCTCGTGGGTATCAACAGCCAACATTGGAAAATGAAGATATATTTTCTCCAGTTGCCCGGATGACAACGCTACGAGTTCTGCTTTCAGTTGCAGTTGAGCGAGGTCTTCAGCTACACCAGCTCGATGTACGATCAGCATTTTTGAAGAGCAAATTACCAGTGCTTGTGTATATGAAACCACCGGATGGTGTACAGTGCAGTGACGATAAAGTTCTTAAGTTGAACAAAGCCTTATATGGGCTTAGGCAAAGTCCTAAAGCATGGAATGACTATGTTAATAGTGAATTGATCAACCTGGGTTTTATACGATCAAAAATTGATCCTTGTTTGTACCATAGGGGTACTTTTTATATCTTAGTGTGGGTTGATGATTTTCTGTTAGTATCAAATTCTGGTGCAGATCTCGAAGACACTAAGTCTGCTCTTAAGTCTAAGATGGGCATGAGAGATTTGAGTTTGAATAAAAAGTTGCATTTTTTTGGGCATGGACATCCTCAAAGGTGAGGATGGAAGCTTAATTCTCAGTCAAAGTGATTTGATTAAGAGAGTTCTTGAAAAATTTAACATGATAGAATGTAAACCTAGTAAAGTTCCAATTCAGCCCAAACTTAACTTGTCATGTGATGGAGAGTGTAAGATTAAGGTGCCTTATAAAGAGCTGTTAGGCAGCCTAATGTATCTTACTGTCTGCACAAGGCCTGATTTATGTTTCAGTGTATCATACTTTGGTAGATTCCAAAAATGTTACTCTTATAACCATTGGAGACATCTGAAACATGTTTTGAAGTATCTTAAATATACAGTTAACATAGGTTTGAAGTTAGCAAAGTCATATTGTAACACATTAACTATATCCTCATATGTTGATGCTGACTATGCTTCTGACATAAATGATAGGAAAAGTATTTCAGGTTTTGTAACAAAACTGAATAACAATGTTATCTGCTGGGGTTCAAAAAAACAAGGTGTGGTAGCACTTAGTAGCAGTGAGTCAGAGTACTATGCCATTGGTAGATGTTTAACAGAAGACATTTTCGTACATAACTTGCTGAAAGAAGTAGTAGATGTGGCTGATGTAATTAATGTTCATGAGGATAATCAATCAACCATTAAGATTGCTAAGTCATTAGAGACCAAAAGGTCTAAGCACTTTGATGTACAGTATCATTTTGTCAAAGATCTGGTAGGGCAAGGAAAGGTGAAATTAATCTATGTAGAGTCTGCTGAACAGATAGCAGATATCATGACCAAGGGACTGCCTGCTTGTAAATTTGAATATTTTGTTGAGAAGTTAAATCTTGTTAGGATGTAATGTGGAATTGGGAGGGAGTGTTGATGACAATTCCGATTTAGTTCTTTATACTATGTATCATCGTCCTTCTAGTATAGGTACGTAATATAAGTGATTCTGGTTTTGGTATTATTCTGTTAGTGGAAGAGGATGTTATGTGTTAATGTTGGCAGCATTGTTTTTTTTGGGACTTCCGTTGTTGTTGTGTAGGCTGCTGACACACTTCGTTTATAATAAAATGTAGACTGTGAAGTCAATCCAATAAAACCATATATATAGTAACAGAAGTGAACGCGTATTACTGTGTTAACTATAATAGTCTATAGACCATGAAACAAAAAAATATATAAAAATCTTCCCGAAGTCGAAAAATGGTAATGACTATCTACCGAATAAAGACCAGACTACAGATATCTACCGAATAAAGACCAGACTACAGATATCTACCGAATAAAGACCAGACTACAGATAATTCTGGTTAATTTTGTAGGAAATTCAGTTGTCAGAGTCTAAATGTTTCTTGCAGCACCTAGCCAAAGAGTCTCACCTTATTTTGAACAGAGTGCAGGGATCCAGGCACTTCAATCCATCAATGTCACTCCAATTACAAAGGTTTCCAGCTCATTCTACCTATCAGCATTGAATATATATATTCAATGCTATCAGCGAATCCATATGGTATATTCATTACCAAAAGCATTTACAGCGACCAGCGAGTGTTGTGTTTCACCGATAGCATTGTGGATCAACTTTAGAATGAGCTTAAGAAAACTTCGCAATTTACAAAAATGATGGCCAATTATGGATAAGTAGCCAATTATAATAATACAGAATGGTCTACAAGTAGATTACAAACAGGGCTTTGAAAAGAGTTAAGTTAGTTGTTAACCCAATAAAGAAAGCCTGATTTGGATATCTCCCCGTTAACACTATAAACCATATAATTTGTTCGCCTCTGCAGCCAATCAAGCACCACAGGAATTTTTTTAGTTTACATCTCGTTGGCAGCGAGATCATTGAACTTTTCAGCCACACTTTGTCATTTCCTAATTTTAATTATAATCTGTAACTTAAATAGTTTTTTGTGGTAATAATCTTACGCTATAATTATAACATTAATGTATAATTACTTCATAACTAACAAAAGTAGAATAATATTATTTATTTCATAGCCATTAAGTATGATGTCCACTAGAATGTAGGTTCAACCGTAACCCACATTTCAAGGTTGGATAAACTCCATGTATCATTGAGATTTAAACTGTCCAGTTCAGTGGACAGACAGACTGGAAGGGTTGAAGACGTGTAGCTACACTCGCTCAACACCACAGTTGAAGAGAACCGGGGAAGGAAAAAGCCACGGTCTGCGGTAAGGAACCACCTCAGCATTTGCCTCGAGTGACTTCGGGTACACCAGGAATAACCAAACAAGGATGGTCGAGATTCAAACCCGGGTTCTCTGGACTGCGAGTCCAGCATCTTGGCGAGCTTGGCTTGCAAGCCAGACTCAGATATTTCTGATCACTTGGGATATCAACATACTCCAAACCAGGCTCGTAAATTTAAGTATTCGAAATGATTTAGTCGAAGCAGGTTGTAGCTGCAGTGACAGTCATATAAGAATGCTGTGTGTTCGCAAGGCGGAAAAATAAAATAAAAGGAAAATGTGGTCTCAGAAATGGTTGCAACAGAGACAAAGATTCACACACTTAAATTTAATTAACTTCATCAGAGTTGACAGTCCTGACAACCACAGAAACTATTTTAAAATAACTGAAGAGGATATGCAGTACAGTATCTAAAACACTTTTTGAGGATAGTTCATCTGTGGTGACTAAAAGCAGGTGAAAGCACCACAAATCAAAGATGGCTTGAATGTATACAGCATATACTGTCGCATCACTCAGTTTGCTTTTCCAAATGCGCAATTCCTTTCATCAGTGTGTTTAAAAATATCTGGCGAAACAATTTCAGGACTTTTTCAAAACATTTAATAAATTTTTCCTTAGCAACTATTTATATCAGATTTTAATTTTTATATGTATAGAAAGCAAAATTAAACATAATACGAAATACATCTACTATTAACAGGAGTGTGACGATTTTGATGTTATAAAAAAAAAGGTAAACATTTTTAGAGATAGTTTACGCATGGGTTAACTATTCTTGACTATTTAATGTGCGACTAAATGCCAATTACCAAAAGGCAGCTGGAAAATTAAGTTTCAGGTCTTCCATCACCATTTCTCTTTATTTTGAGTCTTTTTCATGACTAGTCTTTCATTTTCGTAACTTCCATAACATTGGCCTGTAAACACCCTGCTTCTGAACAATTCCCGGTTACAGTTTAACTTTTTTCTTAACGTGCTCCAAATCTGCATCGGAAAGTTCTTAGTGTAAATGGCACGAATGAAAACCGGGTTTCATCTCACAGAAGTGGTTCCTTGTTCACCAAAGTACATACACAGCCCGCAGTGCCTGGCATGTTGGAAACCGAGCCTGGCTTGCCCCACACACACAAGCCAATGGGGAGCCAGCAGAGAGCCAAGCCCTGTTTAACTCGCAGGAATTATGTTAGTATTAAGTTTTTTTTACAACTGGTAGCGCGGTACATTTCCTTATAATTATGGCACACTTTGGTATAATGATGGCCCTTTATGCGCTTCGTAATGGGATATAACCATTTTCCTTATGTCATGTATATGGTGACATCTTTTAAGAAGCTTGTGAAACTTTTTCATAACCATTGGTTGCGCTCTTTGTATTTAGTATATTTTAAAGTAATGTGTGAAAGCCTCCTTAACATGATGATGTTATTTGTTGGAATACTGTTTGGAGGCTTTTTTTCTCTATTACCTACAAATACAGCATATGTATGGTTAATAAGATGCTTTTGAGACCACTCACTGTGATATTTGAGACACGTATTTTTTTGTTTCAAGCTTTTGGTCTTGTTATGCTTATTCATGATTTATGTTCACGTGGAAACCTTCGAAAAGCTTACTGTTGCTTTTTGTCATGCTTGTTGATATCCTAACTATTATTAGCTTTCTGCTGCTATTGTAAGTTGCCTGTTTACGTGATTACAATACATATTTAAAACTTATGTAATAAAATTGTCCAAATTGAAATTTGAATACTTTCTGATTACAATTTAACAGTTAATGTTTAGCTTGTTACTAACATGCATCTTCCCCTCTGTACCTGTAGAAGAACAGTTTTCATTGCTTTGTATTATCATTTGCCTGTACTATTTTATTCACTTACTAACCTGCGTAGATTTGAAAGCTGTTCAGAATGCTGAAAGCTGTTCAGAACACTAGCTGCTTTGAGGTTTCATGCAAAATTAAAACAGCAAGCAAAATGTACGACAGGATCAATACATACAGTATCATGCCATCAGGATCAAGGGATGAGCTTAGGATACGTGATATGGAAATTTTACCAAATATCTTCAGAAACAAATGTTCTTTACTTTTAGAATGAACCTCGTACCTAATATTAACACCATGTTTAACACACACAATAATGTTTACATGATTATCGTAATATATATCACAGAAACAAGAAAATATGTATTGCCAATTATTGAACCAAGCGGTTAGAAAAAATCATTTATAACTGAAAATAATGAAATAGTGTGATACTTTGGATGTTTTAAATATCTCCATACATAACCACATATCATGACAACTAGGTCATTACTGTTGACTCTTATAGCCTCTACTCAGTGATTGGCTAACCATAACAACAGAAGTCTTAAGATTTTAATTTTATCCAATTTCTTCAAGCCTAGAATTTATCAACTCTGCAAACTGCCCAAAGAATCCCATTAACAACTCGTCTACAACCGTCACTTTAAACCATGTTTACAGATAACAGTTAAACAAAAATAAACTTTATTATTAAATATGTTAATTAGTAATATGTTTACCATGATAGTGACGTCAACCAGGGCTGCACCCTCCCTTGAGCCCGAAGTGTCCCCTGTTCCGCCAGCGCCACCACCCTCCCACCATCACCCTCTGTTTGAACCGCCCGCCACGGTGACGTGTGTGTGAGCCGCAAGAGGCATTAGAGGCAGTGCGACGACCCAGAAACGTAAAATAGTAATTAATTAATAAGTAAAGAAATAAAGGGCTATGTATTGTGTGTTTTTATAATTTCGCCCAGTGTTTAGTCTTGTCACAGGAAGGACAGCACAGCGCCACACGTGGCCGCTACAGGAACTACCGACGAATAATCTTTAGACAATAATTAATTAAGTATATTGTTATGAAATCAGATGGAAGTCTCAGAAATTGTTGTTTAATTATTACTAATTTTTAAAAGGGTAAACTATGTTAGTAATTAGATTAATTATAAGTTAACAAGCTAACGGGAACTCGAGTGTTGAAAGACGCCATGACATCCTGTTGACCGGCCAGTTTTGTTCTTCCACCGCCCGGAGTGGGACGCTCCCGCACCTCGTTGACATCATTGTTTGGTAATATCTGATCCGTTAGCATCCGTTTCGCATATATTAATCTAAATTACTTTCTTTCTGTCTTCAAGGCCTACTCCGGGTGGTAGACTGTTTCAATAAGAATTTAAGCTCCTCGAGCATTTTAAATTTAACTTTGTTTCTTTTCTTTGGTCAGGCCACGTGATGACCTGGCCCACCTCCTAAACCGATGGTTTGCTGTTGGCTTTTTATCAGCTTCGCATGAACAATGTAGAGACGAGGAATGTTTAATAAATATCAGGTGTGAATCTCGAGTGTATATTATTTCGGTCACGGGTGCCCTGGTGTGTGGGACGCCTAGAGCCCACCTAGGTAAAGATTAGAGCATTACACAAGTGTACCAGCGTGCCCGCCGCTGAGAGCGGGTGTTAGGGGCCAACGAAGCAGTATTAGGGCTGTGTGTCTCGTCGCACTTGGGCGACGTCACGGCCCAAGAAACGAGTCTCGCCGGGTCCACGTGCCCACAAATCACGTGGTGACGCCCAAACTCAGTATCCGCCGCCTTAGACAACCCTGTGCGATAGCAATAGTGTAGATATAGCAATGTACTATTGTAGCATTTAAGTAGCGTATTAATGTCAATAACATGTAGGTAGTTAAAATTGTATGTATAATAGGTATGTAGTGTCAATGAGTAAGGTGAAGCATTCACCAAGCTGTATCACCTCCACGTTAAGACCTAAAACAATGTGTTGTTATTGTGTGTTTTGATACGCAATGACATGGTTTTGAATTAGGCTAAATGGAACATATACCTGTATATACTGTAATAGTTGGTGAAAATTAAATCATACTTCAATAAAGATGCTTTAAATGTTTCTGTGGTTTATTTTTATAATTTTACTTATATATATGGCATATTCTGAAACACGATGTGAGGTGGTGGTGTTTCAACTTTACAGCATGAAGTATTTTTAAATTTTTTTTTTTGCAACTTCAACCCTATTAAATAAAGTGTTTTATTAAATTAGGCAATAAATTGAAACTTGAAAACCTAAATTTTCAGCTTTTTAAAGGATTATTAATGTTAACTCAATGTCAGCATGATGAAGTTTTAAAATTACAACGATAATACCATTGATGTTGTTTGGCATGCTTAGCTGGGATGAAATCTACGCAGACGTTGCTCAAATATAAGCATTTTGGTTACCTACTAGACTTTTTTCAAATGTGCCTTCAAATAAACTTTTGTTAGGTTATAGTATGACACCAGGCTCTCAGTTTTAGCACTATACTATATGCTCAAACCAAACACACATCTTGCAAGTGAAATAAATTTGTGAATGTTAAAGCTTTCATCAGTTGGTTTAGCTATTTATTTTTAGTGTTACTATATGCATATCCTCAGGGTTTTGCATAGATTACATTTTAAACCAGTATCACACTAAATAATTGTATTTAAATGACAAGTGATTTAATTTTCAGTTTTCTTTCAAATAGTAATTATAATGCAACTTAGTTCAAAGCCTGAAAGTTTTTAGCTTTTATGATAACTACAACTTCACACCCAATTTGGTACTGTATGGGAAAGTGGGGGAAAATATGGAGGAGAGGGGCACCCAGAAATCTAGATAAAAACGAACCAACCATCCACACTATTTTAAATTATTTTTAATGTAGCTATTCTAATTTAATCAACCATCCACACAATTTTAAAGTATTTTTAATGTAATTAACCTAACCCAACCAACCATTCACCTGATCTGTCAGTAGTTCCAATGAAGCTAAACTAAACTATTAACTCATTAGAACTGTAATAATTTGTAAACTACCAGAAATATCACAATGTGTATTGCAAAATGATCAGAAATACTTAATGTACTAAAGTAAAAAAATTCACATTTTTAATCTTTTTATTTCCTTGGTGCCGCCACTTATCCGTAATTACCAAAGTAGAGAGTTGTAACAGGATTGAGTTTTTAAGAAAACGATAATGCCATATTTACACTTACGGAGTGAAAAACATGCACTATCACAAGTTATAAGTAGTTTCTCGACTACTCATAATAATTGGTATCACCTATCTCTCAAATGACTAGTTTTGAACACTGTGCTCGCCAGTTTGAGTACAGGCCACTCTAGGCTTAAGTAATATTTTTCTGCAATAAAAACCTTGAGGCTGCAAGTGCCCTGGAAACACAGGAAAAACCATAACAACTGTGTTCTCCTTTAGTCTGACTTGCTTCATACTTTTCGCAATCACATCAGGTTAAAAATAAACAGAACAATATCTGCTAGCTGATGCTGGTTTTAAGTTTTCCTTCTGAACCACTCATTCATTATCTATTTAAAATTTAATCCACAGGAAACCCAAAATATATATATATATCAATTTAGATAAAATATATATTAATGGAATCTTAAATATTTAAAATGTGCAGAAAATTCCTGGCTCAGATTCGTCAAAACCTTAGCAATTATGTAGGTTTAAAATATAACTTACACTATATTTTAACATAAAAATAAAAAGGCTACATCGAAGCACATAACTTGGCTGAATTACATATTCGAATAATAATAACAGACATGCATTCACAATACATTTACTACTCAAATAAACGAAATTGTCAATGTTATGGATATCATATATTATTGTATTGTTCTATTACAATATTTGGTCCTTGTAGTCGTATACACAGTTCCTAACTACACCTTGGGTAACGTGTTAGGCTTGTAAAATATTAGAGTTGATTGTGTGCTCGTCTAAAAAGTAAAATTATAAAATAAATATTGTAAAAATATTTTATTCATATTTTTTAACAGGATGTCATTATTCTAGATAACCTACAGAAATAGTAATTAGATAATAATTGCAAACAGCTATCAGACTAGATTACTACTTACAATGTACTTCATTTGATATTCACTTCTTATTTTCATAACATTGTATGCACAAATATTTTCTGAGCACCTGATACTTTAATAAGTGTTTTTTTTTTTTTTTTTAAATTTTGAAAAGAAAACAAATATTCAAATATCATCAATGAATGGTAGAAAGAATAATCATTGTAGACGACTGACAAAGCTTTAAAACTACAATTCAACCATGAGTGGGAACCATGAGAAACTTTGGGGGATGAAATAAGGAAAATTAATACACCATATTACTTTCAAAAGTTTTCCGGTAAAAAATATTTTTCTTCGTATTATATTAAAATTTTGCCTTCATTAAAGGCAGAGCTAACACATTAAGAGTTTATAAAGTCTATTAAATAATATTTACATTGCTGATAATTTAAATGGTAGGTATTTCCGAAAATTATTTCATTACTAAACTACAATGAGTTAAAAGTGAAAACATTTTGTTTTCATAAGTTATAAAGTAATTTTCTTTTCTTTACTAATTACAAAAAAAAGGGGGGCTTATGCCTTCATAATTACACGAACATTTGACATATTGCACTCTACATTATATTTACATCGCGGCAGTCCATTAGGGGTTTTTTGTGATTGTATGCGGCCAATTCCGTAAATTGTTTACCCCTGGTAGGAAAGATCACGCTGCGAGGTGAAGTTTAAGGCGAACGGGATAGGCCCGGCACCACAAAATGGCCCGGGACGCATAGGGAGCTGAAAAGGATGTCAACCAGCTGCCTTCTGCCACGGAGACATGTGAGGTGGCAGTGGCGTAATGTGGAGTTATTGTGTGGGTAAGCTGTCTCACCCATCCCCGACCTTAAGGCAGGGGCTCCGGGGGCCCTCCCCCGGAAAAATTTGGATTTCTAGATGCAAAATGGGGCTATTTTTGCAGTTTTCCTGGTAGAAATATAAAATGCACTAGGCCAGCAAAAATGTTTCCCAAGTAATGGGCAACCTGTTAACCACTCATTTTTCGAATATAAATTACAATTCAAATGTCTAACAAAAGATTTTCCTGTTGTTTTTATGCCAAACACTTTTTTTTATCTTCAAAAGAAAAATAATTAAAATCAGTACTCAAAAAATTGCAAACAACGCAGTGGCTGTGTTCTCGGCTGGGGCCGGGTTGAGAGTCCTGCTCCATCCCGGACAGTATACGCAGCAGAACTCACAGGTTACCTTGTTGACACATGGACGGCAGTCACAGATGAAGTTTACATTCTCACTGGCTAGCACTTAAAATGAAAACAGTAAACACCAAAACAGAATAAAATGTTCTTAAAACGAACACTGTTGCGCAATGAAAACTTGCCTTATAAGTTGTAAAAATAAAATTTGTACCGTTATTTGTTTGTTGCATGACACAATGCAACTTCTGCTTTTCGACGCACGCATACACAGCTAAGGGCTAAGGCCAGCTGCTCTGTCTAGAGCGGGCCTTGGGCGAACATTACCGAAGTAGTCTCACAAAGATACGCGAACCCTTTCCCCCCCTCCGCCACACCTCCTCACCCGCCCGGCTTTAACTTTACCATGATAACCGGGTGACACACTACCCGACGCGCCCGCTACGGTGATCGGATCGCATCGCATTGGCACACGAGATGAAATTACCAGATAGCAACAATTATTATATATGCCAAGCAACATAACAGGGTAAGCACTGCTTACCTAGCGTCTAATGAATACACACCACTGTGAGGTGGAATTAGTTGCTGTAGGTGCCAACTATCAATTATGCATGTGTGCAAGTGCACAGAGCATTATACACTCTTTAGTCAGAACGTGACGTCGCCACGTGGGCGGCAGGCAGCAGGTGTTGGCCCAACAGAAATACCCCTGGTTGTTGAAGCCACCAGGAATGTAATGCTAAATGATGATCACGTGTGTTACAAATCAGGCACTCGACATTCTGGTAAGGGTGTTTTTATTGAGCAGAGACACTCTTACATGTGCTGCTCAGTGCATGGCCTAGTCACTTTGGAGCTGGAGCTCGACGCCACACACTTTACTGGCCACACTGACATTATGTCACGGAGTTACATATGATACTAAGGCTACTGACTTTTCGGGCTCTCTAGTCTTCGTGCATAAATTATTTGGACAGGTGCACACAGTGCTCTGTGTTTAATAGAAACACGAGTATCCACACACATAATGCATCTACCCTAATCCTAACTGATGAAACTATTACAATGGTCACGTTAATACATACACTATGAAAACAGAAGCCATCTGGCACAGGAGAAAATGTTATGTATTAAACTTGATGTTGACCCAAGTGTTTCCCCTGCTCATAAAGTCCATTATGCTGCGCCAAATCCTGAACCACCCCTGCTCGTGCAGTGTGACATTTTAATTTGTATATATTAAGAATGCACTTTTTTTTTAAGGGTCATGTTTTTTTTTATGTATTATTTTTCAGTAATTTTTGTAATTTTATTATTGTTATATGTCTTTCCATGTATTATTTTTAATTGTTGTCACTGGGCAACAAAGCCGAGGCCAACACCCGGAATCTCTCCGAGCGCTGCACGTGTCGCAGTGGTGGGGGGTGATCGGGTGGAGAGGCAGACGTGCGGCAGGAGAGGGGCAGTCGGAGTCTGGCGGCCGGAGAGGACAGACGTGTCTTGGGACATGGGTCGCCGGGCAACGAGGCAGTAGTCATCTGGCGGCCAAGGAAGGTGGTCGCACAGCGAGACGAGTGCGGCCACGAGATGTGAGCCAGAACTGGTGAGACTGGATCCGGGCGATCAGAACTTCCACGTTCACGGGCGTTACGCTATCGGTCGTCATTGAATCTAATTTAAATTGTAAATAAGTATTTTCTTGGTTTTGTTGAGGCGGGACGTTTCGCGCATCGGCGGACACATGCGTGCCGCCACGGGCCGGACTTC
Source organism: Bacillus rossius redtenbacheri (assembly GCF_032445375.1). Lineage (NCBI taxonomy): Eukaryota > Metazoa > Arthropoda > Insecta > Phasmatodea > Bacillidae > Bacillus > Bacillus rossius. The sequence goes on along the minus strand of NC_086332.1, from coordinate 47,077,405 downwards.
GCGTCGCTGGCGACGGTGTTCCAACTGCCGTCACCCGACCTATGTGAAAGGTCCGGGGGGTACCTGACGGGCGCTACGGGCGTCGCGATGCTCTGGTTGTCCGGAGGGGCGCCAGGCTAGCGGGCTGCTAGGCCGTTGGTGTGTGGTCGTGGGTACTCTGCCCCCGCGTGCCCCGCCAGGTACACGGCTTGAATGTAACCTGAATGGTTCTACGCTTGACTGTGAAGGCCGCTCGGACGTGTGGAGGACGGGGAATTACGGAAAATTAGTGTACACGAGTTGGCGAGAATACGTTTAATTTGTGAGTTTCACCGGGGGTCCATGTGGGTACACGGTACACTCTACAAGTCCGCTCCGCGGTTCATTCTCGCTACAAAAATTCTCACCAACACTAACACAGAAAAACATACCACTACGCGACACTGATGGTTACCGCGGCAGTCTCGCGGGACGCGGGTCGATGCTCGCTGGAGACGGCCAGCGCCGAACATTAACGGGTGCAGGGGGGGCTCTATGAGCGGGCTCCTAAATTAGGCGAAACACTTACGTGAGTGATACGATCTGCCGCACGGTATCACTATGAAGACGGTCGGGATAGGCCCGGTTCCGTAAAATACGCGCCGAGTCGACGTGGGCAGCTATGAATTAATGAGGTTTAAATTTAAAGATTTAGTATAGAATAAAAATTAATAAAATGAAAGAAACTTGGATGCTGCCCACGGACACACGTCTGTTCCCGGCGCGGAGTGGTTCGAGACTGCCGGACATGGCCGCCTCGCAAGGAAGAGAAACTTTCTCTTCTTTGTGAGTCGGCGTCAAAAAACATATATTAATTTAATTTACTATATTACCAGTTAAAACATGTTCCAGGTGCCCAATTAAAATGTAGCACCTGGTAATTGGGTGCTTAAGGCTTAACAATAGTTTTAATGTATTTAATTATTTAAAATGTGACATCAAGTTGGCGACTGTATTTATCAACATATTGTCTCACTGTGAGCTGTAATAGTTGTATTTCTTCTAATCTGACACGATCCTAGTCACGGACATTTTAATTAAGGCCAGTGGCCGCGGTGACTTTTAATAAGGTTTGTTGTCTATTGGGGTAACGCCCGGGACGCTCGCCTGACTCAATCCGGCTGGGCAAGGGGCGCGCTCCGAAAACGGGATACGGTACTGGCGGTGCGGAGCACGGGCTTAAAGGCCATGGTCGGTACGACGTCACAACTTAATTGGTTTCTCACTATCATAAGGAAGGGGCAGAGACCATTCATCATTCGCATAAAGGACCAGGGGGTGCAGTCCGCACTTGGCGCCTGCCCAACCCCAAACACGTGCAGCCGAGCTTCACACCGCGGAGGGACGGGTGTTGTGCCGCGGATTGCCCATGTACCTAGATTACACGAAGGGCTCAATAAATACTTGTGGTCAAACTGTCGAAACATCATTGTAGCTCGGATAGTGTTAATTTCCCCCGCCACGAGGCCTGAACCCTCCCTGAGCATACTACGCAACCCGCATCACGGGGGTGATATCCGGGGCTACGACAAACTTAGCTAATTTAGCATGCGGCCTTAAACTTAACTAACGCCATGCGGATGCAACTAAATTGCGGACCATGAAATCCTCAAGCCTTATTAACTAAACAGAGTTTTATTGTACTGTTTCGCCTAACCAGTGGTCCTGCGCAAGCGAAGCTGTGAACGTCTTGGACACGGAATACTAATCATTGAAGGCTGGGTCGAAACACGGGCCCAGAGAAAATACAAAATTACGTAGAATGTGCCATCACCCGCAGTCTCGGGATCGAGACCCGGGGCGGTCCTAGTGGTTTTCAGTGGCTCTAAAGGAAATCTCCAGCGGGCACCACGTTAATTTGAGTATTAACCGAGGTGGTCGTGGGTTTTTTCCCCTGCGTGTTCCACTAGGATCGATGACTGTTGATGGTGGGAGGGAGTCCCTACTTCTAATAAGCATTGGCCCTAAACAGTATAGAGGACTGTTTCCTAATTGTTCAGGAGGCATTTGCGAAATAAAGAAACAGTATTTAGGTGCTGTTTTTTTAATCTTGCATCTCACATAGTGTGGATGGAGGCACAAGTTACACAATTACACTGGACAAAAAACACGTTGGCACTACAGACACTCGCACTGATAATTAATTACGTATTACATGGATGTTACGTTGCGGGACTTGCAAAAAAGGTCCCTACAATGGGTGGATTAACGGCCACTCCCATGATAAGCTGTAGATAGATTCGTGCCCGGGCTCACCTGTGTGAGTCGCGGGACCACAAAGATAATATTAAATGGCAAAGACTTTAAGATTGCAGTTGGCAGGCGAATACTCGACATATTACGTGAAGTTCCATTCGCGGGAGTCGGCCCGGACCATAAGATGACTGTGTCGCGAACCTTTGTTCCGCAACGAGCAAAAATCAAAGTGGCGGGTATAAGTCCTGCACCGGAAAAGGGCACGGGGGCATGCGGGAAGAGAAAGGAGGAAAAGGGTTTTAGCGAATTATAATATTTACCAGAAATACGAATCAGAAGAACAAATGTTGAAGTCTCCCCGCAGGATCACACGTCCGCCCTGGCCCGTGAGTAAAACTCTACTGTCGCATTGTGCAGGCTTGGGAGGGAAGGAAGTGTCATGACACGCCAAACTTTCTAATGTTCTGTTATTCCAATTTTTATAATCATAATTAGTCATTATTATTTATAGAACACTCATATCATAATGGCATCTGTCTGAATAAGTTAGTGGAAGGCCTATAATAATAATACATAACAAAATTTAGATCAATTATGACGTCGTCCGACTGAAGGCCACCCTAAAGCCCAACCTGCAACCGCCAGTATTCAACCCCGCTAACGGAACGTGCCCCTAGCCATGGCCCACCCGAGTCAGGCGAGCCACCAGCAGCCAAGGTAGAACCCGGCCCCATAATAAACAGACCGACATTACAGCCGACCACGTTGCTAAAACACACATAGTATATAAACAATATTACATATAAATTAAAAGTTGACTAACGAAAGTGCGACGTAGGAGTGCTCGGGCACTCACGTGTGTAAATGTGTTGATACGTGTGTGTGTCCCCCCTGGCGGCCTTCTGCCTAGATTAGTTAATTAACCCATGTGACATAGTTATTAACCCCTTTTGTTTCGTTATTACCCCCCACCGGAGCAGTCCGGCAAGAGACGAACAGTCTCTGGTGTGACGTATAATTTAAAGGACATAATTCGTAAACATACTAACTCTAAATTGTAGAAGGGATGAGTAATGTTAATTTAGCCTTAATAATTAATGTAGGAATTTAGCACCCTTAAAATCTCTTATTAACGTTTTTTATTAGAAAATAACGTAATGAGGTCAACCCTGGCGCGAGGGACACCGAGCCTCGGCCGGACGCCATGACATCACACCAGTACAGCGCGACTCGTGGACCGGGGCGGACGCTCGTCCCACGGAGAGACGTCATCCATTGTCTGCATTGAACTCACTTCTGGTAATTACTCACCTCCTCGAAACCTCTTTTTACTAATCTCTCCGTGCGTACCCGGTCCAATTTTCGGTCCAGGACTTAATCCGACTGCATAACTTTTAAAACCCCCTGCACCACACTTGGTCTGCGGGGTAGTTTCAGTATACGGCACGGGCCGCCTTCCGAATCACAGAACTTGAACTAAAACCAGTCGCCCCGGCACTGACACCACCCCGTAAGGGAACTTGGACGAATTTAGCTGCGGTCCACGCTCCACTACAGTGGACGCGAACACCGCCTCGAGACATTGATATACGGGATTGGCCGCCTCCAATCGCCCTCACCCCTCTTTTGGGTAATCAGACTCAGAACCGACTAGTGCCACGCTAATACGTAACCTTTAGTAATTTTGTGCGACGCGATGAACCTGGAACGTTTTTTTAGTAAACTGGTGCGACACGCCACCACATAACATTCAGTCAACTTGTGCTACGTGCCATCACATAACATTTTTGTAAACTTGTGCCACGCCTGATTACGTAACTTTTCAGACTAACTTTGTGTGATTGTGTAACTTCTGTATTGTGTGATGTCACCCTCTGTACAACGTGGTGTGTAATCAACGGTATTACACCAAACCCACAGTCGCATGAATAAAAGATGCACGTCATTTGTTGCACTACTTCAGCACCTAATCAATTAACCATACGATTCCCAACCACCGCCAAGTAGGGAATTCCTCATACCCCACGCAACACCGCCGACGGCCCTAGTGGGCCACGCAGGGCAACCGACCCCACGACCCACCTATCGACTAGAAACAGAGCTAGTCTGGCGCCCATCCGGAAACACTACATCGACAACAGCCATTCCCACTAGGAGCCACACTGGGACTCGAGCCCGAGACCCCGGACGACGGCAATTATATTTGAAAATAAAAAGTCAAGCTGGAGACTGTCTGTCACTTGTTTGCTACTCCAGTGACTATTTCCGGACATTTATTAATTGTGGTTTCCCACGGAGGAAACACCCCTACGACACACTTTGACTATTAAGTGTTATTCTGCTAATTAAAAATCACTTAATTAATCACAGTAATTTATCATGTGTGAGAACTGTTTGGTGGTGTGGAATATGGACATATCGGGGAAGGCACTCACCGGTATCGGCGACTCGCTTGACTCACGTGAAATGTGCTAGGGGTACATTCCATTAGTGGGGTTTAATACTGGCGGGTGGAGGCCAGGCTTTATGGCCTTCGGAGGGACGACGTCAAATGGAAAAGGTCCCTCCCAAAGGAACTCATGTTTAAGTCAAGCGGCCAGTGAATTCAGGCTGGTCGTACAGACCATCCGTGGGGCCAGATGCAGAGGGATTTAGAACTAACATTATTGCTGTGATGAATTCAGTAAAACAAAGGTTGATGGCCACACAGAGAAATACGTGACTGGTCTACTTCAAGGGTGATGATGAACTGACGAGGCTCCTGCGGAAACATGCAGTATGCAAAAATGTAAAGCAAGCCATGCTCTTAGCTAATTGTTCTAAGACAGATAGTTGTAATTATTTATTACATGATTGCTAGACTATTAACATAGTCTTTTAGTCGCTTAGTTTAATTACAAACAGTATTAATGAACGACAAATTAATGGTAATAGTTCTAGTCGACTGTCGCATGGGTGGTAATTATATGTCGGGGCAGTTGACATTCGCAGCACTGTACTTGACTGCCTTCCACTGCCCGAGGAGGTGTAATCGCAACAGATGCGCTCTGCTGTCGCCGTGCGGCAGTCGAGGAAACCTATTGTTTCTTGTCTGCACACACACACACACTGGGCCGCTGCACTGACACTCGCACTCGCTCACTTCCGGTGCACATGGACAAAAGGGACAGTGATGGGCAACAATGACCTTAACGACTGAGGAAGGCATGGCGGATATCGTCTAATTATAGTTACCAGAGTTATTTACCAGTAGCATAAAAATATAGGCTCCCCATAGGAAAGCGCATCCACCTCAGATCAAGGCCTACTCAAGACAGTCGGAAGAGGGCATTAACTGGCGCCAAAACGTGAAAGAAAAAAGCGGCAAACTCTTTTATATACTACAGACTAAATACGTAAAGATATCATTGAACAAATTGTTGTATTAAAAAGTAATTAGCCGAAGGATTAATAAAACATACGTAAAGATATCATTGAACAAATTGTTGTATTAAAAAGTAATTAGCCGAAGGATTAATAAAACTGTTGTAATTTATGAATTAAACCATTTGTTTAGTCACTTCAGGTAAAATTGCGATTGTTTCTTAGCTTAAAAATGAGTGATGTACTCGGGTGAGATTAATATTAAATAAAAACTAATGAAAATTATTCCTTATCACTTCCTGCATGGGACACAGCCTTGGTACATATATGTTTTTGTCTCGACTGCACAGTTGCACTCTTGACTCGTACAGGTGTTCCACCAGCAAGAACTGGTATTGGTGGGGTGGGGACTGGGCTTAGCTGCTACAGGAGGTATGACATCAAGGTTACTTTTACCCTAGGCTTATTGGATAATGGGTAAGTTTTGCCGAAAATAAAATGATGTAGACATTATATTGATACTTTTGATTTTAAAAGTTATGAACATGGAATTGTGCTGGGTACCAAATTGAACAGTAGGTCGTGCGAACAAGATATTTTCAAGCCAAGATATTTTCGTGCCAAGATATTCTCGAACCTACTGATTCAAAACAGTGCATAGGACAATTGTGTCCACTTGTATCCTTGGGCAGAGCACATAGAAGGGAAACTGATATTATTTATTTTATGGACAAATGGCGCAACAACCATAGAGTAGGAAACCATTTTGGTGGGATTAGAGAACTGTTTATATCATGTTTATATTTATTAATCATACTGTGGCAAAAAATTGTCCAGATATTACAATGCTCAGGTGTAGTTCCTGTTTTAAAATTTAACTACCCAATGCTTTTGCTTTCACTTGAACAAATTGTAAATAAAATAAGAATCATGGTTGGAATGGCTAGCTAAAAATTTATATAACTCATACTTATTTATATGCTGAAAAACTGTGCTTACAAATTACTGATCATATGTTTCAGAATAATAATTTGGTAGTTAATATAGTTATTTACGAACACTGCCAACAGTTGTTGGATTCACCGCGAAATTTCATTGACTGAAATTAACAGTAAGATTTCAAATGGGAATTGACTTCGCATCACAGATTAGAAAATAAACAGAAACCAGCTGCACCCCCATCTTATCTATGGGTACAAATTTTAAATTTCCCGCCATTAAATCAATTTGAATAGCCCGCCCAGCATCCGCCATCTTGGTTAGTTCGTGATCCATCCTCCATGAGCGTTAGTAGACTGTGTCAAAACTTGCTCTATTTAAGATTTCCATCTATATTACCCCCATTATATCTATGACCAGCTGGTTGTTTTTGTTTACTATTTTGATTTTTCAAATTTTAATCAGTGGCAAAGAATAAATATCATTTGCGTGGTTAGTGGAGGAATCGACGTGTGTTATTGGTCTTTTCTCAGTTAAGTGTTAGAAAGTTTTTTAAAACATGGATGATAATGATCTGGAAACAATTTCAGCGTGTACTTGGGAGAAAATGAAAAGAAGCATGTGTGGGGTATGAGAATAACATTTCCATAAGGCTTATAATGTTGCATATTATCTGAAAATCTTTTATGTAAATGGGTTTTCGTGCCTACCTTTCATAGCCTGGTCTACATGAACTATGCAAAACAATTTTTTTGCCTAAGATTCATTTGGTAATTCTGAAGGAAAGAAAAAAAAATGCTTTCATTACCTAACAGGGCATATTGGGAACTATTCTAGATCGCGATACCATAACAGTGATGACGGCACTAAGATGGCGTCGCTTACCCCTATTTTAATTACCACACCAATTATCGGGACAAGTGCGAGAATATGAGGGTTTTGGGCAGGGAACTATAAACATACTATTTTTCATACTATATTTTTACTGATATATTAAAATGGAATATACTCTCCCCCACTCTTTTCTATTTGGCAATACCAATTTTTGATTATCAATAAAATTATGTCTGTAGACGTTACAACTTATGGCGGTATTGGGAAAATTAACAGCATGCCCTATTTCTTATTTATTTTACTGAAATTAAAAGTTGAGTGAAAAGAGGTAATATATGAGGAATAAAATACTGGTATCGCAAAATAGAGTTGACTGGGAGGGACTGTATTCTAGTTCACGATATCGAGAAAATATCTCGAAAACTCTCACTTTCATTAAATTAAATACAATTATCACAAAATAGAGATGACCTGGTGGGACTGTGTTCTATTTCACTATACCGGGAAAATATTATTTCAAAAAGACTTAACTTTCAATAAATTAAATACTGATATCACAAAATAGAATTGACCAGGCGGGACTGTACTCTACTTCATGATACTCAGAAAATTTTATATCAAAACATCTCACTTTCATTAAATTAATAACCAATGTTACAAAAGAGAATTCACCAGGTGGGACCTTACTCTCCTTCATGATACTGAGAAAATATATCCTAGATATATTTTACATTTTCACCGACATCGCGAAATAGAGTATACTGGATGGGACTGTATTCTACTTCACATTACCGATAAAAACACTATTTAGAATTTTTTATTAAGGTAATTATTTAAATCTCGGTATCACAAAATACAGTAGACAGTGTGAGCCTATTTTCTGTTACACGATACCATAAAATTTTAATCATGAAAATTCTTATTTTATACAAATGAAATACCACTATCTCATTACAAACTAGACCTTGTAGAATTTTAGTCTCCTTTACAATAACTTTCACGTATAATGTACTAGAATGAATTACATGTATGTTTTTTTTTACTAGTTGACCTACCCTCACCAAACCTTTTGCTTTGTTTTTATCACTTCAATTTATTTATTTCCAAAATTCGTTCAACAGATTCTTAAAAGAATATAGAACATGTCAATAAAGTCAACAAAAATGAACAATACAAACAATCAAATTAATTAAATCATAATATCACATCAAATTAGTACTAATTAAAACAAAAATATTAAATACATCAATATACAAACAAATCATCATAAGTTATTCTAAACATTATTATAATATTCATTTAATGTATAAAATGAATTTTCTAATAAATAGTTTTTGAGTAGAACTTTAAATAGTCTTGGGTTGCAATGGGAGATTACTTTTAGTTTATGAGGGAGTGCATTGAAAAGTTTTATGCCAGAGTACAGTGCACCTTTTTGATACCTTGATGTATTATTACTTGGCACATGCAAGTCAGATTTATTTCTGGTGTCATAAGTGTGTATTGCACTGTTATTATCAAAACTATCATTATTTTTAACTACTAAATTAATTAATGAGTATATATACTGACACATCATAGTAAGTATCCTTAGATTCTTAAACAATGGTCTACAAGAAACATAGTAATTAACATTAGACATTATTCTAATAATTTTTTTTGTAGTAAAAAAAACATCATTAGCATAGGGTGATGATGCCCAAAAAATGATCCCATATGACATTACAGAATGAAAAAACGAAAAATATATTTGTTTTAAATAAAAAACAGATACAGTTGCTGATAACGATTGAAGTGCGAAACAAGCTGAACATAGTTTAGGTATCATTTTAACTATATGTTCCTTGCCACACAAGGTATTGTTTACATGCAAGCCTAAAAATTTAACACTATTTGTTTCTGTAATTTTAGTATCACTATAATTCAATTGAACTACAGGGTTAGACTGTTTATGTAAGTGAAATTTTAAGATACTTGTTTTATCAATATTTAGAGTAAGATTATTAGCATTAAACCATTGATTTAATTTATCACATACACTATTTAATGATTGCATAACTAACCTATAGGAAAACAAGACATTTTTACACTACCTAATAACTTGTATGATTCACCTAACCAAAGAAACTATTTCACCTAACATCGCAAATGAAACACACACAACACACCTCTCACCTAACACATACAAAATTCACACAAAACTACAAATCACAAACATTTAAAAGCCATATAAAACACCTTTCGTAGCATTATGGCAATAATTGTTTTCTGTCACTTTTTCTCTCGTAGATATTAAATTTCAACCAAAAACGTTTTGCCAGTCATCATTTTAATTTATTTGATATGTTGAAATATGAACCGTCACTTTCCTTTTCACTATTACAATATCAACCACACATTCTCATTCTACACTGAACTATTATATTGATACAATATCAATAAACATGACCTTCCTCTTCTCTCGCCCCTACTACCCTCATTATGTCACATATCCAATTTTTAATGATATTCAATCCAACTTATTAATTCACTCTTCCTCATGTAAATGACCGTTATTATTGCTCCAAAACTCATATTATCATTAGTCTATTTTCCCACAGTGCTATTTTGTCTTTCGCTGTTAATTCTACATGTTATATTTTCCTTCGTTCCACCATTTAATTTATTATCATTGGCCAACTTCCATGACATCATTCTTTTCCCCACAATTTTTTTTCTTCCGCTCTTGGCTAGTGTCTGGATCTAGAATCTAGTAGTTTACCATTTTAACAAGTGGTAAGTTTTGGTTCGCTACATTACAAATACTGTGATTTCAAATAGTAGTCTATTGGGTTAGGTTAGATACATTTAAAAAATTTAATGTAATCTTGTTGAGCGTTTGTTATCTTAGCTTAGTTACATTAAAAATACTTTAAAACAGTGTAGATGTTGGTTAAGTAACATTAGTTATTATGTTAAAAATCCTTTAAAATAGTGTTAACTGTTGGCAGTAGCGTAGCCAGGATTTGTGTATGGGGGGGGGGGGGGGGGTTAAGATGTATGGTCCCCCCCTATTAAAGCGGGGGTCCGGGGGTCCTCCCCCGGAAAAATTGGGATTTCAAGGTGTAAAATAGTGCTATCTGAGCAGTTTTTGGTACTTAACTTTAAATATTTTAATGGTAAAAATATTATTAATTTTTTAATAAAAAATTGTTTGAGGGATGAAGTAAGAAATTAATTAAAGATATTTTAATCAATCCAAGTACCTTGGCCACGTCTCACTCAAAATCATAAATCATGCTCGAAGCTCGACAATACAAAAAAAAAAAAAGGAATAAAAATGGTTGGGTTTCGGCAGAACTGGCCTATTCCTGGAAACAATTAGCTTTAGCTTGAAGAGTTACCCAGTCACCATCTGCTTATAATTACCGCGCAGGTTAAATACAATAGGTGTAAGATATTTGAAAACTTGGGACCCATCACGGCTTCACAACCTTATAGCTTCTGCTTGTGACAGGGGTAGCGGAAGGGAAGGAGAATCGATAGGGCTCGCTTACTCTTCTCCTCCAGTGCAGTGGCCGGTGATAGCAGTAAGACACCCAGGCTTTTAGCTAACCTTCTTTCAGATAAGAAAAAAAGTAATGGCTAAGAAGGGGGGGGTTAAAACCCCTAAAACCCCCCTCCTGGCTACGCCCCTAACTGTTGGTCAGGTTATGTTAGGTACAGTAAAAATACTATAAAATTGTATAAATGGTTAGTAGCTACAGCAAAAATACTGTGAAATTATGTGAACAGTGGTTAGGTTGGTATAGCCACATTAAAATGCTTTGTAATCATGTGAACGGTTCAGGTTGGTTAGGGCTCACTCACAAAATCACAGTACGTATTTGTAATGTAGCTACTTAACCTCACCATTTGTTAAAATGGTAAACTACTGGTATAGTATAGGCGATTTAGACTTAAATTTGGCTCGAAAAGGAAACTGTTATTAGAAAGCTAATTCCTTCTGAAATACATTCTTTAGGTCTTTCAGTTCTTCCCTAAAAAATCCCAAAAATCCTGTTTGGTGAATAGGTACCTTTAAAATTAGAATAAATATCTGCAGATTTTGATGTTTCCAAAAAATACCATAACTCAGCGACGAACAATCATAGGAATGTACTCTTCGTACCAAACATTTCTGTTTTGGAAGAACCTATTACTGCAATAAAAAGTCTAAAAAAAAGAGTTGATATAATTTTATAACATGTAACAGGTTTGAAAACTCCAAAAACATTATTTTTTTTACTTAAGAATTGTAGAATTTAGTAATGAATGTAAATATTGTGAATTATAATGTTTAAAATTATTTCGTGAAATTGATAAAAAAAAAGTTATAATCAATTAAATTTATTTAGTAAAGATATACTTAAAAAAAGGAATAACCATTATTTATATACAAGTTTTGGTGATTGTAAACAAGTAGTTAGAAAGCTGAATAGAAAGTGGAGGAAAATTGAACTTTCTACTGTGAAGGCAGGATGGTGAACATTAACAGTGTCAATGTGACAAGAGGTTTAGAGATTTTGAGGAATAGCAGTGTAAAAAGAAAAGATGGGACTTTGTGAAAAAATTGAGGGCATTAGTCATGTGCAAGTGTTTTTACAGTTCAATAAAAAACTCTACCAGTCATAGGAATTATGTTCCAGTGTCTACCTGAATGAACAAATACAACAAAATCCCTCCTCAGATTGACCTACTTACCTTCGACTTAAAAACATGCTGTCTTTGTTGCAGGGAGTCGTTTGATAAGGAAGCTTACAAGAGGCACTCGCATAGCACCGAAAAATTTGCGAACCTTTAACTGTCCAAAAAATGTCGATTATTCGTAGTAGGTATTTAAAGAGGTGTGACATCTGGTAGAAAATATTTGCAAATGCGTTGATAGCGAAATTGACTTCATTGCGGCCGATGCACAGTATCAGAAACTATGTTACGAAAAGTCAGCAGTGATACCCTTGCCCTTCGTCAATCTTCAACCTTTTAACTCCACCTCAATTAACATCTGTCTTCATTTCGCGGCTGAAGAATGCAGGAAGCAGCAACTAAGTTGTATTGTTACATTTGATCAGCCGCTTTTCGTTAAAGCCATCAATATACTCTCAGGTGATGCGCTTTCCAAGGTAATCATGATGAGATTATGTGGATTTCATCTGCTTATGATATACATGGGTGCAGGGGCAAATCATAGGTGGCAGTAGTATGGAAGAAGTATGGGGTGAGGTATTTGCTAAGAATGCTGTTTCCATGTGCTTATGCAATATTATTATGAGCTTATTCACTTTCTCAGGCAGTTATCTTTCATTTGATTTTGGAGTGTTGTGAGGAACATAGAATCTTTCATGGGAATTCACGTGGTGATAAACTTGTCTTTCTCCAAATAATCTTTTCTTCCATAAGTAAAACGTTTACTGCATTCCAAGGATGAATATGATATTGAAGGTAACGACAATACGGAAGGTCATATCAAATCAGAACTTATCAGCAAGAGAGATGAGTTTGATAAAAAAATAATTAATTGTCAGCCATATTGAACACTACCTGTTTATTCATACATGTTCATTGTCAATTTTAAATTGAATTCCATCAAGTTTTAAGTTTTCAAAAAATATTTCTTTAATTCATTAATGAAAAAATGCTGTTTTGAATGTTTCAAAACTGTTTTATATTAATAAAATTACAAAACTCTCTATTTTTAAATTTATATTGTAGTGATGAGTTCTTCTTCAGAAACAGAAACATTTGACAACACAAACTCCTCCCTATGATTATTCATTTCTGAGTTACAGCATTTTTGACGTGACGTCTAATAAATCGATGAACGCCGGCTGCACGCACGAAAAAGTGTCCCACTACGGATATCCCACTACGGATGTGTCCTGTTTGCTCATTGTACGCATGCGTGGCATCTCTCTTCATGCTCATAGTACGCATGTGTGGCATCTTTCTTCCACTCGATTGGAACAACCATCGATTTGACTTTTCAATCATATTTTCGTAGTTTGAATTATTAATATTATGTAATTTAACGATCGTCCACCATTTTCAACACAATCGGTACGGTTATTTAAAAGTAATGTTGAATATTCAAATACTTTTTGAACCAACAATGGTGTTTTACAGTTACACATAATAATTCAAATTACACCCGGGATCTTTTGCACAATGTTTTAAAAAATATTGTAACACATTATAAATAAATTTGGTTTGCGTATTTGTTATAAAATCGTGTTATAAAAACGAAATCATATTATTCCCCTACCGTGAACAAAATTTGTATATATATATATATATATATATACACACACACACACACACACACACATATATATATATATAACATCAGAAACTACCATTTTTTAAGAATGGCATTGTGGCCTTGAGGTCAGCGTCACTTTGAATTGAATTGAATTGATTGACTTCCATTGTAAAAGTTGTCGGTTCGAATCCCGATTGATGCAAAAAAATTTTTTGTACTTGTAAAAATAAATACGGCGCACGCAACATTTCAAAAGTAATAAATATATTTAAATTAATGAATGCAAATAAAAGTAATTTTATTATTAAATTGTACATTTCATTTCACTCCTTTGTATCCATACAAAATAGTGATAATTCAATAAAAATGATTAAATTTTATTCATAAAAGTATGCAGAGGTAGATTTTATCATACAAAAGATAGAAAAATTAAAAAAAAATTTCTTCCTCAAAAGATATAATATTTTTAATGCCTAAATGGTTTGGTTACAAAAACCTATTACGGCTCAGTCTCAGGCCGAATATGATATTTCCTTTTCTTCTGGATCAATCATTTCATCGATGTTTTGTTATGACGTCACGTTAAACTATCGTCCGTAAACCGACTTTACAGACAACCAATTTTTTTTTTTTAGAAAATTCCAAGATGGTAGAAGTTTATTCTAAATTAGAGGGTGTCTCAAATGTTTTTTTTTTTTTTTTTTCAATTTTTTCTGGGCAGTACAGGGAGAACCTAAAAAACATATTTCAAAAGGAATTGGCTTTCTAATAATTACTTCAGTCTCCAAAATTAATTTACCTATACTAGTAAACTACTTGAAGAATCACTATGCCCTCATACAAAATGATCAAAAACATGTTATGTAGTAAAAGAAAGCATTTTGAAATTTTTTTAAGTACCCTGCTATCTCTGAAAAGTGGTTTTTCTTCAGAATTATCGAGAAGTTTTAGTTTCCACTGTATTGTATATACACAATATAGTGGGACGGGCAATGGATATCAGGAAATTGTGGGTTAAAAATTACAAAATGTAGAAAATAATTAAATGGAAAACTTCTTAAAATCATTTTAAAAAACCACACCTTGAAATAACTTAATAACAGGAAAAAAAATGTAAGTAAAGCATACTAATTGCAGTGTTTATGCTGCTGCGCAGTTAGGTGGGGGTGGCTTCCAGAGGTAGTTTTCGCCACAGATATCACTTTCTCTACTCATGCTTTGGAGAGGAAACAAAATAGATTTGTGATAACACTGCAACTAACCTACTGTATTTCTTGAGTTATTTTTATTTAAATACTTTCTCTTATTTAGTAAATATAGTTAATTGAACATTTTAATGTTTCTTTTATCTGTAGTATTGATGATGAAGCATGAAAATGTAGCCTATCCACTAAGATTGTAGTAAAAAAATGTACAGGACGTAAAATCTTCGAATAGATCTGATCCAGTGAGTCACTTTAATCCGAACAGCTAATCCTAACTAGTTAAGGGTAAAAATTTTTTAATAAAACCTTGAATATTTTGTATTTGAAAAATTACATGTTCTGTCTTGACCCAATTATCAACATTTTTTAGTGATTTTGTACTTGTAAAAATGTTGAAGGCTGTGTTTCGTGATAATTAAATGCACATGGAAATGTATTTTACTATACGTTGTTGCAGTATGGTAATTATTCGGCTGAACCGAAAATATGCTCATCCGCACAGGTCTCTGTACCAATTAGTTCAAATTAGTAGGACTCCATTGTAATTGTAAAACCATCCTGAGAGTGTTAAATATAATTTGGAGCCCTAATGGTTTTATCATAAAAACAAGAATGTGTGTAAACATAGTATGTAGATTAATAATTGCATTTTTTGAATTTTTGTTGCAGGACATGCTTTAGCTTTAATCATGTATACAACTATTCAATCCTCTACTTTGTTTACTTATTCAGTTTATATGTGTAGGCAGGTTTCCGGGAAGGTGCGTCAGCTGGTTGGGACTTGGCATTCCAGAGTGGTTTTGACAGCGGCTATGCACAAGGTTATAACGATGGGTTTCTCCTTGGTGTACTAAAAGGAATTCTGAGGTAAACATTCAAGTTTATATTTTTCCCACTTTGAAATTTTCCATTAAGCTACACTATTTACTCGTGGTTGCATACCTAGTATTAATTTACAAGAAAAAATTTACAGCCATTAAAATTTATTTTAGGTTTTACTGTCAGTGTCATTTAAAGGGTTATTTTTCTTCTTCCTTTTCAGTCATTCAAGCATCACTGTATTTTGGCAATCTTAAGTTCCACTATTCATTTTATTTATGTAGAATAAAGGCTCAAGTTAAATTGTGCCATGATTTTTTTCCTTGAGGTTGTAGTGTAATGAAACAAAGTTAGCAAAGTTAATTTTTATTGGAATGGAATCAATGTCAAAATCTCTTTTACTAAAAGTAAGTACCAAATGTTGAAACAGCTAGCCCTGAAGTGTTTGCGCAGATATAAAACTCAGTACATTTCAGGTAGCAAAATTATATTAACTAATTTTTCAGACACTATCAGAGATAAAACAAAAGTGTTTTCAAATCTTGATATTTGTGCTAATAGAATACTTTATTCTGTTGCATACAAGCCTCAGTGTAAAGATGTCAGAAGCATGATCGACCTGTTTTGCACTTACTGTATCCTTCTGCAAAATTCATACTGCCAAACCATTTGCAATGAGTTAGTCTATCCTTCCAAAACTCTCGAAACCATTCACACAAAATCCATACAAAAAACTTAGTAGTTTAATTGGTTGGAAAATGGTTTCAGTAAAATTTTTGTTGTCTCAACGAAACAGCTTAATTCTTTTTGATTGGCCCTGGTTGATTGATAATTGTTCATTGGTTAATTCTGTGGTTCTCAGACTTTTTGAAGTCGAGATGCATTTGAAATCCAACTAATTGTAAGCGTACCAGATACAAATTTCTGAGAACTATGTTTAAAATTAACACCACACACATATATACTGATGGTCAATTCAAAGCTTGTTTACAAAAATTAATGAGTGACTACAGCACTGTACTAAACTTAAGAAACTGTATACTAGAGTAACTATATTTAATTTAAATCTGGACACATATTTCTCTGGAATATCACAAGGTGCACCCGGTATGGTTTAATTACATGGGATGTTGTGTGAAAATATGTTGAAATTATTACCAGCAAAAAGTAATTTTTTATTCTGTAATTCACTAAACATTATGTAACAGCTCTCCAGGCAAATAGAAATGGGATGGTAGCCAAAGCAGTTTTTTTTTAGGAAAATTGAAAGTTTGGTGTTTTCCAGTGTGCATGGACCCGAATTTGGCAGTGACGCGCCGAAGAGCGATGTCTCGTTTACTGAGAACATATTGAAGAAGTGTTCAGCGGGCATGTGTCAGCGGTGTGCAGACAGTGGAACCACCTGTGAAGACTTCACACAACTTACCAACAGTCAGCAAGTGTTGTCTCAGACTGTGTTGAATGATCTAGCTGTAAAATATTCAAGCATTTTGAAAGAACATGACATAGATTTTAACAAATGAATAAGTTGGCTACTGTTTTGTTTGGTTCCCATTGTCTTCAACTTTTCAATAAGTAGTCCTACCTCCTAATCATATTTATGAGGCATAGTGGTGTGCCACTATTCAGCATTTTCTGGGTATATGCTCAATATCATATTGTGTTTTTGTATTTAAAGGCAAACTGAAGAGCTGCTTCATTTTTTTATCATTTATATTTACAAATATATTTGTTACGCTAGACAAAATAATATAACTGTTATGGTGGATTGTTTGTAATCTTTTGTTTTGGACTGTTCTATACAGTGGTGACTCTTTGGTCACCTCTAAATTCCGAGCAATTTGCTGTCTCAGCCTTCTTCATGTCTTGGCTGCCATAATGAACATTTTCTAGTTGTAGCTTCTGCTCTGTCACAAAATTATGAAGTGATTCAAGTGCATCTAACCACCTGAAGGGGTGAGTTATTTCACGATTCCTTTGAGAATCGAGTTTAAAGTATTATTTTCATGATCCATTTATTATTTATGGACTTGCCACATCTTTTGTTTAGCGGTGGGCGTCCTGGTGTGACGGAGCCGTGTCTGAAATGAATACCTGATTATCTACTAGGAGTGGATTTCCCTCCTCTCTCCTACGGCCTCAGGATGTGCACCAGATAAGATTTACTCTTGTGTTCTCCGCATGCAGCATGCATTCTTCGGACAATTAAATTTCTCTTTTGATCCATTAACCTGCCAAAATTAAAATCAGGACATAACATAAATGATTAATTGTCTTGTACCATAATTAATTCTTTTCTTGATTTAAACTAGTGGGGGCCCCAGAGATAAACTTATTATCAATTACGAGATTTACTAATACTCATGTCACATGTGTTAAGAGTTTATATTTATTTCTGTAATTTTGTTTTGTTAATTATACATATTTATAAAAGAACAAAAGTAAAGTGTAATATGGCTGCCCTCTGAAAAATGTCTCATTAATTTTTTTATTCATTCATACCTATTTAAACCCTAGAATTCTTTACAGCATAAAATTTGTTTGACCATATATACACACACACACACACACACACACACACACACATACATACATATACATACATATACATATACGTACACACATTATTAAGCACCTATTGTTCTTAGGCAGCATTCAGTCTGCCCCCTTTGTGCTTAAACTTTCCCTTGTAGGATGACACATTGTTGAGCCCATATTCCTTGGGCTTCCTCTGCTCACCTTGCACCAAAGGCTTACCTAACCTAAGGGGTAAGGTAGAGCGGTAGAGTGGTGCAGTGGTAAGACAGTAGACTCACATTTCAGAAGCCCTGGGTTTGAAACCAAATTCTTATTTTAGTGTTACATGAATTCCCAAAATCACTTGCCATGGATGATTCCTTCCCCAGTATACATGGTCTGTGTTAATGTGTGTTACCGTATCTAAAGACCTCGCCATCGACATGACGGCAAGACTAAAAAAAAATTAAAAAACCTAATAATATTGATTTAATACAGTTTTTTGGACATACACCATTGCAGTTTTGCACTGTTATCAAGGAAAAACTCCAAAAACAAATGAATAAATGGAAAAAAATCTACAGAAAACAAGACTGAATTAGTTGATGTTAGACAAACGGAACCAACGATGAAACGAAACAAGTATTGTGGACAACACGACGACGACAGCATGGACAAATAAATGTTTAACCTTTAAATATCAGACAGCACACGAATTCAGTTGAAAGAACTTAGTCATGGGAAAAAATATATAACAACACGGACGAACACAGTGGTCTAATAACGACGAGACAGATTAAATGCAGGCAGACAACAAACCTGGACAACGCAGCAAACATATAAACGCTACAATGAAGTTATATTAGTGCTATGGGCAACACAACAACAATAGCACTGGCGAACACAGAAGGTTTCCTAAGACAAAACAGTTGCAACGTTTTGGGAACTGACATCTGTTCCCGTTATCAGGCACAAACAGACTGATCAGTCTGATATTTAGAGGTTGAACATTTTTTTGTCTGTGCTGTCGTCATTGTTGTCCACAATTCTAGTTTCGTTTCGTCATTGGTTCCATTTGTCCGACATCAGCTGATTCAGTGTTGTTTTACGTGAATTTTTTATTTTCAGAATTTTCCATGACAAACAGTGCAAAACTGCAATGGCGTATGTACAAAAAAACTGCATTAAATCAAAATTTCCAATTGCATGAATCATTTAAAGAATGTACCTAATAATATTAATTAACGAACATATAACATAATGCTGCTTAGACAAATGGAAGTCTACCTCCAGCATAATAGCCCATGGTAATGCAGCGGAAATTGTACCAGCTAATAAAGTACGGTAGATAGTTTTGGTCAGGCAAAGGCAAGATTGTCTGGATTTTCTCCAATCTAACAAGCTTGAGAATACTGGCAATGCTGCCAAGTATTGAAGATTTTCCGTAATCATTCTACTTTATGTCTAGTCACGTAATCATGGAGTGTTATTTATTCATTACAGAGACAGAGAAACTTAATGACATGTCAAGAATATTGTGTGCCTATCAGCATTTTGTATGATAAATCTCACACATATTTCTGTTTGGCTGTTGGCTGCATATCAGGCACAGTTATTTTGGTATGATCCAGTGAAGTTAAATTCAGTTCATCCAATGAGGAGAGCTATGAAACTCCTTTATCCCCAAGGGGATTGAAGAATCTAAGTATGCAGTGTTTGCATTATCAAATAATAACAATAATGTAGACCTTTTGTAAAGTACTTAACATAAATATTAATCCTGGTACTTAATTGGTTTATTTTATTAAGTTTTTTTTAGACATGTACAGTTTTTAAACTATTTACTGAATGGATTAGCTAATTTCTGTATAAGTGTGTTAATTAATTTCTAGGGTGTGTGGTTTGGTTTTAATTTTCTTGATCGCCATTCTTTGTTTTCATAAATATGATTACTGATGGGTGTTCCAGGAAGTTGGCAGCACTGTACTGGGTACAGTTATTTTAAAAGTTTTTATGCTTATTGCTATAGTTTCCCAATGCCTATGTTTCAGTTTAAAAAAAATGCTTGTTCTAGAAACTCGGAATTTTTTCTAACAAATACCAGTCATAAGAAAATTAATCAGGTACTGACTTAATGCCTGCCTCACATAACGCAGCCAACGCTGTTGGCCGACCAACTCCTCTTAATCGAGAAGCATCGCTAACACACCCAGCAACGAGCAGCGAGCAGCAACTTCCACGGCTCGATATTATTGCACAGGCGGCCTAGTGGTCGGAAGCTTCGCTGTGCATCGGTGTGTTTTACAGCCATTGTACAGTAATTCATGCCGGCTAACACAAGCACACTAGCACGAGTTAGACAAGAACATCTTGTGATGGGCGGTGTGGGTAAATTTTAATTTCAGGCAGGTAGAATAAAAACTGGTATTCATTTCACTGCAGGAGGCATATTAAAGCATATCTAAGGACTAAGGAAGATTGGCTTCTTTGATTGCTCTTCGTGCTGTCAAAAATTAGTTGTTTTCTACCCGAAACTTTGTGATTTTAAACTTAAGGTACATAGAGTTACCTACTTACTTTAAATAATACATTTATTTGTAAACATATAGTACAGTTTTCCTTGTTATTTAGAAATAGGTAATATTTTTGAATGGTGTAAATATTAGCCCATATTTACTTTTTCATATGTACAACTCGCGCAGGCTAGGAAGGGCCTTGAGACGCGCAGGTCGTAAAACCGCCCCCCTTGAGAGTCCAAGCGGCGCCCGTGCTCTGATTGGTTGTGCCTGCCAAGGCCAGCGATAGCACACGGCTGTCTAGTAGACTACTATCGTGCGTGAATATATTAGTCTTCCTCTTTCCGTGGTAGTGTTGTGTTAGTGAATAACTGTACATATTTAACCCTTAAGTGGATACATGTTTGTTGCATACACTCAAGTATATTTGGGGTAACTCATTACCCCAGTTTTATAAGTATCAGAAATGTGTACCAATTCTGACTTTTTATTCAGAATATTATTTACAACATGTGTAGACTTGTACTACCAACATAGAAAATAATTACAGCTCAAATTGCAACGTACTCATAGCTGGCGTATTCCACTATATGCATCATTAACTTGACTCACAATTGTACATTTGAGAGGGAAAGGCTATGAACAGGGGCATGCATACGCAGTGGGGGAGATGGTTGGGACATATCTCTCTTCCCCCTCCCCTCCTCCATGATCGAAATTTTAAAAAATCTTATTCCCACTAACAAATTGAAAGGATTTGATAGCAAACACTGGTCAAAGTGATTCTATTCCCCCCCCCCCCCCCCCCCCCTTTTTTTCCTCAATGGAATTAAATTCTGCGTAAGCACTTGGCTGTGAAAAGTCTTTAGTGATACACATGTTTGTAGTAGTACTAAGAAATGTAAAGTATAAATAAATGCACTTCTGAGTGTTACCAAACCTTTTCCTTGGGTTTTTTTCAGTTTGTCTGAGGAGGGAAATTGTGTTAAGAGAGATGAAAATATCTGGAGCGGTGAGGAGTACGCAAGTTTTCTTTATTTTACATGATGGCAACTACTGCGCCGGGCTGGACAGGCTAGTCGAAGTAGAGCGGCAGGCCGAAGTAGGGGCAGGTGTTGAGCCACAGCTTGTCCATCTCGCCGTTCCTCTGCAGGCACTCGTTTGCGCACCTCAGCAGCACTTGGCCCTGCAACAGAGCCCGCGTTCGGGTCGCCCATTCCACGATGGCACGGAAACACAGAGTTTTTACAATGGCACGCAGACGGAGACGGACCCGTGCGGATTAGCTCGGCAATGCTAAGCTCTTCCGTTGTTCCGTTTACGTTGCTCCGTGCGACCAGTAGAAGAAGAGTATTTCGCTGCGATGGTAGCCATTTTTTTTTTAATGTTCTTAATGCTGTAAAAATTGTTTCAAGTACAAGAATATACAGTGTTCTATTATTACTTGGTGTTTTTTTTATTATGTGTGTAAATTTTTACCGTGCTTTAATCTTGAAGCAAAAAATATATGTTTTAAAATTAAATTAATATTTAGTAAGTTTGGTTCCCATATGTCACATTTCCGTGCATTTTAGAAGCAGCAGACGCGATAGTGAAAAGTTTACGTGCCATTGTAGTCCACGATGACGCGGAAACGTAAGACCGGAAACGGATATTTAGGTCGGTGTCACACTATGCGGTTGAACCGGAGCTGCTGTCAAGTTTTTTCTCTGCAATTTCTTTTAGATTGTTTTCGTTTTAGATTTTGATTCATTTATTTAGTGCATTCCTGAGGGACCTGAATTTTGCAATCTGAGAAAAGCAACCGCAAGAATATTAAGAAGAAAAAAACGATGTGGAATTTTTTGCTGCAGCGGCAGAAATGCGTTGTACTACCCGTCTGCCGCTTCCACTATTCACAATAACGTTAGAAATGGCAACTAATGAGTTTGAATTTCTCGGTTATGAAACATTATTTTATTAAAAAAAAAAAAAAAACTCAAAGTAATGATAGCACACTACTCTTGTACTTGAAACACTTTTTAACGTATTTAGAACATAAAAAAAATGGTTACCATCGCAGCGAATCTTCTTCTGTTGGTCGTACGAAGTAACGTAAACGGAAGAACTGCGCATTACCGAGCTAATCCGTACAGGTACGTGTCCTCATGTGTGTCATTAGAGATACTCCGTTCGGTGAGATCCGTCACCTCTTCCGTGTCACTGTAGAACGGGCCTTAATCCGGCTCGTTTGAGACCAAGTCGGTGCCAGATTAGCGATTTTGCCACACTATCGACCTTTAAGTTTCAGTGAAAACACGTTACAACATATCTAAAATAAGTCTCAGTAAACTTATTCCTTAGCTGAATTATGCATACCGGCATACAGCTTTTCTTGTGTAATAATTCTTTAAAATATTTTTCTTCAAATATCGGGTACAAACAAATTAAAAAATGTAACATGGCGGATGAGGTTGAGTCGTAAAGCTGGACTCCCAATCATCCGTTTCATCCGTCCGTCATCCGTCCGCCCGTCAATTTGGGTCCGTTATTTCTCTCGGCAATTATTACCGACTCACCATCCGCCATCCGTCCGTCCGTCCGTCCGTCCGTCCGTCCGTCCGTCCGTCCGTCCGTCCGTCCGTCCGTCCGTCACTGTTCTAAAATATCAGTGATACAACTTTCCGCCACATACTTTCTCAATTGTAGGTAAACTTTTGGTGAAAATAATTTACTTGGGATAATTAACTTTTGTTTTTATGAATGTGATAGGCGGGAACCGTGCTTTGACAAGTGGATTAATTGGGTGCCGTTTAAAAATAACATTAGTCATGCCAGCAATAAATAAAATTATGCTTCTTTTATTACTGCGTCAAAGGAAACAGAAGCTATTTCTATCCAGGCTTTTTCCCTCAGTTGTTTATCCCGATAGTCTTTGCTGTATAGGTATATTATACAAATGATCCCTTTCCCGGACGTAATTTATCAGCATTTCTTCCGAAAAGCTCATTCTCATAAGCAATCTTTACCGTCATTATGACAATAATCGGTCAATACGACACAGCCTTCTATAATTGCAAATTAAAAAAAAATCGAACACTGTTTTCGGAAAGTCGTATTGAAGACAATCGACTTAACAAGGCGGTGGACCATCCGTTGATCCGTCAAAAGCTAAAGCTTGTAAAGTTTTGACGGACGGACGGATGGAATTTTTCGGGCCATCTGATTGGCTACAGGTCACGTGATTGACGGACGGACGGACGGGTGACGGACGGATGAAACGGATGATTGGGAGTCCAACGAGGGATGCAGGCATTCGCGACAGAGGAGAGGAGACAGACAGTCGGCTTTAGATAGTAGTTGGGGGGGGGGGGGGGGGGAGGAAGAGCGAGACACATAAAGGTGGAGAGGGTTAATTGGGTCGTCAAACGGGGTGCCACACGGGCCCCTTTTAGCTGCGTAATGGGGCATTTTACCCAGTATGTTTGCGCTCGTGGGAATGCCAGTCGTACCTGCACACAGCAGCACAGAACGAAGACGCTTGTGCTAGATGTTTACCTCTTCCTGAGAGAGCATGATGACAAGAGCACTTGCCTTCTGCCAATGCCATCCAGGTTTAATTACCGACGCACTGTTGTGAACGCGACAGGAAGGTATACGTTTCCGTTAAACGGAGAGAGAAAGAGCAAGTAAAGAAACAGCGACGTCATTCCCATGTTAGCTCAAGTTCCGATGGTCTAACGTATCAAACCCGGTCGATAAAGACGGGAAATAAAACTATCAAATGACCGTATATTTAAAATAATTTTTTTAAATATGCTGTAGTACTTATATTCCGCATAATAATGCCAATAACTGATAATTATATTCGTGTTAAAAGTTTAGTGTCATCCTTTAATTGAAATACATCTATATATAAACGCTCAAAAAAATTTATTTTAACGACCATGCAGGGTGGCATTTTCGTTCATTTTTTGTTTTACATAGACTAGTTACTTTCTCACCAGTATCTCGTTTCGAGGAGGTTTTTGTTTATAACTCGTATCCAAAATATTTTCAAGCCCATCTTTGATTTTCTAAACGAATGCAATAATAATTTCAAGTTATATAGCTAAAAAGACTACGAAAGTTATACACATGCGTTAGCACTATGAACATATGCCACAAAAACATATTTGAGGTTATCTGTCTAAAGATATTTGATGGAGAAAATTGAAAACCATTTTCCATTCAATACTATCCCTCCAACTCTATTGTCAAATATATTGGAGACAAATACTTGAAAGTGTGACAAATATGTGACCAAGTGGTTTGGAGCGCTCTATTATCCTGGATGTGCCGTTGCCTTAAGTCTGTGTGCATATCCGTGTGACCCAATAAAAAAACAGCTAATTTCAAGTTGCAAATTCAAGGTTGACTTGCACCTGTACGGATGCCATCTCATAAGCCATAACGTAGGCAGTTGCATCCAGGGGCGTGTTCGGTGACGGGAGGGTGGGGGAAAACATACCCCCCCCCCCCCTAATTCCTTTAAAAAAACGTGAGCTAGTCTTTCAGTACTCGCGAGTGATGTGGAAATGTCTAGCCTCGGTAACGAGCAGATTCATGTGTTCTCATGTAGTAAATAAACTTATAATACGAAACTGGAACACAAAGGAATTCTTTAAAATAATGCCGAGCGCGATAAATATACGAACATTGTGTTTTAAACTACACTTCTTGACGCGAATAACACGTAGTTTCCGCACTCGCAGCTAGAATTCGTTGCTGGCAGGGGCGCAACAACTATATTTCTAAAAGGGGGGGGGGGGGGTTATATACCTATTTATAAAGAATCATCGATCCCCCCTATTGAAGCGGAGGGTCCGGGGGTCCTCCCCCGAGATAATTTGTATTTCAAGGTGAAAAATGGTGCTATTTAAGCAGTTGTATTATCTAAAAATTGATTACACAGCACTTTCTTTGCCCCCGTTTGCCCCCACTTCAAGGTTTCAGAGGGGGGGGGGGGCAAAATACCCCCCCCCCCGTTGGTGCGCCCCTGGTTGCTGGTGCGACTACGTCTTAGTAGAATCATTTGATTTACAGAAAGAAAAAAACCATGTTCTGAAACGGCTCCAATAAAAGTGAAAAAGACTTGGAAAAAAATACTAAACAACCTGATTTTCGACAAGAAATTTTTATTAAAATGCTGCCCATCTTGTTCAAATTCATCAAACAGTTAATAATATAACGTTACCCTCTGTCTCTATGAACTTTGGTTCGCGCCATCCGCCACAGATGGCAGCACCGTGTTTACACATTTTCGTTCCATTCACGAAATTATTTCTACCAAATGCCGTATACCGAGAGCTGAGACGTTCATACATCAAAAACTATCATTACCAAAAAAAAAAAAAAAAAAAAAAAAGGACAAAATTGAAAAGCAAACAGCGGGCAAAGTGGCTTTATCCCCACCGTCCCCTGCATCGCCCGCACTTCCCGCCAGATTGTCGCCAGGATATTGTGACGGAGGGGGTCGTCCAGCGTAACAATTTGCCATTTTTTATGAGTAAGTTTTATTTTTTATTAAGTTTTAAATGAAAATTGTCACATTGAAATCCCAGGGAACAACCGTAAACTTTCAGAACTCTAACATTTACACTTACTTATAAATTGAAGTAATGATTTTGCTTGAGGAAAGAAAACTGAACATTTTAAATTTTGTTTATTATTTAATTGTTTATGCTACTTTTTCCTTAAGTAAATTGTTTGATGATTTCGTTAAAACAAGACATAAATACTCACACACACATATATATTTTATATATATATATAAATTTACAACAAACACACATGTCAAATGTCTGTTAAGATATGCTTACAACACGTGTGCAAACCGGCTTCAAACATAGACTTCTTGCAAAAACAACTCCTGCCACATCTGTGTATGAGGCATGTTGGGCTAATTTCCCTGGTCTGTCTTCATTAGATTTCTTTTATTTAAATCCTTGAAGGTCCGGACTCACGGACCTCTTCCCTGACTAAGTCCCGTTCCCGTACGGTACTGACAGCGAAGCTGCGAAGAGCCGACTCACCTTGTAGCAGTAGTCGCACGTGAAGATGCAGGTGTCCACGGCGTCCAGAGGCGATGCCACGGGCTTGCCGCTCGAGCCCAGTGCGTGCAGCGCGACCAGCACTAGCGCCGGCACCAGCATGTGTCGGAAACCTGCAACATGCAACAGCCGGTTTCGATATTGCCCAATGTCGCCGCTCGACGTAGTCCGTGGCCTTAAGGGGGGACGAGTTAGTTATTCGCCTGACTGATCGTTTAGCAATCAACATCTAGGGGCAGATTGAAAACTTGACGTTAGTAGTATACGAATGACGGTCCGAGCGCAAGCTTCAGGCTGTGGATTGAAGATTGTCGGTCCGCCATCTTGGATTTGTGACGTCACGGCGGCAAAAATTCCTCAAAATTCCTCAAAATTGACTCAAAATGACTCAAAATTTCCCGTTTTAAGAAAAAATTTCCCGTTTTCGAGGGAAAAATTCCCGTTTCGAGGGAAAATTTCCCGTTTTATTCCTTAAAAATCCCAACGGCTAGAAATGTCCTGATAGAGGCTTAAGCATCCTTAACTCAAGCCTCAGTTAAGCCTCTATCAGGACTTGACCTTGACCTCGACGGCCATCTTTATCCGGGGACAGGCTTCAGGCTGTGGAGCCGAGAGCCGAGCCACATCTCTGACGTCACGCCCATCTGTAACGTCACGTCGGCCATCTAGGATAAGCGTAACGGGACACAGCGTAACGGGACATAACGTAACGGGAACAAGTAGATCACGGCGGCCATCTTGGATCCGCCATCTTTAAATCGAGCGCCCCACTCATTATGATGAAATTTTCGTCTCTGTCGTCATATTGATTTTTTTCTGTTCCGATGGAGGCTGCCGTATTGGATACCGTCGACTTTGTTTCAGCTGTTTGTTCCTAGATTGAGCCAGCGTCGCTCTTGACTTTTTTCTGTTCCACTGGAGGCCACCATCTTGGATACCGTCGACTTTGTTTTCTCGAAAATTCCGGCATTGTGTTATCCGCCATTTTGAATTATGACGTCACCGTTGCAATTTCCGTTACGGCCGCCATCTTTAAATTTATTATCCGATTTTAATGAAAAAAAATAAAAATTATAAAAAAATTAAATAATAAAATTTTTAATAAAATATTTAAAAAACAAACATTTACGACACGGAGCTCGGAGTCCTCGGTTCGAACCCGACGAATGCAAAAAAATTAAAAATGGCGACCGATCCTTCCCCCGCGGTGGCTGCAGACATACTGACTCCCACCACTTTTTTTTCAAAGCATATATATCGTCAGGTAGTATGACGTCATGTCCGCCATCTTGTCTTCGTCTGCTGGAAGCCATCATCAGTGTATCGTCGGCGAGAGTGCGCTGACGCCATGTTAGTTTAATTCTTATCCTCTAGAGTGCAGTGATCATTTATTATTGCTGTGACACCCGCCATCTTGTCATTTGGCCGCCATCTTGAAAATCCGTAATTATTTAGCTAGAAATTCGGGAAAAATTCCAAAATTCATTAAATAAATTTGTAATCTATATACTGATTGATTAGGTCGATTAAGGTCCTTGGTACGATCTAGGACGATGCAAAAAAATTAAATATAACATCAATTTAACATAATAGTAACAGGTTCGAGGAATTAAACACCACAAGTTCTTTTACAAACATAATATTTATTACATAATTTCTATTCTACTACAGGATCATTTGCGAAAGCCAACAATCTTATAATCATTTAGTTCCGCAGCGGTGTGAAATGACTAATTCTTAGCTCCAATCGGTTTATACTAGACAGAGTCCAGCCAGAACCTTTACAGACATAGTCCACCTCTTCTTGACAGAGTTTCTGGATACCGTTTTTAACAGTTTGCTTCACATCGTTAGAACTGTAAATTACTGCAGCCGATGTCTTGAATGCACACTTCTTCACTTTGTCATCGAACGGATATGGCTTTCCATATATACAGTCCAACCACAAGTTATATTTCAAAGGTCCGTTTGTTGCTACATCATCAGTAAGCTGATTGATTATGTCCTCTCTGATATCATCAAGAAAATTACAAATGTCTTTCGACTCACCTAACGTATTTAAATAATAGTAGTCCTTCAATGTTCCACGAAATGCAGACTGCGCTAAGTAGAAGCCATTATCGTTCACTTGTAATGCGCCGAACACAGTCTTAGGTTTATTTTCCTGTTCAGACGTCATACCAATCGGTTGCTGCACATCGGTTTTCTTGCATGTACGCTCACGAGCCTTCAACCTAAACCGAGGAGTCGAAATTTCTGCAGGTAGTTCAGCAGTAGGCACACGGACTTCACCTTTACAGTTTTTCGCATGCCGTCGCAAATTATCAATTCGAGTAAACCATTCATGACACTCATCACATCGAAACTTCATGCGAGATGGATTCTTCGTGCATTTGCTCCGCTCAAGTCTTCGTGCATCATGAGCAAATGCGAACGACGTATCACAGTAGCTGCAAGGATACCGTGGTGATGAAGACGAACCTTTCAGACCCGATCCAGATACAGGCGTTGCAACAGTAGTACCATTTCCAGGCATTCTCTTATGCACATCGATGCATCGTTGTTGCGCCGAAACCTTTACTTTCTGCCGCACAGCAGGACCTTTGCATGCCTTCATGTGCGTTTTCATATTATCTTTTCTGGCAAACTGCTTATGAAATTTCTCACAAACAAACATTTTACGATATAGGTTCTTGGCACATTCGCTCCTCTCGTGTCGCCGAGCATTGCTGTTGTTTGAGAAAATCTTGTCGCAGTAACAGCACCGATGTTCGCTAGTTGTCAAATCAGCATCCATTGAAGTCTCCATCGAGGTCGTATCATCGATCGTCGTGGTTTCCTGCATAACCAGCTCAGTAGTCATTAAGCTATCTTCTGCTGGTGGTATCACATCTGTTGAAATCTCCTCCAATGTTGACGTCGTCGTCGTTGCCAACGAGATCTGCTCCACCATTGTCGTCGCTGACGTCAAGGTTCCCGTAGACGATGGTACAACGTCCATCGAGTTCGGCGTTAAAGACGGTAAAGATGCCATCGAGGTCTCAAGAACAGCTAATTGACACGACTTATGCACCAGAAGAAACAAACTAGGTGATCCTTACACCGCCGACGACAGTAACAAACTGAATGTCCTGCTGTCTAGGACTCGCTTATATACATGCACCGTATGGAATAATACGCTAGTCAAATCAAGAACCATTTACAATAATACTAGAGTCAAATCTACAAATTAAAAAAGAGGATCATTTGATCGAAAAAAATATCGATCTCTCCAATATACGCCCGGCTCCAAGAGCTACAATTCACGTCATCAGATCCAACTACATTTTGCTCCTATGCTTCAATTGACCATTAGCTGCAAGTGTTCCAACAGCTCCATCAGCTTCAACACGTAATGTACGCAATGTACGCGCAATACATGCAATTTACACACAATAAATGGAATGATTACACAGTACACACAGGAAACGGAACGTACACACAGTACACACAGGAAACGGAACGTACACACAGTACACACAGGAAACGGAACGTACACACAGTACACACAGGAAACGGAACGTCCACACAGTACACACAGGAAACGGAACGTACACACAGTACACACAGGAAACGGAACGTACACACAGTACACACAGGAAACTGAACGTACACACAGTACACACAGGAAACTGAACGTACACACAGTACACACAGGAAACTAAACGTACACACAGTACACACAGGAAACGGAATGTACACACAGTACACACAGGAAACTAAACGGACACACAGTACACACAGGAAACTGAACGGACACACAGTACACACAGGAAACTGAACGGACACACAGTACACACAGGAAACTGAACGGACACACAGTACACACAGGAAACGGAACGTACACACAGGAAACTGAACGTACACACAGTACACACAGGAAACGGAACGTACACACAGGAAACTGAACGTACACACAGTACACACAGGAAACTGAACGTACACACAGTACACACAGGAAACGGAACGTACACACAGTACACACAGAAAACGGAACGTACACACAGTGCACACAGGAAACGGAACGTACACACAGTGCACACAGGAAACGGAACGTACACACAGTCCACACAGGAAACGGAACGTACACACAGTACACACAGGAAACGGAACGTACACACAGTACACACAGGAAACGTAATGATCACACATACAGTAGCGGAAACACACACAGGCTTTGTTGGAAATCAGAATACAAGAAATAAAAAACATTAAATTTTACTTTAAATATTTTATTACTTCTCAACATTACACAAATACAAGTAAAAGAAGCCATTATTGTATGTAGCCAGCTTTCCTCAGTTCTTTGAGTATGAAGGATATTTCTTTGATGCACGGATAGTTTCCTGCACAAAGCGAGCCATGTAGAAGTCTTAGCCGGTCAACCAATATGTTTGGATCTTTCCATGATGTGTAATCAATCTCTTCTACCACCATCTTACTTGCTTGTTTATTATAAATACTTTTAATATCACAATCATCCCAGTGATCATAATAAGCATTATCAGATTTATTTATTATAACACGACGTTTCCATCGTTTCGGTCTCAGGACATCGCCACATTCTTCGATCTTGTCAGCTCTAGGTGCTTCATCACAGTCTATGCCTTTGTCAACAGCCTCAGAGTCACTGTAACAATCACTGTAGAAGACATCCTCTTCACCCAGATTACCGTATGAATTCGCTATCGATGATGTCGTAGTGTCTTCATCGTCTTCATGCTTCCTTTTTAGGGGTCCATCATTTTTATAAAGAATGGAGGATCTACTGAATATAGGCTTGAATGTATTCTCACTTTTCACGGTGTTGATACTTCCATTAGTTTCATTCTTCCCGAAGCCATTAGCATCCTTCAATTTATGTTCTTCCTCACGATCGGGTGAGCTAATACCATCACGCTCAGGACAGGGAAAATTATTGTCATAATGCAGATCACTCTTCTTTAGTCTAGTGGATCCATCGGTGTCCTCTATGCCGTAAGTAGTCTTGACTTTACATGTTCTACCATGTCTTTTTAAGCTGTCATTTCGTGTTAACAACCTGCTACAACGATTACAGCTTAACATGTTGCGTAGTGGGTTTCTAGCACAATCATTCTTCTCATGACGTCTAGCATTCCTTCTCATGACAAAATCCTTGCCACAGTATCTACAGCGGCTTCCTTCCGATTCAGCTATAGATAACAAACCACGATCCATGGTAGCTTCTATGACTAATGTTAGATACAAACTGTCAGTTTTCTCCAATTGGAACCATTTCTTAAATAGAGTTTTTGAAATATTTCATCAGCGAGAGTTAAGTTATCTAATGCAAAGCAAATTGTTGCAAGTAGTTCCGGCTGTCGTCAACAGATAGCGCCACGTGTTGCTTGCAGGTAAATAATATATATTTCATTAATGTGGGATGCGGAACGCTCACTATCGATCGCAAAGGGAGGTTGGCTTCGATAGTATCCAAGGAGAAAAAAGTTCGTCCTTCCTGCTAGTGCTTCTCAGATTTCTCACGGTCCGCAATCTTGGATTACGACGTCACGGCGGCCATATTGGATGGGTGTGACCTTGACCTTTGACCGAAACCGCAGGAATGATCGCAAGCACACGGATTAACCATCAAAATATAGATAAGAATAATCAGGAGCACACAGAGAAAACCATCATAATATTGACAAGAATAATCAGGAGCACACGGAGAAAACCGCCACAAGTTTTCTTTGATATCATTAAAATACAAAAAAAAATTAATAAAAAATAAAAAAGAAAAAAAATTCAAACATTCTGGCTTGTACTAGAACTCTATCTTTGCTCAACAATGAGAAGTTCACAAGCTAGCAGAATGTTTGAATTTTTTTTTCGTTTTTATTTTTTATTAATTTTTTTTTGTATTTTAATGATATCAAAGAAAACTTGTGGCGGTTTTCTCCGTGTGCTCCTGATTATTCTTGTCAATATTATGATGGTTTTCTCTGTGTGCTCCTGATTATTCTTATCTATATTTTGATGGTTAATCCGTGTGCTTGCGATCATTCCTGCGGTTTCGGTCAAAGGTCAAGGTCACACCCATCCAATATGGCCGCCGTGACGTCGTAATCCAAGATTGCGGACCGTGAGAAATCTGAGAAGCACTAGCAGGAAGGACGAACTTTTTTCTCCTTGGATACTATCGAAGCCAACCTCCCTTTGCAATCGATAGTGAGCGTTCCGCATCCCACATTAATGAAATATATATTATTTACCTGCAAGCAACACGTGGTGCCATCTGTTGACGACAGCCGGAACTACTTGCAACAATTTGCTTTGCATTAGATAACTTAACTCTCGCTGATGAAATATTTCAAAAACTCTATTTAAGAAATGGTTCCAATTGGAGAAAACTGACAGTTTGTATCTAACATTAGTCATAGAAGCTACCATGGATCGTGGTTTGTTATCTATAGCTGAATCGGAAGGAAGCCGCTGTAGATACTGTGGCAAGGATTTTGTCATGAGAAGGAATGCTAGACGTCATGAGAAGAATGATTGTGCTAGAAACCCACTACGCAACATGTTAAGCTGTAATCGTTGTAGCAGGTTGTTAACACGAAATGACAGCTTAAAAAGACATGGTAGAACATGTAAAGTCAAGACTACTTACGGCATAGAGGACACCGATGGATCCACTAGACTAAAGAAGAGTGATCTGCATTATGACAATAATTTTCCCTGTCCTGAGCGTGATGGTATTAGCTCACCCGATCGTGAGGACGAACATAAATTGAAGGATGCTAATGGCTTCGGGAAGACTGAAACTAATGGAAGTATCAACACCGTGAAAAGTGAGAATACATTCAAGCCTATATTCAGTAGATCCTCCATTCTTTATAAAAATGATGGACCCCTAAAAAGGAAGCATGAAGACGATGAAGACACTACGACATCATCGATAGCGAATTCATACGGTAATCTTGGTGAAGAGGATGTCTTCTACAGTGATTGTTACAGTGACTCTGAGGCTGTTGACAAAGGCATAGACTGTGATGAAGCACCTAGAGCTGACAAGATCGAAGAATGTGGCGATGTCCTGAGACCGAAACGATGGAAACGTCGTGTTATAATAAATAAATCTGATAATGCTTATTATGATCACTGGGATGATTGTGATATTAAAAGTATTTATAATAAACAAGCAAGTAAGATGGTGGTAGAAGAGATTGATTACACATCATGGAAAGATCCAAACATATTGGTTGACCGGCTAAGACTTCTACATGGCTCGCTTTGTGCAGGAAACTATCCGTGCATCAAAGAAATATCCTTCATACTCAAAGAACTGAGGAAAGCTGGCTACATACAATAATGGCTTCTTTTACTTGTATTTGTGTAATGTTGAGAAGTAATAAAATATTTAAAGTAAAATTTAATGTTTTTTATTTCTTGTATTCTGATTTCCAACAAAGCCTGTGTGTGTTTCCGCTACTGTATGTGTGATCATTACGTTTCCTGTGTGTACTGTGTGTACGTTCCGTTTCCTGTGTGTACTGTGTGTACGTTCCGTTTCCTGTGTGGACTGTGTGTACGTTCCGTTTCCTGTGTGCACTGTGTGTACGTTCCGTTTCCTGTGTGCACTGTGTGTACGTTCCGTTTTCTGAGTGTATTGTGTGTACGTTCCGTTTCCTGTGTGTACTGTGTGTACGTTCAGTTTCCTGTGTGTACTGTGTGTACGTTCAGTTTCCTGTGTGTACTGTGTGTACGTTCCGTTTCCTGTGTGTACTGTGTGTACGTTCAGTTTCCTGTGTGTACTGTGTGTACGTTCATTTTCCTGTGTGTACTGTGTGTCCGTTCAGTTTCCTGTGTGTACTGTGTGTCCGTTCAGTTTCCTGTGTGTACTGTGTGTCCGTTCAGTTTCCTGTGTGTACTGTGTGTCCGTTTAGTTTCCTGTGTGTACTGTGTGTACATTCCGTTTCCTGTGTGTACTGTGTGTACGTTTAGTTTCCTGTGTGTACTGTGTGTACGTTCAGTTTCCTGTGTGTACTGTGTGTACGTTCAGTTTCCTGTGTGTACTGTGTGTACGTTCCGTTTCCTGTGTGTACTGTGTGTACGTTCCGTTTCCTGTGTGTACTGTGTGGACGTTCCGTTTCCTGTGTGTACTGTGTGTACGTTCCGTTTCCTGTGTGTACTGTGTGTACGTTCCGTTTCCTGTGTGTACTGTGTACGTTCCGTTTCCTGTGTGTACTGTGTAATCTTTCCATTTATTGTGTGTAAATTGCATGTATTGCGCGTACATTGCGTACATTACGTGTTGAAGCTGATGGAGCTGTTGGAACACTTGCAGCTAATGGTCAATTGAAGCATAGGAGCAAAATGTAGTTGGATCTGATGACGTGAATTGTAGCTCTTGGAGCCGGGCGTATATTGGAGAGATCGATATTTTTTTCGATCAAATGATCCTCTTTTTTAATTTGTAGATTTGACTCTAGTATTATTGTAAATGGTTCTTGATTTGACTAGCGTATTATTCCATACGGTGCATGTATATAAGCGAGTCCTAGACAGCAGGACGTTCAGTTTGTTACTGTCGTCGGCGGTGTAAGGATCACCTAGTTTGTTTCTTCTGGTGCATAAGTCGTGTCAATTAGCTGTTCTTGAGACCTCGATGGCATCTTTACCGTCTTTAACGCCGAACTCGATGGACGTTGTACCATCGTCTACGGGAACCTTGACGTCAGCGACGACAATGGTGGAGCAGATCTCGTTGGCAACGACGACGACGTCAACATTGGAGGAGATTTCAACAGATGTGATACCACCAGCAGAAGATAGCTTAATGACTACTGAGCTGGATGTGCAGGAAACCACGACGATCGATGATACGACCTCGATGGAGACTTCAATGGATGCTGATTTGACAACTAGCGAACATCGGTGCTGTTACTGCGACAAGATTTTCTCAAACAACAGCAATGCTCGGCGACACGAGAGGAGCGAATGTGCCAAGAACCTATATCGTAAAATGTTTGTTTGTGAGAAATTTCATAAGCAGTTTGCCAGAAAAGATAATATGAAAACGCACATGAAGGCATGCAAAGGTCCTGCTGTGCGGCAGAAAGTAAAGGTTTCGGCGCAACAACGATGCATCGATGTGCATAAGAGAATGCCTGGAAATGGTACTACTGTTGCAACGCCTGTATCTGGATCGGGTCTGAAAGGTTCGTCTTCATCACCACGGTATCCTTGCAGCTACTGTGATACGTCGTTCGCATTTGCTCATGATGCACGAAGACTTGAGCGGAGCAAATGCACGAAGAATCCATCTCGCATGAAGTTTCGATGTGATGAGTGTCATGAATGGTTTACTCGAATTGATAATTTGCGACGGCATGCGAAAAACTGTAAAGGTGAAGTCCGTGTGCCTACTGCTGAACTACCTGCAGAAATTTCGACTCCTCGGTTTAGGTTGAAGGCTCGTGAGCGTACAAGCAAGAAAACCGATGTGCAGCAACCGATTGGTATGACGTCTGAACAGGAAAATAAACCTAAGACTGTGTTCGGCGCATTACAAGTGAACGATAATGGCTTCTACTTAGCGCAGTCTGCATTTCGTGGAACATTGAAGGACTACTATTATTTAAATACGTTAGGTGAGTCGAAAGACATTTGTAATTTTCTTGATGATATCAGAGAGGACATAATCAATCAGCTTACTGATGATGTAGCAACAAACGGACCTTTGAAATATAACTTGTGGTTGGACTGTATATATGGAAAGCCATATCCGTTCGATGACAAAGTGAAGAAGTGTGCATTCAAGACATCGGCTGCAGTAATTTACAGTTCTAACGATGTGAAGCAAACTGTTAAAAACGGTATCCAGAAACTCTGTCAAGAAGAGGTGGACTATGTCTGTAAAGGTTCTGGCTGGACTCTGTCTAGTATAAACCGATTGGAGCTAAGAATTAGTCATTTCACACCGCTGCGGAACTAAATGATTATAAGATTGTTGGCTTTCGCAAATGATCCTGTAGTAGAATAGAAATTATGTAATAAATATTATGTTTGTAAAAGAACTTGTGGTGTTTAATTCCTCGAACCTGTTACTATTATGTTAAATTGATGTTATATTTAATTTTTTTGCATCGTCCTAGATCGTACCAAGGACCTTAGTCGACCTAATCAATCAGTATATAGATTACAAATTTATTTAATGAATTTTGGAATTTTTCCCGAATTTCTAGCTAAATAATTACGGATTTTCAAGATGGCGGCCAAATGACAAGATGGCGGGTGTCACAGCAATAATAAATGATTACTGCACTCTAGAGGATAAGAATTAAACTAACATGGCGTCAGCGCACTCTCGCCGACGATACACTGATGATGGCTTCCAGCAGACGAAGACAAGATGGCGGACATGACGTCATACTACCTGACGATATATATGCTTTAAAAAAAAAGTGGTGGGAGTCAGTATGTCTGCAGCCACCGCGGGGGAAGGATCGGTCGCCATTTTTAATTTTTTTGCATTCGTCGGGTTCGAACCGAGGACTCCGAGCTCCGTGTCGTAAATGTTTGTTTTTTAAATATTTTATTAAAAATTTTATTATTTAATTTTTTTATAATTTTTAATTTTTTTCATTAAAATCGGATAATAAATTTAAAGATGGCGGCCGTAACGGAAATTGCAACGGTGACGTCATAATTCAAAATGGCGGATAACACAATGCCGGAATGTTCGAGAAAACAAAGTCGACGGTATCCAAGATGGTGGCCTCCAGTGGAACAGAAAAAAGTCAAGAGCGACGCTGGCTCTATCTAGGAACAAACAGCTGAAACAAAGTCGACGGTATCCAATATGGCAGCCTCCATCGGAACAGAAAAAAATCAATATGACGACAGAGACGAAAATTTCATCATAATGAGTGGGGCGCTCGATTTAAAGATGGCGGATCCAAGATGGCCGCCGTGATCTACTTGTTCCCGTTACGTTATGTCCCGTTACGTTATGCCCCGTTACGCTGTGTCCCGTTACGCTTATCCTAGATGGCCGACGTGACGTTACAGATGGACGTGACGTCAGAGATGTGGCTCGGCTCTCGGCTCCACAGCCTGAAGCCTGTCCCCGGATAAAGATGGCCGTCGAGGTCAAGGTCAAGTCCTGATAGAGGCTTAACTGAGGCTTGAGTTAAGGATGCTTAAGCCTCTATCAGGACATTTTTAGCCGTTGGGATTTTTAAGGAATAAAACGGGAAATTTTCCCTCGAAACGGGAATTTTTCCCTCGAAAACGGGAATTTTTTTCTTAAAACGGGAAATTTTGAGTCATTTTGAGTCAATTTTGAGGAATTTTGAGGAATTTTTGCCGCCGTGACGTCACAAATCCAAGATGGCGGACCGACAATCTTCAATCCACAGCCTGAAGCCTGCGCTCGGACCGTCATTCGTATACTACTGACGTTCTCCAGTTCAATAGTCGAGGGGGGAGGGGGGATAAATCCGCTCTTGAGTTTTGTGTGGATTGCCGTCATGGATTTAGGAATCGTCAGGAGATGGCACTCAATGATGTAAGTTTTACCTCAACATTATTCCATATTGTTCCGCCCAAAACATTGTGGATGTATTGCTTGACTCACTAGCTTCTAAAGCATTATTTTACTGCAGTGATATAGACAATAGGAATTTTTTAACCACAGAAATAGGAACTAAATATTTAAATTCTAAATGTACTATAATTGAATCAGAAAATTTATTTTGGCCCTCCCCTCACCATCATTATGGATCCGCCCTTGGTTTGACCACGTCTGGTGATGTTTAGTATGTATGAATTAGAATATCCATCTTTATACAGTCAATCAGATAAAAAAAATAATAATTTAAAACTGTTTCCACAATGCCAACACGGCGCACATCATTGTCTGGAAGAAGAAACGGCTTCAACCGAATATAGTGTAATCCACATGTGGCCATCCCCTGATTGCTGTGAGTAGGTGGGGTTTTGATTCCGGTATTTTGTAAATGCTCATAGGTTTCGCCTACCAGTGCATCTCACAGTTACATCCCTCGTTTTTCTCTTACGTCCTCTTTGTAGAAAGACATCCAACACTAATTATTCGAATCATTCTTCAGGCTACGTCTCACTCGCTTGCTTCATTGTCTTATGACAGGGCCGTAGCCAGGATTTTGCAAAGGAGAGGGTGCAGTATAACCATTATATAATTTTTATAGTAATTTTTATTTTTAATTGAGTTTTAAATGAAAATTGTCCCAATGAAACCTCAGTAGACTTAAAGAAGTCCAAGTTGACACACATAAATTTAAGTACATAACGATTTTGCTTGAGAAAAGAAAACTTAACATTTTATATTTTGGTTTTTATTTAATTGTTTTTAATTCTTTCGTCTTAAGTTAATTGTTTTCGTTAAAATTAGACAATAATACAAATATATTAATATTATTTGATACATTAAACACACGTGTAAAGTTCGTATGAAGACATGCTTACAACTAACACGTGTGCAAACCGGCATTAAATATAGACTTCTTGCAAACACAGGTTCTGCCGCTTCATGTTGGACTAGATGTGAGCAGTAACGGATCCAGAGGGGGGGCTAAGGGGCTCAAGCCCCCTCCAAAAGCATCTGGGTCCACCATTGTTTTAGTGTTTGCCTTGATAAAGCCTAGCCTCAGCTGGATCAAGCCCCTCCCAAACCAAAATCCTGGATCCACCACTGGATGTGAGAGTAAATGTATTTATTGTAGCCCACTATTAGGGTTACAATATAATCTTTCCAAATGAAGCTCTCTGTAAACTTGTGCAGCTAAGTTGCTGTAATTTTCTTATTCCGTCTTCACTTTTTTTATTATTTAAATCCTTGGGGAAAATAACGTGAGATCTCCCCCCTGGCTACGTGCCTCCTTATGATAACTTTTAATTATGCTATTCTTCTGTTAATGAATTCCGATTTTCTCGCCAGATATTTACTAAACGTTATTTCCGAGCTGTACAAGGTCGCGACAGTGATAATAATAATTATGAACACTTGCGTGACTTTACCGCTACGAAACCATATATAATATTTGTTGAGAATATTTGAGATGAAACATAAAATAAAAAATAGTTGTGATGAATTTATAGGAAATTACCTAACAATAAAAATGACAACCATAGGGGTCGTCCGAGCCAAAAGACTCATGGCACTGTCATTTAAACCATAATTATATTGAGCGAGTTTATTAACTACTTGCTTACGAATATACTCTTTGCGAACAAAGCTCGCTCAATGCACTCTTGCTCGCTAACTCGCCGCTCGCTTACTCGCCGCTCGCTTTTCTCCAGCGAGTAAAGATGTTTGTGTTCTACTCACTTGCCACTGCTGAATTTCGATTGTTTAAAGTGTTGATAAACTGTGTAAGAATGAAGTATCACAAAACATTATTGTTATACATTAATTTAACTTAAAGAAAAAAGACAATAAAAAAGTGAGTCTACCTAAATTATAACTTGCGAAAACGCCATGTGAGCGAGTAAGCCTGGCCCAGTGTTTTCGACAGCTTAGTGGCCCCGCCTTGCCGTAGAATAGGTGTGTGGGTGATTGCATTAGTACTTCGAACGGTTTACTAACTACAGTGTTAGAAATTATAGTAAATTTATGGACTTTTCATTCAACGAAGAATTTGACTCAGATAAACGAAGAGTTCTTAGTATTTTCAAATAACTGAATCTTCGTAAAAACTACACCGTATTTCGACTTCCGAGTGTTATGTTTCATTCTAAACAAAGGTAAACACACACACATGGCCAAAACATGAGTGCTCTGTGGACTCAACCAGTTTTTTTAATGTTATTTTAATATACCAAGAATATTCTTTTGGTTTCATGTTCAAAATAAATGAGTTCAATGTCCGTAAATTTACGGGGGGGGGGGGGGGGGGGGGGGGGAAAGGCGTAAAATTACGAATGATCCTGGATAATTTGTAACCAGCGTTCTTCGTTAATTAAAGTGAAATGTTTTAGCAGTGTTATTGTAACCACATGGCTTTTATATTTGTCACTGTGCAATGTTTACAAACACGACTTTTAGTTCTGCATTCGCCAGCCAAGAGTTTTCTCTGCCCTTGTAGCACTAAATGCCCGCACGTCACCAAACAACTCTCTTTTGAAAGCGCTCTCTCTCTCCGCCTTGGCTCGAACCTATGACGTCTCTGCTCGCGGCACCTAAAAGACATCCAAATTGTCTCTTTTCATCACGTTGCGCCTCTTGTTCTTAGCGCTACTAACGATCTGCCCGTGAGCTGTCCGACCTCCTTCCAGCGCGGCTAAATGGGATTTTCCTCAACCGGAGTTCGTTTGAAGTAAGGTGTGGTACTGATTTTGTTTGCTCCCGTTAAAGGAGGTTTACAAAGGCGACATTTTCTTGATAGACGTATAATATAATTCTCCCTTATAAAGATTTTTCTTTGACACAATTTTGCAAACCTTAATCTTAGTCAACAAAGGTACTTGATTGTGTTTTACCTTTTGTAGCACGAGGTTTTCGTGCCCGGCGGCTGTTCCCATGAAAGCTCTGAGCACGGGTTGTAGATATTGGTTACGTCATTAGCGTGGAGCACTTGTTCTTCGCGGGTCCTCAAAGTTCGTTCACGTACACGTAACAAATAGAACTAGCAAATATCCACTCCTTTGATGTAGAAAATGGTACACATATACTTGTGCACCAAACATTAAAGGAATTTTGTAGGGTTTCAAAGTAAATATTAATAACGTGTTTGAAATACTAATTACGTTTCTGCCTCTCAAAACATTGTGGAAATCCTAATGGCTTCCACGAAATGATTGTATAAAATGTGTAAACTTATCTTCATACAGTTTACTCTGAGTCCCATTCGAAATAGGCTACTCTCTGCAATATTTTTAATCAATTACTTTTTCAAATCAAGCGCGATTATTGGAGAACACTCTCTACAGTCTCTCCAGACAATTGGCTTTTGTTTTAATAACATTTTCATCTCACATTTTCGTCGTGAATAGCGTAATACCGGACGCAATTTTTCAGTGTTATTCACTTTTTTTTGTTAAAACCATCTGGTTTTTTTTTGGGTAATTAATTTTTGCTCTTTATAAATAGATTTGTGAATCTCAGTCACACCAATATATTTCAGTTGTTTATGAATACTCTGCTTCCTCCGCATTTTAAGAGATGGTCAATAAATGAAAAAAAATGGGGGGGGGGGGGAGAGAAATTAGCATATCTGCCCGATCTTTCATACGCAGGCTGACAAAAGGCCCGAGAGACTGGAACAGGCAGGGTAGGAAGGTAATGTTGGGCGGAGAGGGGAAGCCATCGATAACACTTCGGAGCGTATTCGTTAATGTATCTATATTTGCGCGTTCATCCCGCGTGTGTATGACAGAGTGGCGGAGAACGAGACAGAGGCTCCATTATGCTGTCATTTTCTACCTCGGCGAGCCTTTGTCGACCACCGGCAGCCCGCCCACAGCAGGAGGACAGTGACAATGGGCCGCGGATAAAGAGCTCTGAAGCTGAGCTATTGTCTTCAGCCAGTGGGATGTTGCTTGCTGAAAAATTTAGTCGGTAATCAGAGAGCCACTGGCGAGTAAGTGGGCAACACCAGGTCCATACCTCTATCCAACCAAAACTAACTAAAGTAAAGGCATATAACAGAATCACTACTTTAATTTCAAGTGAAACACTTTATGCGTCTTATCTGGGCAACGCTTGAAATGTGTTATTAAGGGCCCCGTCTTCCTGGGCATACACACTGTATGCAGAGTTTCAGGAAAAAAAAAAACAACAATTTTTAAAAACAGTTCAAGATATCCTAGTGGTGTTTGTTTAATTGGGGGGAAGGGGGGGATGAACATTTAAGGTGGCAGATGAGTAAATGTGTTTCAGTATTTCGATTTTAAACTGCATTTTTAAAAAACTGAAAAGGGTTAAAACGCGTGTTTTCAGAATAATTTTGAAGAATGAAACATCCGGTACAGACACTTTAAAGCACTCTAAGGAACTTGCATTACACATTTACACCTTTATCTTCTTTTATTTCTCCTCCATATAATGTCACGGTTGCTGCTCAATTATCACCGTTTGTCTATGCACGATAAGAAGACTGCGTGCTAGTTCAGAGCCTTGCGCTTGGATGCGATATCGTGCTAGAAGCACCAGCGAGTGTTGCGCTCATATCACCTCACTAACACAAAAACACCCCCTGAATAGGCGGACCTCTTAATGCTACCCATTTTCATAACGTCAATGGCTGAAGAAGGGACACCCCCTCCACCACACAGGTCTTTTGTGGGACCAAAATTCTACTGTTTTACGCATATCAGTTTTGGCAATAACGTGTTTTGAATAAAATCTTTAACATATACACTTGCATACCAATATACGCTCGCGAACTATACGTGGTGGGCACCCAGAGCTTTGTGAATGTCCCCATTGTTGCAAGGAGGTGGAAAGGGCACGTAGTGTCTTGGTGGTTTCGTGGCGAAGGTGACTCACTGAAGCACTTGCGCAGCCATCATGCTGCGATCGCAGTAGGCTTTCGTAGCCATGGTATTAACGTCACTACTTCTTGGCTTTGAGGCTGGGGCAAACCTCCGTGGAAATGTTGCGCATAACTCAAAAAGCCAGGAAATGGTCACATACCACGTTGTTTACCGTCCGAGGTGCGGTAGAGAGGGATGTGGCTAGTGGCTAGCAGGCACTTAGCCAGGGGGAGTTCCATTCTGTCCGGACCCCTCCCTTCCACAATTAAAAACAAAAAGCCTACAGAATAAGAAAATCATAGCAAATGAGCTACTTATATATTATTTTATAATAATTATTGTACTACTTATTGGGCTACAATAGTGTATTTCTTCCCAAGTATAGCCCGACATGTCTCGTACACAGAAGAAACAGGAATTGTGTTTCATGTAACTGTAAGCATGTCTGTCCTTCATACATTGACATGTGTGTTTCATGTATTTAATAACATTAGTTTCTTTTGTAGTCGTGACTTCATTTTAAAGAAATCATTATTTAATTAACTTAAGAACAAAGAATTAAAATTAATTAAATAAAAACCAAAATATGAAAAGTTCAGTTTCATCAAGCAGAATTATTACTTAAATCTCTACTTGTAAGGGTTCGAGTTCTCAAAGGTTAAACTATTCCCTGAGATTTTATTTAAGTGTAAGTAAGTAAGTAAATGTTATTTAAAAATTCAGTGGTTGTACTTCAAAAAATCCTGGCCACGGCCTTGGAGCTAGTGTTTGAATGAACCGCCTGTCCTATACGAAGATCGCCCTCTGCCATCCACGATAATAATTCATGAGGCAGTGTGAAAATGAAGGGAAATGGCAAAGGCGGTGATCAAAGGCAGCGGCAGAATGAAGCCAGGAAGACAAACACATGGTTACGCACAACCTTTTGACATGCTAACGCAGCGACTTTAGTAGTTCGGTCCCCCACGGGAGTCGAACCCAGAGCAGTGCCGCTCCCAGCCAGCTTGACACCGAACAAATAGAAACTAAAATTGTTCCGGGAAGTTTTCTATGAGAGGGGTAGAAGGGAATAAAACTTACGTTGTTAAATTCTATGTTGGCCTAATATTCCATCCAACAGTACCATTTCAAATGCTATTTATTGTCAGGCCTAGCAGATAGAAATTTGAAATGTGGCGGTCAGGGTCGAAAACATGAGCCATGGTCGGAAAAATAATGTTTTTCTTTTTTTTATATATATTTTCCCCCAGAATGTATGTGTTATATGTGTTTGGGCGGGGAGGGTTGTGGAAAAGGCGTGGGGGAGGGTGGGGGGTGTTTAAATTCCTATATCTACATATGGGCGTGTTTGTTTCTGATGTGGAGCTACTATATTCGAGTGATATGAATGGGAGTGAGAGTGCTAAACGTCTCGTAGGAATCGAGGTCATCAGAGACAGATGGGGAGACGTGAAATGGTGAGATGAAATGCCCCGAGAAAACCCATCGGCTCAATGCGGAAACTCGGGGTCCAAGTAACACCGGGAATCGAACCCTCGGCGGGATGCGAGTGGTCTGACCAC
Source organism: Bacillus rossius redtenbacheri (assembly GCF_032445375.1). Lineage (NCBI taxonomy): Eukaryota > Metazoa > Arthropoda > Insecta > Phasmatodea > Bacillidae > Bacillus > Bacillus rossius. The sequence goes on along the minus strand of NC_086332.1, from coordinate 47,032,570 downwards.
TCAACCATAGTGACCGATTCCAAATGGCATCTTTCAGAACTATTTCAGATATTAAAAGTGTTCGATTGTATGAACCTATGAACTAAAAAAAAAAAAAAAAAAAAAAAAAAACTACTTCAGGAAGAAAAGCGTTTGGAAGCAATTATCGGTATCGACATGGGGGGAAGCAAGAAAGGATTGAAAATTCTTTCTGCGCATATGCCCTTCTCCTTCCCCGCTGATGCCATCTGGTGGTTGCAAAGCCAAATTTCTCTGAGACTCCCAAAACAACTGAGAGCACCACGCCTCGACACAAACCAAGAGGTTTTCCTGTGGGTTTGTCTTCCCAACTCAGCTCGTCTCAAAGGGAAGTATAGCTGAGCACTGGTTTCAGTGAAGTGGCGCTACAATACACCTGTGACCTGGAGTGAACTTATAAAATTAAAAAAAAAATATATAAGAACACTAATTTGTTTGTGTTTTTTTTCTTCAACAAATGAAAAAATGATCTTCTTGGCCGTCGCGTCGTACGCAACATTGCCGTTGGTTCAAAGTGTTATATCTTAGCCGCCTTGTTTCAGTGTTTATATCGCTACAAAAATTAATGGAACATGGTAGTAATAATCTAATACCTACGTAAAAGATTTTTAAAGGAATAGTAAAAAAAATTTCAACTTCAAACATATTGAATAAAAATTATGGATACATTCTTGGAAACAATTTACATCCCTCGCCGAACGCGGTGAACTGAAAAAAACGATAAGTATTAAATGTCAGTGATATTTAAACAGGCATCAACCATTTTTTATTTGTTGCGCGCAGACTTACCATTCCTGTGGTACGCGGTTTCTGTCCTGGTGACGACAGTAATTTGAAAGTATTGAACTCCGTGACCAAGAAACCGCGCGAACATGTCTGCACAGGCAGCACACCTGACTGTCGCTCGCTGCATCTGCGACAGTGGTTAGCTTGAACTTCACACTCTTATAATCAAATGTAATATCGCCCTTAAGGCTTTTAATTATTTCTTTATCAACGCTGACTGCCAGGGGCAAGGTTTTATTTTTGATTATTATATTTCATTATGATGGTGATATCCCCACATCGGTATTATTCATGAATTTTATATATAAATTAAAAAAATAATATTTTTTCAAACATGTAAGGCCTAAGTATATTAGAAATTTTGTGGTCAGCTATCGTATAACTTACTTTTTATTATATAACTTGTTATTGCTTAGGTAACATTTTGAATGTTGTCTGGACCTCATAAACACTTCCCTGACTACCTACTGTTTTACCCAGATTTTGTAGTCTATGGAACGGCTTATATAATTAGACATAAATATTATAATAATATAATATAAAATTATATATTTAATTATTCATAATTACATAATTACTAACGGAAGTACCCGGAATTTCCCAGGCTTCAGCTGTATACGAGGCTCTGTTTCCCATGTCCTATACGTAGAAGATCCAATAGTTCCTGCTGCAGACGAAACACTTGTTATTCACTTGTTTCCGACACCCAGATAGCTTTTTCCCTCTCAATAGAGCACCAGCCTTGGGCACAGTACAGAGCATTATATTAGGACGCTACTGTATACACTGTTGTATGTCCTTCCGTTTAGCGCTAATATGTGCACATTTTGGGCATTAGATACACTCGAACATTTTACTTATAGTTGGCCATGGAAAAAGCATAGTTTTTCCAGGTTAACCCCTGCTACCTGCAATGTTCGTCCTTGCGCTTTGTTAATAGTATGTAATCACAAAACTTAGTTTGACAAGGAACTGCACTCTTTTAAATTGGAAAAGGGGAGGTCAGTGGGTATAATAGGTATCCGAGGGATGATTACACTTCCACTTTTTTCTACTCCTGTTATAATTGTGGCACCGATTATGTTCTGCCCAAGTAGTGTGATTCTGAGTCTCGTCCCGTAACATAATCGCAGTGAATCTAAATTTCTCATAAGCATGACTGGTACACCTAATTATAATTGGAGCTAATGAGATTCAATGGCAATTTTAGCACGGAATGCGCAGTATGGCGGAATGCGCAGTAGTGTAGCAGCTATACTGGAGGAAGCCATGGTGACAGCAATTTTTTCGTCTTTTTTTTTATGTAGGCCAGTAATAAGTTTTACTTGTTCCTTCAGGGTCTACGAGAAAGAAGTTGATGCGCTGCAGCGCCATCCAGAGGCGAGTTCCAAAAAAATGATAGCATAAAAACCTTCTCCATGAAAAAACACTTCGATGTGACAACTTTCATGGCGATCGGTCAAACGGTGTCTGAGTTTATCAATTTCATACATACCAACATCCAATGTGTGTGTGTGTGTGTGTGTGTGTGCATTTATTTAGGAGGTTCACTGTAAATCTGTACGAATTTTATACTGTTATTACTAAAGGAGAAATAAATAATTTTTTTTATTCATTCCCTGTCTTTTTCACCACTTGCGGTAATGGTTTCTTTTATCGAAAGTTCTTTTAGATAAAAGTTTAGGCAAAAGATAATACTCTTTCCTGTTATAATATTTTAAAACGGATGCATCGTTTATAATACTAATTAAATTGTGTTATAGTGATTTTTCAGTTAAAAAAAAATTGGTTGTCTGTAAAGTCGGTTTACGGACGATAGTTTAACGTGACAACGTCATAACAAAACATTGATGAAATAATCGCATACTTTTACGAATAAAATTGAATCATTTTTATTGAATTATCACTATTTTGTATGGATAAAAAGGAGTGAAATGAAATCTACAATTTAATTGATAAATTTACTTTTATTTGCACTCATTAATTCAAATATGTTTATTACTTTAACGATGAGATTATTTTAACTATAACTTTTATACATGTTTGCTATTTAACTTCTTCCAGTCTGTGTTATTATGTTAAGGATAGGACGATGATAGGAAAAGTAGGAAACGAACGGGAGTGTTTCAAGTTTAATGTGCCTCGAAAAAGTCAAATCGATGGTTGTTCCAATCGAGTGGAAGAGAGATAGATGCGGCGCAAGCGTACAATGAGCGTAACGGGACACAGCGAAACGGGACAATGTGCGTAACGGGACACTTTTTCGTGCGTGCAGCCGGCGTTCATCGATTTATTAGACGTTGTCACGTCAAAAAAAACTATTACAATTTATATCTATTGTTCCGATTTTTAACCGACTTCAAAAAAAAGAGGAGGTTATCAATTCGACTGTATGTTTTTTTTTTATGTTTGTTACCTCAGTACGTTCGACTGGGTGAACCGATTTTGATGATTCTTTTTTCATTTGAAAGCTGGTGCTTCCCGTGTGGTCCCATTTAAATTTGGTCCAGTTCTGACAATGGCATCCATGAGAAAACCATATAAGTCTTAAATTTTCATTAAATGTGTGCGCGACAAAAGGACGAATAACTCAATATCACGCCAACCGATTTCCATAATTTTTTTTTATTGGAAAAGACGTACTTCAAGGGTATTTTAATGAGAGTTTGGTTAGGTTCTGAACATGGGATCCATGACAAAGTAACGGAACTCTTCAATTCTTAGGAGCCTGCCATGGCGCTAATTAGCAATAGCAACATTTTTTTTTTAAGTTTGTTATTTTAATTTCATTTAATTTGGTTAAACGTGACTTCAAGAGGTATTTTAAAAAACATTTCATACCTGTATTTATATTTACGAACTTAAATTAAAAAGTATAAAATAAATAATACATCAGAGTCCCTAAAAAATGAAAAAAATAAACAAACATTTTAACAAAAAAAAACCGACTTCAAAATAAACAATTCCAACACAAAATAATATGCACTAAAAAGTAAAAAAATAATTGTGTATTCTTCTACAACTTAATAATCAAATTACTTTTTCTACTCATCAATATGTATGTACGATCTATGTGTTTACCACGCAAGAAGGTAGGTAGGTACCAACCCACTTCAAATATAACTCAACACATACCTATGAATAACAAACAATGATCAAAATGTTTTATAGAGTTCTCCTAAGTAAAATGAAATGAAAAATATTAGACTACTTAAAAGTCAATCAAATTATTACGATAATATAATTGTAACTACATTATATTATCGTAATAATTTGATTGACTTTTAAGTAGTCTAATATTTTTCATTTCATTTTACTTAGGAGAACTCTATAAAACATTTTGATCATTGTTTGTTATTCATAGGTATGTGTTGAGTTATATTTGAAGTGGGTTGGTACCTACCTACCTTCTTGCGTGGTAAACACATAGATCGTACATACATATTGATGAGTAGAAAAAGTAATTTGATTATTAAGTTGTAGAAGAATACACAATTATTTTTTTAATTTTTAGTGCATATTATTTTTTTTACTTTTTAGTGCATATTATTTTGTGTTGTAATTGTTTATTTTGAAGTCGGTTTTTTTTTGTTTCGAAATTTACCTAAAATCCAGCCATTTTTATTTGATAAATGTTCCACGTTTGCACGTTGGTTTATAAAGGTGTAGGTTAGTATAATCTGCTTTCCATAAATTACCTTGACACTTCCTCCCCTCTCCCAGAAGACAGAAAATACTAAATTAATAGATTGGTAAATCATGGAGACCAGAATGCTTTAGAGGTAACGACATTACTAGTCGCAGTATATTCGCGATCATAAAAGCGACTGCTGGTACTTCTTTACTCACCCATTCTGTTCTCAGCTGACGGACTACAGTATCAGCGGCGTCGGAGCCCTACAAGTGGCCCGCTGCCGCCCGCGCACGGGGTTTTATAAGTCGCCGCCAGGGGCGCTGGTGAGGCTCGCCCACCCGTCTCCCGCGCCGCGCGGGTTGCCCACCCTCCGACGGGTCTGGACCGGGAGGGGGGGGGGTAGCTATGAGTGATAGGGGGAGTTGACAGGACTGGGGGTAAAGAGGGCAGTAATGAAGCAGCCTTAATGTGGACGTTTTTATCGCCGGCCCCTTTATCTCCTGGGTTTTGCGTAAGTAACGAGTCCGAGTCCGTAGTCTTGACGACGGTATTTGTGATACTCACGGATGGACCGTAACATATCGTGACCTTGCATAGATATTTGCGTAGTGTGAAGTGCTCGCGAAGTACCTACGTATGTTATTCACCAAGATGGGTGACTGTTACAGTCATACTTCTACCTGCCCACTTTGGGAATACTGAGGTTGAGTTTTCTCGTTCCGGTTCTCCTTCCAACATTCATTCTATATCTGCGCCAATACCGCCATCTTTTAAATGCGTTATTTAACTCCGTAGTTTATTACCTCATTAACTAACTCATAATTTTGGGTTCCAACATACGTGTCTTGGAGGCTACGTTTATTCCGTTGTACGGAATATAATGATTGGAAACTAATTACTTTAAATAGTTACTTACAACGTTGATCCTGCAGCATGTTTTTGTATGACCTAACAAATTTAACATAAATTAAACTTCAAAACTATAACTGGGAATCCATAATAATAAATAATTGCTGTTATTGAAATTATAGATTATATGAGCCTAACGACACGAAACAAGTTTTGAAAATAAACAGAAATCCAGGCCAAAACGACGGATTCGAATTTAGTAATTAATTAAAACATTTTACTAGCTGGAAATCCACTACAAGTATCGTCACATTTGTGCATGTATTTTTACATTTGGCGGAAGGAAGCTCAGAGGGAGAAAACATCACTAGACCGTTACGGAACAAATGCTGCAACTTCTGTGGCTTACAACTAGGTTGAAGAATGGGGGCGTCGGAGGCAATATTGCTCTTTCATCGGTCTGTGAGGGGTGTAAAGGAACATTTCGTCCCCCGTGTGCTTTTACTTTAGACCTCTTAGCACAAAACTTAGCCTTGATACGTGCAAGAACGGAAGAACGATCGTGCTTCCAGAAGGCTCTCTGGCGCTCGGGAAACGGTGGCAGCCGGCGCCCTCTGACCCCCGCCGTCTTAGAGCGCCTCCCCCCCCCCAGACCCCCGGCATCTTCCCCTTCTGGAGCGTGTCGATCTGTAACTGGACTCATTACCGGCGGCGCTCGCCTGCTCCAGCTGCAGTTGACGAGCTTCAGGGAGCTCGTGCGCACACGCGCGACGCAACTCGACGAGCAGTTGGGTGCGCGGGGAAGGGGGTTCCACTTCGCTAATGCGTTACTGTCGTTTACGCCTCATCTGGAGACTTTTGTTTTACTTCAGATTACGTCTTTGAGAATTAGTTTTATATCGAACTATAATTTCAAAAATTACTCAAAAATAATCTTCCAAAGCAAAGAGCCTGCGCACAAAACTTTAATCGAGCCAGACAAACTTTCAGTACAGTTGCAATCATAAGTTTATTCTTACTGGCCCAACCCACGTGTACTATTGGGTTGGGTAAGCGCGCAATGCTACACTTGCCTACACCCGTTAGTCCAGCTGAACTGATACGATTACGGGGCCCCTTGACCAAAAACTCTCACAGAAATTACAACTGTTTTCAATCCAGCCGCGACTAGCAGTAATAATGACAGTTCGTAATAATCACCATTATATCGTAAACAGTAACCTTCAGCTTCATTTATAATGCTCATTATACTAACCTGGAGTCTTTTAGTAATGCAGTAAATACAATCCTACAAACATTCCGCCTTATTTTACTACCCTATATTTCTATACTACTTATGTACATTGTGCACTTCTGAACATATTCCCAAAACCACAGACAATTGAGTACACCCAAGAAATACAGTACGCGTAGAATATAAATTAATTACACTTAGATACTGGGCACCGAGCCTCCAAAGTCGTTCCTCGACAGTGTGTGTATACAAGTTGCTATTCGCCACGAGCAAATGTGGCCCAAGGCGAATGAGAATGCAACCCGACCTTCGGAGACTGCTCTCGCTCTGATACACAATCAGACGTATCCTCCGCTAACTGAGGGCCATTATCCACCCACCCCCGTCGCCCACTCCCTCCCAAGAAACTCGACGCGCTGAACGTCTCTGTGAGAGGGGGAGGGAACCCCGCAGACTGCCGAGTCATCCAGTGTTTGCAAGGCCCTCCTCGACACGACTTCCTCCATTACGTCCACCCCCGCTCCCTCTCCTTCATTTCCACGTCCTCGCTTCGAGGCCTGCGAGATACGGAATTCCATATCGAATGAACAAAGCTGAAAGAAAAATAAAAGTCTGAGTTGGGGTTCTGTAGATGTTTCTTTGCAGTTAGCGGGACAATTCAGTGGCGGCTCCAGCCTTTAGGCCGGGTAGGCCCAGGCCTGCCCAAAATTTTAAAAATTGAAAATTAGACTTTTTACAAAAAATACATAATTCATAATAAACGTTAGGTTTATTTTGAAAACTGTAAAAATGAATCTTATTTTCATTACAAACTGTTATCGTCTGCCCTTCTGAGAAGGGGCATTTTGCAATGAAATGAAACTATACATTCGCCTGCAGATTTGTAACATTTTGCATTAACGTACGAGTTGAGTTCTAATATTCACCTTATATTAACACAAGTTTAAACCTGACAATTAATTTTAATTTTAATATCTTGTGATTTATATATTATACATATTGGACTTCAGAGAGAAATAGATTACCCCCAGAGAGCCACAAAAATTCCCCTTTTGCAACTGAATTTTAAAAAATCCTAGGACCACCCTCTGATATGGAAGCCAGACCCCCCGGTAAGGCTCGGTCTCTCGAAACTGTGCATTCGCCGCTGCGGTACAGTCCGGACCTATCCAAAAATTAACCCTGGGCCCGCCCCTGGGACAATATGCGTGACTCTGAGTGCAAATCATATAAAGCCAATACAGATGACGCGGACACTTGGGATGAACTATACCCGCCTGCAGCCTCACATTTCTCTTAGGCACAGCTGTTACTGGCGAGAGAACACCAGGACGAGTAAATACGTATCTAAAGATATCATGACAAAAAGAAAGGTGCGTGGCCACCACTTACGTTATAAGTGAAACTTCATAGATATAGGGATACGAAATGCATAGAGTACGTAAATATTTGAAAAACATGTAATTATGCTTGGAAAGTCAATCCTTAGTCACTAATGACCCTCTTTTCAGTGAAATCTAATGCATCTAAGAATGAAATATTCTGTTTAGTATTGCTGATATATGGTACATAAATTCGCAGTTCGAGTTTATGGTAGGATATGTCAGGCTTATGAATCAGTAGAGCGTAACGGAAAGTGCAACTCTCGGGAGGGGGAGGGGGGGGGGGGTGATTTACTGGACGAGGGGAAGGGGAAATATTTAGAGTCCCACTTCTCACGCTCGTTCTTAGATAGAAAGTTGAAAATGAATTATTGAATCATATCGAATACAAGATCGGGAAAAACTATCGACGCAATGTTTCTAAAATGGCTTGTTCAAAACTATTCTATGCATTTTTTTTTTTTAAATATTTCCTACAGTTTTCTAATTGGGGACATCAAAGAGCTCTGTTATCTTTTTTTAATGTTTAATCATAAGATATTTACGTAGAATGGCCTCCGCGTAATTTTAGACAACATAGTTGAGTGGCATGTGACGAGGCCTTGTTATCACACACACTATTTACATAAAGTAATTTATATTGTTTAATATGGCTGAATTGAAACAAATATAAAAAAAAACGGAAAACAACTTAATTCTCTATACTTTTTCTGACGTGTTGTTACCGCCAATTATGGAAAATAAATTATTTTACGACAGCGATACGTTTTGCAGTGGTTATACAGTTTTGGTTCAATTTAAAATTATCCATGCACATAGTGTTCCATTTCTATTTTAAATAATTTCACCATTATTTTTCCATTAAAATGTTGTTAGGCTCGGGAAGAACATTAGACCATTAGTCTTTTCCAACTTATATTTCGCGATGAACCTAAGACAGAAGTTTTGTCAGCGGAATCCCGACTCATTCTGCACAACACTTTCATTAAGCTTAAGTTGGTGTGCGGCGTTTCGTTTCAACGTAGACAGCGCCTGAGTAACGCCTGAATGCAGACAACACGGCGCACGGTGGCGTATCACATTCGGTTCCCCACCCCGGGCGCCGGAACAAGGCAGCAGCTGAACACGCAATCAAATGCACGAATCCACAGTGAGGTGACCGAGGCCGTTTTCACAGACAACAAATGTTTGCGCGGTGCAGTAAAAGCAAAAGACAGCGATATAAAAATAAAGGTTCACTAAAAACCTCACTAATAGGAAGATAGTTTTCCTTTCCAGTCCTAACGATGTTTTGACCTTTGAAACTCAAATACAATATCAAAAAATAATTATTTCATTTATATTTTTTTTTGGTAAGTATGACTGGGCTTTGTTGCGACATTGACCTTTTTCTTTATCAGATACATATTTAACTATTTTTTTTAAGCAGTTAGTATTAAAAGGAAAGACCCATACTTCAGACAAATCCATCCCTTAAAAAGCCTTGGTCTTATGCTGTCCAAGAAGATATAGAAAACAAACGTATCCGAGTGGTTCTGTTCACGTAATAAGTCTACCATTTGTACCTTAAATTCAACTGTTATAACGGTACACCCACGCAAATACAAGGAACGTTCAGATTTTTGGAGTCCATACTATTGAGAAAACGTTTTGACACGAAATCAAGCCATCCGCTTGATAGGTGAGAGGTAAAATATTAAATATTCCACTTCCGGTGATCAATCTCAGGTAACTGACGGCGAACCTGATGTAATAACCCGAGCATTGGTCTCGCAGCTGCTGGATTACACCATCGATAACTTTCAACGTTGACTCAACGTCCTCCTAGCTTCACGTGGTGTTTCACACGTCCGCGTCACTGTCAGCGTGTTAATGTGAGGCCTGAAAGCTGTCCGCCAGCTCGCGTGCTACATCCAAAATAATTTAATTCATGAGGTAAAAAAGAAATTCAAGTTACTTTAACTGAATTTATACCATTTTTTATTTATTATTCCCCTTTTAAATACTCTTATTAAGAGTTTTAAGACTTAATTTTATTCTCAAAATTGTACCCACTATACATAGTAACAAACCGCCAAGTTCACACAGTTCACGCCGACAATACGCAAACCCAAATTAAAAAAATTCCCTTTTGGCACAGCCTACAGGTGTAGGTAGATTGCGATGTATCTATTTCTCCTGGAAACACTCTGAAATCTTCTATAAACTTCTGGAACAATTTAAGAACTTAATGCACATGACATCCCATACATTGTATAATTATCCAAAATGATTGATAAAACATTTTATCATATTACATGCAACGAATATAATTTGAATGTTTTTGACTCAATACATCCAGCATTGAATAGCTTAGAATGAATGCTTACTACGGTAATTATATATATATTTTTTTACTTTTATACACTATTTTTCATCCCTTGCACCAATACCTACAAGTATAAAAATTTGTTTTGGACTAAGGTATAAGTAATACTAGGATGGTTCAAAATATATTAGAAAGAATTTTATATTAAGGAAGTATTTATTTTTTTATTTCGACCCAAGTTTTTATGGTAATAGTTTATTTAATCCAATATTGTTTTAGCCAAAGGTGTTAGGTAATGTTTAGAAATTTTACAATAAATAATAACTGTTAGTTTAATTATTAAAAAAGTTATATTTTTTGTCTATCAACCCTGGTTATTTCTGCCCCTTGCAGTAATGGTTGGTTATATAAAAATTTACTTAAGATAATAACTTTAGACAATATGTAGAAAGTTTAAAATAAATAAGAACAGATTAAATAATGTACATGGTATGGAAGTTTTATTTATCTTTTTGTTCTAAAACTTGTATTTTTCAACTACTTGTAGTAACGGTTCGTCTTATCAAAAATTTTTTTTTCAGACCACGGATTTAGATAATTTTTAGATCTACAATTAATATTATAAATTTTACCAGTTACATAATAAGTTAGGAATTCTTTAACTCTTATCCCTGTTTATTTCGCCCTTAGCAGCAATGGTTGGTTGCATCAAAAATTGTTTCAGACAAAAGTTTTAGATAATATTTATAAGGTTTACAAACAGTTTGAACGGATTTGTTAGTGTACTACCTACTTACTAAAGGAGTTAATTTTTTTTGTCTTCCAACCTGTTATTTTCTACCACTTGCAGTAATGTTTGATCATATGAAACATTACCCTATTTAGGAAGACAGTTGCAAATAATATTTTAAGTTTTCACAAATAATACTAATAATAATAATAATAATAATAATAATAATACAACAACAATAATAATAATGGATTTAATAGCTTCCATGATACGGAAATTAATTATTTTTTTATTTCTACCCTTTTTTTTCCAAGCCTTGCAGAAATGGTTTGTCTTATCAAAAATAGTTTTAAACAAAATTTTTTAGATAAAAATTATATGATATACAAACAATTTGAATGAATTCAATTGTGTCCTTTGTACAGGAGTTATGAAATTTTTGTCCTCAAACCTTATTTCTTCCACCCATTGCAGTTATGATTTTTTGTATCAAAAATGTATTTAGACAAAAGATTATGGTATTACTCCTACGAGTTATGAAACATTCAAACGGAAGCAATATTCGTTATATTATGGGAGTTATAGCAATTTTTTGTTTTTCAAAAATTCTTCCCTATTCCTACCCCTTTGAACTCGACAGAGATTTTCCATTACTTTATTTTATGTATCAATTTGGAAGTGATTTGTGAAAATTTACGGCAGTAATCGTGTCTATAAATGTGATATATACACACACAAATTTTTGAGTTGATGATGGTTTTGGGGTCTGTGGACCATGAAACGAAAAACTGTGTACAAATTTTTCCGAAAGTCTCACCATGGTAACGGTTACAATAGGTACCTTTTTTCGAATTCGTTTTAAAGATATCGGAATACAGACCACAGAGTTAGTCATTGTCAGGACATGGAATGCTGTGACGTAGTTGTAGCCACTTTTTACCTCACCATCACCACTCTGTCATGACCATAACATTGCAAAACATGGTGCTTGACCACGTCTCTTGATGGTTAGTAAGTATGAATTAGAACCTCCGTAGTTTAACACAAGTCACTTTCATGAAATACAGCCATTTAAAACTGTTTCCACCAATATTTACTTAGTGAAATTTAATGAGTATAAAAAGTGTTTGTATGAGATTGTTAATACGTGCTTTCTTTACTGATTATCCGTTGAAAATATTTGTGACAGAACAACAAATCAAGCAAAGTATAGGGTTAAATCTACAGAAACAGCCCTTAACCAACAATAATGATTAGGGGCAAGATTATATAGTGAATAGCGATAAACCCGGAATAACAGCGAAATTAACTCAATATACACAGCCAAACACAGAAATGGAAGTCAATAAACCACCAAACACAGAAATGGAAGTCAGTAATGCCACGTAAGACCGAAATACAGAGAAATTCATATCAATTAATTCATATCAATGACTTCATTATATAGATATTAACATATATAGAATTTATTTCACAAATCATTAACTTAGGGTTTTATTTAAAAACCTACAATGTTATGTCCAAAGTATAAAAACATTACTTAGTTTCTGTCTATGGTTTTTCAAAGTAAATTAAATAAATGCAGTCTCTAGCTGTTATCATATAGTCATGCATGGGTAAAGGCCTATATAGAAGCATTACAAAAAAATGTATATGTGTAACAATTTTCTTTTAACATTGCATACATATTTTTTTTGATTACTGAATGTTTTAGTTGCAGATTTTTGATTAACTTACTTTCACATCTGAAGTGTCTTAACACAATTGTTGAAGCAGTTGATCAATGTAATTGTTCTTTATATGTACTCATTATTAAAGTGTTTTAATTTTTAATTATGATAAAAAAAAACCCACTGTTTTTAAGATGAAATTTTCTTTTTTATAATACTATAAAATTGTGGCTCTAATGACAAGATGAAAAATTTAATGCATGAAACCCCAGTTTAATAGTAAATGTTACATTTAAGTACACGCAGTCAGCCAATAAAATTACACATTCATAAAGATCTTTAAAATAATTTTCTCATTGTTAGTGTAGTTGTTGCCAACTTGGCAGCATGACCGAAATGACAAACTGCAGATTCTCTACCCAAACAAGTCCAAGCAACGGCAGGAATATTCCAGGGTTTGGCAAGAAATGTAACGCTGGCCTATCACTCTAGAGGTGGCTACCGGTGGTCCAACCAATTGGAGCTAACGTTACTGACCACGGTGACAAACCCAACGTTATTTCCTCCGGCCAATTAAGAATACTTTGTCAATATTGTTACAATGAAAGTTCAGTTTAAGGTAAAATCTCTGTGTATGTAAATTTCAAGTTAAGGACAAAATATTTTTGAGTGTTGGTGAAAATATGCAATTTCAGTTCATTTGTCCACAAATAACATTTATTTAGCTGAGAAGGCAGCTGGCTGGTCCTCTAACGGAACTGTGCGAGCAGGAGTAGGGGCTCTTGGAAACAGCTACAAAGGCTTCTTGCTCTGAACAGGGCAGCGAGTCAGTGGCGTAGGTCTGTATTCTCCGGGGTGGGGGTCATGCATCAACTGTCAGCAATGACCTCTCAAAGCTAAAATTACACACACATAAAACTGTTTACAATTAATCTATATTATTCTCCAAGAAGTAAACCTAATAAAAATATGTTGTACATATTTAGCTAATATTGTCTATCTCTTGCTGATAGGAATGAAACTGCTGTGTTTATCAAATTTTCAGTTTACTGGTCTGAAACTAAAACTCTACAGATTTTTGGTTTTACATTCATACATAATAACCACACTAATTATTATGAGCGGTTAAAAATATTTTCTTAGGTTCCTGATAGGGAACACATCACCCATATCCTATTCCATGGCTATGCTACTGGTGAAATCAAGCACACAACAAGGACTAATGACTTGGTCTTCGACGATTGTCCGGCGCAATCAATGTTACTGACTAATAAGTAGTTAAACAGTGAGAGCACCGAAGCTAAATCCATCTTTTTGCAGCACATTCAAATTACCGTGTTTTATCGCATAATCGTGACACATTTTATATTAAAATCAAGATTTAAAAGTAGGGGTGCGACGTTTATGCGTAAAAAAGTTACTCATAAAAACAAAACCCATTCATGGAAAGTACGTTTATTTAAAAAAGTTGAGTATACAAGAGCACGCCAAATAATTTAAATCCATAAGTCATGCAACAAAAACCTTTCTTCAACTTTAAATAGAAAAACAAAATCTGTGACTCAAACGCGAGCCACTTGAATCTGTGACGTGAACTAACGCTAAAACTATCGCCGTAGTACACACGTACCACGAAAGAGTGCGGGCTATCAAATGCAGCTAACTTGGCACTTGACAGAGAGCGCGCATTGCATGCAATCAGCGAAATATCAATATCGATATTTGACTATGTGTGTGCGCTCTATACAGGAAGCAACATAACAAAACATAAATGATGCCAACTAGTGCTGGCTATATTTTTATAAGCGGTACACCGCGGCGACGCAGACAAACAGATAAAGGATATAACGTTTAAAAAGTCTTCAAAAGAAAATATACACATCAGACAACTATGTATTTCTGTTAATTAAGTAAGTGGTAATATCTGAATAAATATTAGATTTCTACTTTAAAATACATCGTTTTATAGGAAAAAACTAACTATACAAAGTGCTCAGAATCTAATAGCTGGACCAAAACATCATATGGGTGCCACGATTATGCGATAAAACAGGGTAAAAGATTACCTATCTGAACCACAAAACATGCAGAGGCCAGATTCAGTACATATCACTTCCCTTTACATCCATGTCTGCAAATTGATAAGATGCTTGGATGCAATTTTTCACTCTTAAATCATTTAAAAACAATGTCTACAAAATTGATAAGGACTTGGCTTGCGTTTTACCAACTACAAGCTTATTATGACAAATGAGTCTTCGGTTATCTACAAAAAGGGTTTCTGAATCATGATATGTCACAGTTATATTTTTGCATACAATCCACCCTTCTTAATTCATACTCATGCATATTAACTCAACACCACTTTGAACTACTACATCCTTAGCTTATTAAATTTCACAATAACTTCATGCAGTTAACACAAATTTTTTATCTCATACTGGGATAACATTACGTTTTCCTAGCCTATTCAAATTGGTATCTGTATTTTGCTATTTTCAATGTATGAGATTGGTAAATCTTTAACTCTTTTTTCCTTTCAACAGAAAATAATGATGAATTTTGAAATTTTTTCTTTCAGTTGTTGTTTTACAGGAATGAAATATATTTTATATAAGCAACTGTATCTAGTTAATTTTAATAATCCAGTAATTTAGCAGTAAAGTAATATATTTTTTAACACATGATTTAAAGTTTTTGCAAGCTATGTGAGAAAAATATTCACACTTCCTTGGATTTAAACAGAAAGTACGTTATGCATGTACTTCTTACTTATAATCTTAGTAGGAGACAAAAAAAAAAAAAACTAATGAAAAAATGTACATTCCTAGCAGAAGGGAGAGAGAGGAGCATATACAAAATTTCATTTGGAAAAAGGGGGAGGGATGGGTAGAATCTCTTTGCTTAAATGTCTTCTGTTTTGTAAATATAAAGACATAGACATACAGAGATAGATATATAGAGAGGTATAAAGGGAGAGGGAGATATACAGAAATAGAACAAGAGATGCACTATATAGATACATAGAGAGATATGAATATAGACACACACACACACAAAAACTATGCATGCACATGTACATGCACACACACATGCACGTGCAAACACACACGCAATTACAAACATGCAAATGCAAATACCAGGGTGTCTACCCATGTTGAGTCACAGAATTCCTGTACAATTCCCGTACATTCCCGTACACTAATAAAAAAGTTCATGTACATTTACAGCTTACACTATCACTAATTAGGATAATAGCAATGTTAAAAAAAATTGTATAAAAAATGTTCAAAAAAAATATTTTTACCAAAAACTTGGATTTCAAGAAAATTTGTCACAGAAAAGTTAGGCCTACCTTTATGTTGATAAAATTTAGCTCATTCTAAGTTACTTTGCACTGCAGCCAAACTTTGCCACATGGCAACTGTCAAATTTTTGACTTTTATATTTAGCGGCTGTATATATACCTGTAACAGTTTTGTTGTTATTATTTTTGTTTCACATCTCTGTATTTTTGGTATATTTAACTTATACTGTTTGTGTATTAACTTATATTTGTTGACGTGCCCTATACCATTTGTCTGTATGGTCAAATGGCTGAAAATAAATAAATAAATAAACTATACGCACCCAAAACAATCGTGGCAGCAGAGCTGTTTTAGAAAGATGCATGTGACTCGCATGACCTTGCGCGCGATATGCCACTTGCCAAATGCCAATTTTGCCAACCAAGTTCCTGTCCAACAGAGTACAGTACACCCGCCCCTCGAAGTAACACAGTAATCCATCCAAAGAAAAATGGAGCACTAATCAAAACAGTGCTAATAAAATACATTTGAAACATAAAAGAGTGCATGTTAAAAAAATTATTGGTTTTACCACCTTTGAAATATGTATGTTTGCTGAACCATACTCCACATTTATTCTGTTTAAAAATTGGTTGTCTGTAAAGTCGGTTTACAGACGATAGTTTAACGTGACAACGTCATAACAAAACATTGATGAAATGATTGCATACTTTTATGAATAAAATTGAATAATTGTTATTTTAATAATAAAGGAATAATAACTTTTCACTTCACTTTATAAACAGTCGAGTGGAAGAGAGATAGATGCGGCGCAAGCGTACAATGAGTGTAACGGGACACAGCGTAACGGAACAATGTGCATAATGGGACACAGCGTACCGGAACAATGTGCGTAACGGGACACAGCGCAACGGAACAATGTGCGTAACGGGACACAGCGTAACGGAACGATTTGCGAAACAGGACATAGTGTAACGGAACAATTTGTGTGACGGGACACAGCGTAACGGGACACTTTTTTGTGCGTGCAGCCGGCGTTCATCGATTTATTAGACGTTGTCACGTCAAAAAGTTTTTTTTTCTGGAAACGTAATGTGCTGTCAACTTCAACTAGCGCAACCTGGCATGCATGAGATTAACTGACCTCGAAAGCTTCTGACCTTTCTCGCCAGATGGAAGTAGTACCATAAATATGGTTGTATAAACACGCTCCACGGATATATTAACGTAATTTTATTGCTTGTAAAACTTTTAACTAGACATAAGACAACAGGCATAAAAAATTGAATAACTATTACGGAAAAGTGAAAACTAATGTATTTTTTTTAATTCGTTCTTTTATTAAAATTATACAAGTTATCAATGTTCTGATGAATTTAACTGGTATTTCTGTAAGTAACATCAACATAATTTAATTTTGTAAATGACAGCTGTATGTCCATGATAGTTTTTTCTCTTGTTAAGTAAGCTAAGCACAACTTAAATTGTATTTATAGATAAAGAGATTTATTATGTTGCATTGTGTTTGATACAAGAGTGCCATTGCCATTATGCGTGCGTGTAAATTAAAAAAATTTGTGGATGAAAAATAACGCTACTTCAAAAAGAGCCCTAATTAATTGGCGCTAATCGAGCAGCGTTACTTCGAGGGGTGGATGTATACTCACACAGAGCAAGACTGGCTTGCAGCTGTCGCCGGCCGGCGCAATTAACTTTGTCATACGCGGTTAATATACACACGTGATAATGGTCGCTGGTATACAAAAATAATACGACACGGCATATAATATGATTTTTGATTCGAGACCACTGAAATCAGCATAAAATTCTTGCATTATACACTGGCAAATATGATATATTTTGCAGGCATGTTGTCTACATTTGTGGCCATAGGTGGCATGGCCACTTGATTTTATATTTATTTTAATTAATGTTGAATTATGGCTGTGACGTAATTTTAGTTTTAGTATTTGCCCTTTTTCTTTTTTTATAAGTATTGGTCTTTTATAAGTTTTGTTAATCTTATTTTTAAATATGTTTTTATATTATGTTTTTTTAAATGGTTTAGTTTCTTGATATTTAATTATATCGTTTTGGACTTTGAATCATAATACGGTGTACGACGCTCCCCCCCCCCCCTCCCCCTCCCCCGTGAAGATTGAAATGGACTGTTCCAAGGCAATAAAGTGGTGGGGGAAATACGTCAAGAGGGACAGAATGAGCTGTAGGAGTGAGTCGTCAGCTGATCGCCGTGGTGGACGTGTATGCGCTTCGGGCGTGACGAGCGCGGGTGATGGCTCGTGGTATTGGGCCTGCGGGGACTCGTGAATATTTTTTAACATAAATCAGCTGACGTATATTGAACTTCGGCAAATACTTAGATTGTGGCGGGTGCTGCCAAAGCGATGAAGAGTCTACGCTACTTTTTTCGTTAATGAAGCTTTTAGCATGTGTGCTAAAGTACAGCCGGCTAAACTCCGGGCCAGGAGGTCCGGGGTGGGATGCGACGTACAACGTTTAATCCAAGTAAGTGATTCCGGCTCCGAACTTTTGCCCCTGTAACCCCGGGGCGTTGATATAAACTTTGCCCACCATAACAGTGAACAATTTAAAAATGATTTTTGCCAAAAGACCCTGATTCCCACGTCGAGTGTATGTTGCGTCCTCGTACTCATTTTTACCGAACCTTCCATCAAGCATGCCATGAAGCGCCGTAAAATAAATTCACCCGGGTGTAATCAAGATGTTTTAGAGAGACATTAATTTTTACTAACTTTTACTTGAATAGTATTGTAATTTATTATTTATATATATATATCTATATTTTTAGAACGGTTTTTGTATCAATGTCTGAATTTATTTATGCGTTTATTGCAGTATTTATTATTTATTGGTATATATTAAAATGTGGCTATATTAAAAGCCTCTTATAACTTTATAGGGCAAATGGTTTTAGATATAATTGTAATTTTTTTGATATTTGGTCGTAAATTAAATTCCTTACCATGCTCATGCGCAAATGGTCTCATTAAAGTTTTTCACATTTCGAGTAAGTACGTTCTTTTCATTTTAAATACTATTAATCTGATCTCTTCCTTTTCTAAAAACTTTTTGAATAATTTATTTATGAATTTTGGGGCACTCGTTTTTCGGAGCAGCGTGCAAAATAATAATTTAAAAAAGATAAACACGATTGGAGTGTTGAAGGCTGTTCCCAGACGGGTGTCTAACTTGTGGTGGTGTGACACCGGGAGTGTCAACCGCGACACTTTCTTCCGATGTTCACGAAACAAAACAATCTTTTAATAAAAAGATTTATCATAAATAACTTCTGCACACACAAAGATGCATTATTATTATTACTTACCATCCGGACGAACTTTAACAATAACCACACTATACAACACGCAAAAATAAACTGGATGGAAATTTAAGCATGAGCGGGAACGACCATTAACGAACGACCACGCTAACAAAAAAAACTGGGCGAGTCCACGCGCCTTACGCAAATGGTTATCACGATTACGCGGCAACTTGTGTTGGTTGATCCCATCGCCTGCATTCAGCACTGTGCAATAAAGCACCAGTATATTGTAGAGAAGCAATAATCACACGATTCACTATTGTGTTGCAGTAAAATCTTTGCTTTTTAATATTAATATATAAATGTTGTTGACGGGCGGGGAAAAGTCAAAAGTTCCCGGACATCGGGATAAATTCCCGCACAATCCCCGTATTTTTCCTGGGCAGTATAATTCCTGTACAATTCCCGTTATTCCCGTTTTTCCCGGTTGGTAGACACCCTGAAACACGTACCTAAACACACAAAAAAAACCTCACACAAACAAACACATACAAAAACAACACACACAGAGAGAGAGAGAGAGAGAGAGAAAGATTTTTTCCATAGATGGAGAAATATAGTGAGTCTCATAGAGGAATATAATATACAGAGATAGAGATTATTTGTGTGTACCTACTTCAAACAAATACAAAAAAATTGAAAGAGGCATTGCAACGCATGCTGATGTGAGCATTAGCTAGTATGTACATAATTATGCTTGAGTTCATACTCTGAAGGAAATAAGGTAAAATTTGAGATCATACTATGTTTTAGGGAGGGTTCATTTAGATGATACAATTATTTTTTTAGGGGATTCTTTAGAAAATTGGAATTAATTTGAAATTCTACTTCCTTCATGCTGATTATGAAATAATGAAAATAAACATTCCTCATAATTTTTTTTTTAATAAAACCTTTAATGTTAATTTAAATTAATTTTTATAATTAGTCATTAAAACTATTGGCAACCAAAATTTTTTTGCTAAATCAAAACCAAAATTTATTTTTGGAATATTTGCACAGCCATATCAATATGCTAACATAATAACTTATGTTATTTATGACATAATAACTTATGTTATTTATGACAGAATAATTCATTAATACAGCTTGGATGGCTCAGTCTATGGTGCACACACTAAGGACAGTGTTCAGAAGCCCGGGTCCCAGCGAGTCTCTTGCTCTATGTGCCTCACGCTGTAGCACTGGAGCACGTCACCTGGCTCAAAGCCGACACTGTCGTCCACAAAACGCAACCCACACTCCACATCTTTCTTCACAGAGTCCACTTCGTTCTTTAAGTGCCGCATGGAGGCCAGCGTGCCTGGAACATAACCACTGTGCTATTATAACTAAAGGTAGATCACAGGTTACGTTGTTTATTTTGTATCTACTTCACTTAAAAAAAAACTGTAATAATATTTTTTTTATTAATTTATTTATTTATTTACAACTTAAGTGCCTTCCAACAGTCAAAGCCTCTTCGAGGCAGGCATTTAACAAATACAGTAAATACACACATAAACATTACAATTGTAAACAGAGTATGAAATAAACATAAAGCACATGACAAGGGCAAAAATATGACAAAGACATAGGGCACCAGATCAGTATATAAAAAAAACCACAGAATAATGCAGATAAAAATAAATTAATAGTTAAAATTTCATTAGCAGTATTAAAAAGTATTTAATTTTTTTATCTTTATCATACAAAATAATTAATTATGTACTTCATTGATATTTTTCATTTAGTAAAAGGTTTCAGAACTTTAAAGAAGTATGTATTTGTACAACACTATGTCAGTTCATGACTTTGTATTCTGTAGCTTTTTTGAAATAAATGAGTTGTTCTTTGTTGGAAAACAAGAACTCTCAAAAAAATTTTTAAAAAATTTCAGAGAAAAGGTAAACATTTTATAAACAATTTATCACAAAGAAAACATCTACCACTATTCTTAACTGCAGTATATGCGCATACAGAGCTTCGAGGGTTCAGTCATAGTTGAATTTCTCAACTTCAACCACAATAAGCATAGGAATACAGTAGAGCACCCCTCAACCGTAATTCCCACAAACGGAACTCCCGATATCCGGAACTAATTTTCCAAAAAAAATTAAAACATTTCCGCACTGGAACGAGGAGTTTTTGCTTTTGCCTGACTGTACATGTCTTGTAGGCGCGCACGCGCACGTTTGTCAGAGAGCTAATTATAGCCAGTCTTTCCCGCGCATTGCGTAAATACACCGCTGGTTTTCGCGTCGGACGTGAATTACTATAAAGATGTTTATGCTGTAAGTAGTTTAATTTTATTGTTTCACTATGTCAAGTAAACGGAAAATTCCGGCCGGCCCGAGAGTACACACGCTGACACACGTTATAGCCAGTAACATTTACTTCCAACGTGTGATGCTTTCAGTTTGTAGACAATAATTTAGTGTACAAATATGTATTATGTATATATTTATACGTTAATATATGGTTAAACAGTCTACATTTATCTGTATTTCTCTATCTCTGTGTTTTTAAACGAGATGCTTGAAGTGTTATTCTTGTGTATGTGAAATGTAAACTGTGCAACTGTGCGTGGCAGTGACTATACACTCTCCAGGAAGTGTGAATCACTAGCACGTCAACACAGAAGTAACACAACACTGCAGCTGTTGTCCTACTACCTCCCCCGAACCTTCTACATCTTCCTCTTCGCTCACGCATGCATGCACCCACCCACATAGATAAGAAACACCCGCTTTCCAGCTTGCTAGAATGAACAATGAAGGTCATTCATAGGCTCGGAGGCCGGCCCTACCGCAACTCCCCTTACCCGGAATTTTCCCATAACCGGAATAGACCTCCCCCCAATGATTCCGGTTGAGGGGTGCTCTACTGTACTAGTATTCTTAGGTAGCCTATGAAGTTAATATTTGGTCTGGTACAAAAGTCTAACTTTAGGCAGATTACATAAAATTTAACTAAATATTCAACTTATCTAGCTGTTGCAAACAAAATCTGCTCAAATAAAATGTAACCACTGACTAAACTACATCAGAAAGCCAAACCCACCTTCGTGTATGACTTCCCCTGCGCGCAGCACCCTGTAGCGAGCCGACTTCTTGAGCACGCCCTTGGTGCATCTGCAGCCAGCCACGCTCACTTTCTTCTTCCCCTCTGTGATCCGAAACTCTTGAAGCACAGTTGCCTCTCCTGCAAGACCACGCTTCTTACCGACTTTTCTTAGCTCAAGCCACATTTTGGTGACTTTTTGAGCAATGAAAATGGTTTACATTTGACTATTTGTGCATTTTACTTTTGCGAACAAGAAAAGTATAACAAAGTTATACATATTTGTACCAGCACATTTTTATGCCAAACTATAAAACTTGAATGATTCCAAAAAAAAAAAAAAAAAAGTTAAATTTTGCAGTATGTATCCTTAATTCATTAAACAAAACTAACATGACAAGAACAAAACTTACCTAGTACATCTTCCACAGGCTTTAAAGGCAGTCTTGAGTTGATTTCTTTCTTTACGTCTTCAAACAGCCTGTATATTACATTGTGAGGTTTTATTGTCACCCCTTTTCTCTTAGCCAGGGATTTGATCTTATCAGGTATCTGGGTATTAAATGCATAAATTATTGCTATAAAAGAAAAAAAAAACAATAAAACAAAATGCAACTATCTTATACTTACTGATTCTACACTTTTGCACTAATTAACAAGAATTTTTTAAAATAAAAATTACTAATACATATACAATTCCTGTACCATTGAATGCTTCTGCCAGCTCCACATCTGTTTCAGACACAATTCCAACACCATAGTGAACCAGATTCAGTTCACAGTCAGCATTGCAGTCATAAGTTTCGAGCACATCCAATATTGCTTCCACTGAACCGTCCACATCACCTGCAAGCCAATCACAAAATTGTTTACCCATGCCTTCAATTGCATTAATTTTACATGTTTAATCAACTGCTACAAAAGAAAAAAGGTTTTCCTCACTATTAACACTAAAACACAATGAAACTAAAAATCTGCAGTGTGAGCAACAGGATACTCATTGATTAAAGAACTAAAATAAAGTTAACAGTACTGCCAGAATGTAATTCTGATGAAACTTTTGATACTTTGATACCTTGATAACTGATTACGTGATTATACTACGTCAAATCATTAATATCTACGTTGTGCCAGCTAGCAAGGATGTGATCAGCTGTTCAGCAACTGAACTTTTCAACAAGAAAAAAAGTAGACTTGGGTTCTGAAGATTTCTTGTTTTTCACAATTTTTTTTTGTAAACTTTGAGGAATGTTGCAGACCGTCAGTGGATTTCTCAATGTACTCCCGATTCCACCACTAATTTATTCCTTCAATGTCTCATAAGCATCATAATCTCTTAATGGCTCCAATGTCGATGACACGTGAAGCACAATCCACTCCCTAACATAGTACTTTATGTAACACTTTCTGTACATAAATAAAAGCTACCATATCAGAGACAAGCACAACTAACCCTTAACGATGACGCCTACTTTTGGTAAGCTATCGTCCTCCTCGTATTCCTTCTTCCGAGGGCCGGTTGGCCTCAGTTTATACCTTCCCATCATTCTCTTCTTCTCCAAGTTTGCTTTGTAAACCTACAACACAGTAAACAATTTAAACGGTTGCTATAAAGTTCAGAAACAATTCTTGAATATTTACTTGACTTTTAAGTAAGTTTCTTTTAAAATTAATTATTTTTCAGTAAAAATTAAATTTCTCTCTCGAGTTTAGCTCAAAAAAAGAATTGTTTATGGGCTGTTATTTATAAAACAAAAATTATACGTATAAATTAACATGATTGAATCCTAAGTAACCTACGGTTTAGTGCTAAAATATGTAATAACAAATCCTTACTAATATTATAAATGCGAAAGTAACTCTGTCTGTCTGTCTGTTTGTTTGTTACCTTTTCCCGGCTGAATGGCTGGACGGATCATAATGAAATTTGGCAAGGAGATAGATTATATCCTGGGGATGGACATAGGATATCTTTTGTCTAAAAAAATAAATTTTAAACGGGTTAAAAAAATATATCTCAATTTTATGTAATGTGTGTCATAGTCATAGATATACAAACTGTTAGTGTCATTCCTCTATGTCTGCCGAGCAATAGCTTTCAAGCCATTACATTACGTTTTGCTATTGTAAGGAACTAAGTAGAGAGTAAGAAAAAAATAAAGATCTTGACAGTTTGTAGTGTCGCCATATTTGTTTCAATTTTCAATACCGTTTTTGTATATTACAATTTAAATTGCAGAAAAAAAATCATGTTTCATAGACACATAAATAGTGAGTGTGTGTCATTTCTCTATGTCCACGAGGTCTCGCCGCATCAATTTTCTCCTTGCGGCGAACCCGTCCGCTTAATTAAATAAACAGCTTTTATCGTTGAATGATTTCATGATTTATTTCATGAAAATCTGCTCTCATAAAAAAGTTAGTTTTATAGACATTTAATAGGTCTCTCTCTCTCTCTCTCTCTGAAGATCAATCTATGAATCGTTACAAATTTATTTCCTTTATTTTTTTAGTTTGATTTGATACAATATGATTTCACTAAAAATCAATTTCTACCCCTTCCTATTTTCATTTCTACATTACGAAGTTTCACTTTTTCCACGTGGAGGGACTCCACGCAATATTTTTGCATGCGATTAAAAACTATTTTTTAATGATGCCGAAGAAGTATAACTTCTCATGCGCGTACCTAAGTACACGCAACCATTTTTTAAATTTAATTTCTTCTTATATATTTTCTCCCTACCTAGGGCACTCATAATTCTTTTAAATTTCAAGTGTATGTTTTCAATGTCATTCGAGTTGTACAATTTTGGAAACATACGTATTTTAAGTATTATGACAAATAAAAATAATTAGTTTCACTAACATTCTTAGGTTTTTATTGTGTGGATAGTTTCAAGTTTAATATTATGTAGGTACATAAATTCTTAAACTTATAAATTTCTTCAAAATTTATTCATAGGTTGGTAGGGCCTACTAATATTTTCTATTTGTCAATATTGTAATTTTTTTACAGTACCTACTTATTTGCAAGGAGTTTGGTTTAGTGTTTATAATTTATCTGCTGAGCGTCAAGAGTCTTAGGGCTGCCGAGACCGAAGACCAGAAATATTTATCAATTATGTAATATATTGTTGAAAAATTTGAATTTTACTATTTCAGGAAAGTTGATATTTTTTATTAATTAGAATAGTTACGTGTAATTGCCATCTTCCTTTATTTCATATTAAACATTATGTTTGTTTGAGTGTGAGATAATTTTATTTATGTATGTTTTAATTTCATTTAATTTCTTATATATATTCTTACCTACCTACGTCTATTAAATTTCAGGCGGATGTTAACATTGTCATTCCAGTTGTATACATTTTTTTGTCAAATTAGTTGTTATTTATGCTTTTTGTTTCATTTTGGACTATGTTTTTTTTACTTAATTCAAAGTTTTGTGGTGTGTACAGGGAGTGATATCTCTATTAAGTTCTATACTCCTTTGGATAAGCGGAATATTGCCACCACAGTTTTACATATAAACAAATCCTACAAATGTTTTAAACATTATGACAAATAAATAATAGCTTCAAAAACATCCTTAGTTTTTTTTGGTGTGTATAGTTTGAAGTTTAATATTATGTATGTACGTAAATTCTTAAACATACAGTTATTTATTAATTTATTTAGATAATTATTCATAGGTAGGTAATAAGCTTTCTATTTGTCAATATTGTTATTATGGTAGATAGGAGTACAGTAAATGCCTACATTCTTATATTCCTTTATATCTCTTTCGATTTGGAGTGTTTCCGTGCCATTCGGATTCCCCCCCCCCCATAAGGTGGTTAAAGCCCCAAAATTTCGAAAGTTTAAAAATTTTTAAAAATCTTTCTCTTTCGATTTTAAGTGTTTTCGAGCCATTCAGGGTACTCGAACCCCCGCCCCCCTCTGGGAACAAAGCCCCAAAATTTCGACAATTTCAGGAATTTCAAATATCTATTCTTTCGAGATGGAGTGTTCCAAACCATTCGAGGTCCTGAACATTCACTTTCCGCAAAAGTGAAAGCCCCAAAATTTCGAAATATAAGAATATATATAATTGGATGTTGGCATGTATGACGTCGATAAACTCTTACACCGTTTGACCGATCACCATGAAAGTTGGCACATCGAAGTGTTTTTATCATGGAGAAGGTTTTTATGCTAACCATTTTTTTTTAACTCGCCGCTAGATGGCGCTGTAGCGCATCAACTTCTAAACCTTTCAACCGATCGCCATGGGTAAACAGAAAACCATAGGTCACAGATACACAAACAGTAATTATGTGTCATTTCTTAATGTCCACCACACTGGACATATCGCTATCCATTTTGCTGTAACTCGCGGACAATATATCACCCGGTGTTCAGCCCGGGCAAAGCCGGGTACTGCAGCTAGTAAGTATATATGTATCTAAAGCAATTGCAAACATTTAGAAAACTTAATGCCTAAAAGACTTATATAGAACATAAACTAATTTTACATAATGCCCAACAGCCATATATCATAAGTATGAATGATTCCAACTAAGTATTTTACAGGGTTTCATTTTAAATTCTTTTGGTTGCTGATTCGCAAATGTGTAAGAAGTCAAGATGTAGGGTAATCTCTCACCAAAACAGCGTACATTCATGAACAAATTTATCACGACTCCCATGGCTACACCTGACGTGTCCTGTATGCCACTTTTAGTTAATTTCACACTAATATATATATATATTTTTTTAAATTTAATGACTTTTTTCGAATGTATTAATTATAAAGAGAGTTATTTTTATTTGTTGATCAAATTATAATATTTTAAAATTCTTCAATTTGTACTTACTCCAGGCCTTCGTATTTGTATACCTATCTCTCAGTAACCACAGACCACTGCGTGCTGCATGGCTGCTTAGACAAGTGCGCCTTGCAGTGCCGCCTTGCACATCCTGTCTTGCGTTGCGAGACGGTGTACCACCATTTCTTGTGGTGACAGCACGGCTCCCAGACACACTAGATTTTTTCCCCTAGCCTGTCCGCCTAACATTTTCTGGTCACATCAGCAGCGTGTTTCCTTCCTCTTTCCTGCGGTGTACCCTAACTTGGTCCATCCGCATGCAAAATTAGTCCCCACCTGAAGCCATGTTGTATTATTTGCAGAGCCCCCCTGCTCTCTCCTGGCCAGAACTAGGAACTACAGCCCTCCCTCTTGGGCTTTTCAAGGCACACTTAAGAGAACTATGTGGCGCTGTTCCAGCACATGGGTGGCATTTTGTCGTTGGGCCGGCTATTAAAACACTTTGTTAGTGATTCTCTTAGCATAATATTCGGTGAAGTCATCTGCTACATAGATGCGTGAAGAGATATTTATTCCCTATTTTTTCTTTTATTGGTAATAATTTAGTGAAATTATATTTATTTTTTATACATGGATTTCACTTCAACTTCATCTGGTCTTCTCCATTTTCGCCATGTCTTGATTCTGAACTACCACATGATTTGGTAAGTGGATACAATATCATTCTAAATGCTCCCTTAAAAGCTAATGTTTTCCTCATTTTTGGTGTAGCATCATTTTGTTCATCACGCTGTATGGCACGTCTGTGCATTAGATCCAAAAGTACTGCATCTGATTTCAGTGCCTTTCTGCTCCATGTCGGCTTCACCTCCTTCCAGTTTTCGAGCTTCCACTCAATGCTTTGAGGATGAAAGCAGAGACTAAATTCTTTGTTTTGAGATCTGTCTCCAGTTTTAGCAGCTGGTGTGCCATCCGACGACTCTCATAAAGACTGCCTTTGTTCTTACTTTTAAAATTCAAGATGTAATTCACGACTTCGGCTTAGAATCCATGACGTTATGAAATTAATGATCTGTACTTCCTTTTACATTTAAAACATTTTTGAAAGAGGCCTCCTTTTTAAAATATTTGTCAACATTAGCCTTTTGCTGGAAGTTGTAGCTTTTTTAAAACTAAGTCCAGGATATTTTTCTTTTATTTAAACTATCTTGCAATGCACATTTTTATTTCTGATAAGTAAAACGATCAAAAATGGATTGTTAAGTACATTAGATTCTAATGAACTAATAATGTTTCATGGAATTAAATGCGGTCAGTATCCAAAATTTCTGATGTATAATTTTTACATGAGCATTAGAAGGTCCAGTATTCATCCACATATGTATCTAACTAAAACATGTTGTGGGAATAATCAAGGGACAAGGTTACATCAGCTCTGACTAGCAAGGAAATAGGAAAAAAAACCAAAGCAAGAAAATTAGCTGAATAACTAAATATTTAAGTCATATATAGCATGTGTGACTTACAACTTCTCAGACTACAGACAAAGTAACATGCCTATATGTTACGGGTGTTTTGGCACTTCAACACCAACTCAACTACACAAAACTATTTAGGTATTTTCCTTCTATTTATGTATAAGTACATAATGACAGAGAATAAGGCAACAGAAAAAACAAAAACACTCAAACTAAATCATCAAAGTGCCCAAAACTTCAACCACACAATAACCTTCATAACAGGCAGAAAAATACTACTAATTTCTCAGTGCAAAACAAAGCAAAGTTACACCTAGGCAAGCTAAACATTTGTTACTTATGAACATGAAATGACAGAAATGGTTACGCACTTGCATGTGTTCCTGAGCCTTCTTCTCTACCACCTCCCTGGCTGCTTCCATCTTCATTGCCTGCTGTTGTGACTCCCTCCACCTCATCACCTCGTGAGCCCGCCTCTGCAACATTTACTCCAATGCTTGGACACACAGCATCCAACCACTGTTTGCCAAAGAACATACAGGTGATAACCAAGTAACATTTATAAAAAGATTAATGGCAAACAATATATTAGTCCAACCACTAATTTGCCATGTATAAAAAAAAAAACTAACATTCTGTTATTTACTAGAATTTTTTTTCTCTATATTATAACCTACCTATCTGAATTTATATTTGATCCCTCCAATGCTGAGTCATATAATACAATTTTGAGAAAATACAAATTTCAGCTTCAAGTCACTGTGACATATTAATCATTTAAAATAACTTCAAACTGTTCACAGAACCTATAGTTCGACTGAGCCTAAAATACAATTCTGTTGGTATTTGCTAAAGCAGGCTTTTTTATGGCCAGTGTAGCTTTTCTATGAATAACTGATTCATCAAGCAATACATTAATGCATTTTATTCCATATATTGCTGGGGAGTATATTCCTGATTGAAAAGTCAAGAACAAATTAATGGAATATATTTTATCAAAATAAATTCTGGCTGGCTGCAGCAGTGGCATAGCCAGGATTTGTGTATGGGGGTGTTAAGAAGCATGCCCCCTCCCCACCCCTTCACTGTATTAAAGCGGGGGGTCCGGGGGTCCTCCCCCAGGAAAATTTGGATTTTAAGGTGTAAAATAGTGCTATTTTAGCAGTTTTCGGTACTTAAATTTAAATATTGTAATGGTAAAATTTTTTATTAATTTTTAATATGAAATTTGTTTGAGTGATGAATAAGAAATTTAATTAAAGATTTGGTGCTAAGGGGGGGGGGGGGGGGTTTGAACCCCTGAAACACCCCCCCCCCCCCCTGGCTTAGCCCCTGGGCTGCAGCAATCGAGATGCAGCAAGACTGGCACTCCGGCCTCCCACTGAAAAAAGGC
Organism: Bacillus rossius redtenbacheri; assembly: GCF_032445375.1. Taxonomy (NCBI): domain Eukaryota; kingdom Metazoa; phylum Arthropoda; class Insecta; order Phasmatodea; family Bacillidae; genus Bacillus; species Bacillus rossius. The sequence continues at coordinate 47,002,563 of NC_086332.1, read as the reverse complement.
CGTACCACAGGCGTGCGGCAGGATAGCTGATCAGCAATCCACGAAATGTTTGTCCGAGCGCGAACCAGCCTACGAGCAGCGACCAGCCTCACCTCCGACTCCACCTCGAGGAGCTCGTCGCCGGGAGAGGGCAGCTCTCGCCAGCCCAGGACCTCGACGGGCGTGGAGGGTGGTGCTTGCTCCAGGTGCTGGCCGCGCTCGTTGAACATGGCGCGCACCTTGGCCCAGGCCAGGCCCGACACCAGCACGCAGCCCTTGCGCAGCGTGCCGCGCTTCACCAGCGCCGTCGACAGCTTCCTGCCGATGCCACACACTGCACTTTCCCTTCTGCTATTGATGAGTCCACCAACAGTTCTGTACCAGGGTGAAGATCTCTTCTGCGATAGTGCCTCGGAAACATCACTTTGTGCACAGTTTCCAGGCTTCTTGTCAATGAGTAAATTTATGTCATAAAATGAATAATTCATAAAACAATTTAAAACAGGTTATGAAGTAGCACAAAAAAATAATAATGGATATTTTCTATACAAATATTACCTGTTTTAGTCAGCTAAAAATTATTAATGACCAGAAGAAGTGAGGGAAAAGTCAGGGAATTCAGTTTTGTGGGTTCCATTGGACACCTTTCATTCAATTATGAACCAAGATAAGATATGAAGTACAGTTGTAGAGTCCTGCTAATCCCAAACCCACTCATCCGGACATCTGGTTAACCTGGATGGGATGTAATCATTATTTTGTTTTGTTTTGTTAATTCTAAATCAGTTTGAAGGTAAAACATATTGGATCTATGAGTAAAATTAAGCTATAGGAAAGTTATATTTATGAAAAAATTTTTTTTTTTATAGTTATTGACTTATTTAAAACTTGTATTACGTGCAATTTAAGGCAATTTCCATTTGATTGGTTTGATCTCATCTAGTCCGGAGAAGCGAGACTACTGTGTCAAAATAACAAAAAATAGCATTCCTTAAAACTATAGTTTCGAAGTTGTAAATTCAAGGTACTACTAGAATTTGCAAATATTTTTTTCAGGTACTACATAATTTTACAGTACATTTGATAACCAGTATAAAATATAATTTTTTTCACCCAATGGTACTGGACAAAGTATTGCATTCAGCAATCAGCAGGTACACTATATAAATATATTATAGAGTCGGAGCCGGCCTACCCTCGGTACGGGTCCGTCTTGGACTCGATGACGACCCCTTCGACCGGCCCGCGGGGGTCGCCCCGCAGGTTCATGAGCTCCGCCTGCAGCACGATCGCCTCCATGAGGAGGTCAAGGTTGGTGCCGTGCAGCGCCGAGATGGGCACCACCTGGACGTCACCTCCCGCGTCCTCCACCTGAATGCCGTGCTGGACCAGCATGCGCTTGGCACGCTCCTGCGACAGCCCGCCCCGCCTCGCTCAAACACAGCCCATCTCTTCACTGACCGAGCTTCGATCAATAGAGGTTTCATGTTATCCTAGCCACCTAAAGCGCCATTACCAGCAAGGACCATTGAAACATTTGTTTGATGAACAAAAAATGATTTTAACTGTTGTCAAAAGCCTAGAAATAAATAACCTTATAAATGACATTTACTGGTTGGGCAAATCATAGAGTGACGTGAAAGAATCTACACTGAAGAAAAATTGGTAAAACACCACCCACAAATATATTACTTGACCATCTGAAAACCCAAGAAGATTTTCTTATTATGTATATAATGTTTTCCATGATTTTACTTACCCAAGGTTGCTGTGGTCCACATTAATTTGGTTAGTCAAAACTATACTGTATTCCTCTAATGAGCAAGACCCCAAAGTTAAAATAAAATTTTTACCACATTTTACTTCTTGCATTATTATTTACACTAAAGTAAAATGACTTTACTCAGGCATTCCAGTATAGTAATTCTGCATTAATCGAGATGCTGTCATGCAGATTTTTTCAAGTTGGATTCAGACTGTTGACTTTGGATGGCTAGCCATTTATGTTTGCTCAGAGCTTTTCATTAGTATCTGATTTAATTTCATAACTGTTTTTCCTGTTTTCTAGGGGGTATATTTCCATAATGATTTTTGTAAGAAGACCAATGCATGTCTGTATTTTTCTTTCTATAGTAAAACAGCTTATTACAACTTGTTTCAAATACAGCTGTACTGTACCGTATATTATTTTTTCTTTGGTATTCCCGTTAAAACTATTATGACACACAATTATATGGCAAAATCACTAATCTGGAATGGGAGTAGTGCCTAATGTAACAGAATAAAGAACTTTCACTGTACCCCCATTTACTCCATAAAAGAAGGCACACATTTCTTATGTGTGTGGTTGCGTAATTTGTCAACAAAATTTTGTTTTGTACAATTAATTCTAACGCAAATCTGATGAGCCATCATGATACTGAAGATTAGAACGTGAGGCATTTGGTTATTCAATGGGTAGGAAAGGAAATATAAGAACCCTACGAAGCTGGAAGATTAACTAAATAATGTATGGTATAGACTTCCGTACCTGAAAAGTTTTGTGAAGCGCAATGTAACGAAAAAAAGCTGCATAAGCAGAGCCATAAATGTAAAGAAGAAATAAAGGCAAGCAGACCCCAGCTAAAAATAAATCCCAACAAAATAAATAAATAAATAAATAAATAAATAAATAAATAAATAAATAAATAAATAAATAAATAAGAATAGTGTGCAAATGACTACTGAAAATCGAGGTTAACATATATATTTGTAAAATGATGTACCTTTTTTGCCCCTCTCCATCACTCCACTGTCACTCTGTCTCACATTACTCATTTCATATGACAAACAAAAGATACAAGTCTGTCTCTCATCTCACCCATCCAGACCCTGCCCCAGATGGTAAAATACATGTGGATGTAATGTTTCTAATATCTTACATGGGCATAAATAATGGTCTTTATGTCAACGAGTTATGCTACTGTAAGAAAAGTTGGCATCTCTAACATAAGCCCTAAAAATACATCTGACAGGTAACCCTTTCATACAATGGAAATCAGTTTAGTTCTGGAATTTCTATCCAACTAAATAATGGTACTTCATGTTTACTGCTTCATGTTCATTTACTAGCACATTATATTGAAAGATTAATTGCTATCGACCATTCTTTTCTGGTTTCAGGACATGTCCAATCCGTCTCTTTAGACACCTTTTTGTGGCATTTTGCGACTGGTGCAACCGAAATAAGAATGCAAGATTGTCGCAGATGGTTCCTCATACCGTTTTAATTTCCCTTGACTCAGTTGGCACTATAGGAGCAACTAGTGTGTATCAAGGGGCCAGTTTTGGCTATTCCTCGCACTAGAAATTGTGTCTACTTGTCTACCAGCGGTCGACCTTGTGCATGCTCTGGCGGGACTCCTGCCTCATTACGACCACTGAACGAGGACACAACGCAGTGAAATGTTCTAGAGCATCTGAGCCTCCTGCAACTCTGCAACACCTCTCACGACTAGGCTCCATAGTGGCGAGGTACCCACTGAGACCCTAACAAGTGTCTCAACACCTCCCCGCCCCCTTCCTGAGGAGGTAGAGCTCCTGAGTAGAGGGAAAAGCGTAGAGGAAGGCATCTCAAACTCTTACTTGCATTGCAGTTGTTTTTCCCTAGGTTAATTAAATTACACTACATATCAGATATCAACATTTAGAATTATTATAATCATCAAAGAAGTCCTGGCTAAAGGTCTCCACAGTACTGAATGAAATATTCTTTTAGATATGTAGTTAGTAAAACTATTTTTTTTAAATTGGTAACTGAAAATGGGGACGTCAAATTGGAAGTTGTCATATTCAAGGGCAACCTGTATTCAACTTCATGATCAAGGATTAGGGGACAGAATCTGGATTTGGATCCCAGTTGTGCCATCAGGAATTTGGTTTTCCAAGGTTTCCCAAGATCACGCCCAGGATTCTCAGATGGTTCCTTACTACAGGCTGTAGCCCATTTCATTCTCAATATCCATGGACTGTGTTGTGTTACTGTCTCTCATAACCTCTCTGGGGGAAGGGAAGGGGGAAGGGGTGTAAGGTCTTAAAACATAAAAGTATATACCTAGATGTAATGGGTATAAACACTTAAACATTATTTGAGAATTTGGAGCAGTGACTAAACACTACCCCCAGTTTCAATCTAAGGGCATTTATGGCACTGTCAGTAACAGGAGCCTGGGAAAAACTTAATACATAAAACAAAAAATTACAAACTGCAAACGTTAATTTGTTCCCACAGCACTCCATGTATAACAAAGATTAACAATTTAACATTTTACAGACTTTTTAAGATGTTAACTGTAGCTGGACTAATGCACAACATGAACTCTATTACTATCCTGCATGGATAAAAATGAATTAAAATATGGGCTCAGCTTTTGTGAAGAGTGGTCACTCTTTAAACAAATATCAAAGCTAGGTATCTATGCAAGTACACATTTCAACACAATCACAGTTTCAAGTAGATATAAAATGCCAATTCCAGGACTGTTACATATTTTTTATGTTACAAATTGATAAAAGACATATCACTTTTTTTACTGATAAACATTGATGACAGATTCATTTTTAAATGTTAAAAATTGACAAAATATAGATTGTGTATTTACTGATAAAATTTGTTAAAAGATTCCAGCACTAAAGGGAGAGAAAGAGGCACAAGAAAATGCAACACAAAAATTTAGTGAGATGAATAATGAGGAATAAAAGTGATGTAAATAAAAGTACCACTACAAGAAAAATTAAATTTTGGTTTAAGAAAATGATTTTAAATTCAAATAAACATTTTCTATTTATATCTTCAAATTTGTATGAAATATTCAAAACATTCTGTTGTTTCTGTAAAATAAAATGCACCACAAATAACACTGTCATATTTCATAAATAGAAGTACAATAAAAATTATTTTAGTATTCATACAAATATAGAGAATTCTACATCATACATGATTTGTCAATTTTTTTTTTTAATTTTTATATGATATAAAAATTGTTTTTCATTTAGTAATTTTAAAACATTTTAATCTAACATCCTCGCATAAAGATCTGGTAATGTAATTTTAATGTTACCATCGAGAATATATTTAATTTTTTTTTCCAAAGTTAGTAACAATAATTTGAAATTCTGTAGCTAAATACTTTCTACGAGTTACTAGTTTTTGCAGTTTAGTGAAATTATATGATTTGTTCAAATTGTTAAGCAGCAATTCCATTTTTTATTTTTTCAAATAATATATAAGTAAAATATTTCTGTAAGAGAAATAAAAAAGATAAAATGCATATATGTTATAGAATTCTCTTAAATTGTTAAATTTTTTTTTTTGAATTTATAAATTTTTGTTTATTATATTACAGTATTTTTTTATATAAATTATCAGAGAAAATTAAAAATAAAAAAAGAATCAAACAATTTAAAATGTGTGGTGATAATATATTCCTGTTAAAAATATGCTTGTGTGTATTGATTTGGCAGAATTGGGAGCTTACCAAACTTTTGAATCATTCACCGGGCCTTGATGTCACACCTGATTCGAGACTTTCCCCTCCCCTTGGTGATTTGTGTACTTTCTCCTCGTGTTGCCTAGCGACGCATCCCCTCTCGCAAAGGATAACTTGTTCTGATTATTACTGCTTGCCAGCCAGCTTTAGCTTCCTTCTTTAATTAGCCTCTGAGGTATCAACATGAATACTGTATTGAGAGCTTTAATATATTTAAACCAGAGGGTATAGTGTACTGTTCTCTTGTATTTAGCCTTGCGATTGTAACGTATAAGAAAGTTATATTCATAAAACATACATTTATGCAATAAAATGTTTTTTTTTAAATTCCTGCCACAATGTTATAACATGTTATCACTTTACAAAGACATAAGATTGCAGAATTTGCCCCAAAAGGGGTTTTTCACCATGTTCGTTTTGAAAATAGTATGATATTTTTGCACACAGTTGAAACTAGTTTCAGTACAAAACAATATTAATTAAATAAAATAAACTGTGTGATAGTAATGTGCAAATATGGAAAATATATTTATAAAGTTTATCTTAAAAAGCATTAAGAAACTAAATTACATAATACTGTTACGAACTAGAGAGAGGCCGGGACACGTGCAGGTGCAGAGCTGGCTGACGGCTGCCGCAACATAATATGCACCGCGCGCGCCTGGAAGATAACAAGGATTGTCTCTTTCCCCACTCCTTCCCACCACTCCCCGCGCGGCACCCTGCCTTTGACACGTAACTGACACCGGACAGCTAGGAGTTACGCGAGCCGCCGACACGTGTTTCGAGAGATTTCTACCGTCGTGTCGACGAGGACTGACGCGACTGGGCCCGGCCGCTCTCGTGAGTTCTGGAATTGCGCCGGGGCCTATATATATGCCCGAGGACGTCAGTTGGAGAGTCAGTGGAGTTCAGAGAGTTCAGACGGCAGCCTTCCCGCGGCGGAGCTAACAGGGCGATAGTTCCGCGGGTGCGGCAGAGTGGTGAAGTCCTTGGACGAAGGTTCCGGGGCAGGGAGTGAGTAAGTTCAGTGGAGTCGGAAGTTTTCCCGCGGCGGAGTTTCCGGGCGATAGTGTCGCGGGCGCGGCGGAGTCCCGAGCGAAGTTCTGAGCGATGCGTCGAGCGGATCCTCGGCGAAGGCAAGTGTCGACAGCGGCGGAGTGCGGCGACGGAGTCCCGCGGCGGAGGCCCATGAGGGGCGCTGCGGCGAGAGTTGCGCTAGAGGTGCGGCCCAGCGAGGTGTGCGGTGTGTGAAAACGAGTGACTGGGGAAGCAACATTTTAAAGTGCAATTGATTATTTGCCATTTTAGATTATTTGTAAGTGACATAAGTAGTGGAAATAAATAAAACTGTGTGTGTGATAAAAATCTTTAATTGGGCTATCCTTTACGAACCCACGGTAAATCGTAACAATACTTATAAAATCCAAAATAATAATCATTCAACTAAGATATATAAATAATGTAATGAGAATAATTTTTTTGATAAATTTTATTCTAAAAAAGAAGATACATAAATCAAAATTTAAAAACTGTTTTACTGAATATTCTAATATAAATCATTGAAACAAGAATTAAATAAAGACAAAATATATGATAAAGTACTGTGTGAATGTAGAAAATATGTTTATAATGTTTATATCAAAAAGCATTACAAAATTACTTAATTACACAATACTACTGAAATTATTTGTGGTAGTTAATAAATAAAAACACGCAACTAAAAAAATAATTAATGTACAGTATATGCTAAGAAATAATATAAAAAATTAGAAATATCTTAAACACTGTTTTAATATTACTTCCTTTTCATTAGTTTTTTTTTAAATTTTTAAATTTTAATTAAAATAAAAACTGACTTCTATAAAAGTGATAAGAATTTATAACTTTAGCTGAAACTGTAAAAATAACAATACTATATATAAGCAGAGAAAAGTTCATTTAATTATAAGAATTTAAAAAACAATATTATAAAATTAATAAAATAAGATCTTTGAAAATTTACCCCTTTTTTAAAATAAAAATATACTGAAGAAATATATGAAGGAAATAAAACAGTTTTGAAATAAATATTTCACCTTTATACCAATGTGAATTTGTAAATCCAAGAAATTACTTTACATGGAGAGTTGGAAAATTTTTGGAGAAACTTAACTTTCACCAAAGAGCGAATTCTATAATAAGCTAAATGAATCTGATATAACTGATGATAACTATTAACATACAAAATTTGTATGTAAGCAAGTTAATATAAAGCATATCATGACTTATATTAAAAATCTAACTTTATTCTGGTGTGGATATATTTGAAAACATTAGGGACAGTTGTATAAATGCATATAATATACAGGCTGAGTCTGAAAATGACAGACAAACTTTGGCTGCAGGTTTAAAACAACAAAATAAGTTGGAAACCTCTATACGACTCATAGTCTTAAGTGCTTCCCAAGGCTGGTGTACGTCTTAGAAGTTGGAGCTGAACAACATTTTTATTGTAAATAAAATAGACAGTATTGGATAATGACTATAATTTGTTAACTAATTAGAAACTCCTGATAATTTATAGTCTTTATTTTTAACAAATAGTTTATCAATCTTATTTTTACTTTTGTATCTTCAACATAAAAATTATAAACACCTTGTCGTAAACATATTTTGCATTAATAATGTCATGTCTTTCAGAAAATTTTTCCCAAGATGAAGAAAAGGTTTAATCCACTGCATCTCCTCTAGGGAAAGTTCTCTCTCAAATGATGTTTAATCCAATATTGCTGGATAGTTTAAATTCTTTACAGGTATGAGAACTAGTTGTGTTGTTATAATTTTTCTTTTATTTTTTTTGTTTTTTTAATTGGTCTATATTTTTACCAATATTCTGTAATTTGCAAATCCTTCAACCTATTCATTTCATAATCAGCTTCATGATATTTTTATATAAATTCTAAATTTTATCTGTGTAACTTAATTGAGAAAATTGGTTGAATGAATTTTTCTTTATATAAAATCTTTTTCTATATACATTAATTATAAAAGTACTGAAAGTTTTTAAAGACAATAGTTTCCTCCTAATGACCAAGAGAAAATTAGAATGTTTAAAACAATAGAATTGAATATTGATATTTCCGTTTTCTTACCAAAATTATGCTTATCTCTATGAGCAATTTAGATTAACAAAGATAGATAAAGTTGAAGAATATAAAAAAAAATCAAATAATACTAAAGGTTGTTCTAACTTTTATTTTCTTTTTCCATTTTCTAGAGAATAAATATCAAAACATGGACATGAAATTGAAGCTGTTGATAACCTAAGTATTATTTCAACATGATGAATGCTGTATTAAGATGTTCAGGTTAAGAAATTTATTTAGTACTTACTGGTGTTGATAATAAATATCAAGTAAAATCTATTAATTCATAGTGACAGAACAAATGAAGTAAGTTACCCACTAAGATATCGGTTTAGTTTTATCAGAGATAATGCTGAAACTTATTGAAAAGGTAGTTATAAAATTACATTTTCGTAGCTCTACTGATAACAAATGTTCATATAAAAAACAAACCATCTAAAAATCTTGATTTTTTCAAGAAACAAAAAAAAATTGCCTCTACCTCAAAATTATTGATATTTGATTATTATTTTTTAAACATCATCTGTGCTTATGAATCACTCTATTAACACATTTCTCCAAGTTTCATGCATCCTTGGTTCCCACAAAACACTGTGTCAATAGTTTGTTTTGGTGGAAACCCCTTGAACTAGGGTTATATTTGATATGAATCCTTCAATTGTTTGTAAGTTTTCAGACAAAGATTGACGATGGTTATATATATAATGTTATTCCAAGTATAATTTTTATTCAAAAAAGAAACTATGTGGCCTACCTTTGAATACGAATCAAACACAGCTAATGCAATTAAAGGAAAACTATACAAAAATTCTAAAATACCTGTATGTTTTGATTAATGGCAATTCTTGGAAAAAGAATAACCTTCAAGTCCTATTACTTTCAGTTTTCACATAAAATATCAATTCGATAACCTACAATTCGACATGCCACATTTTGTTATTGTAGGGTACCAAGTTAAACAGTAAAAAAATAACTGTCCTGGAATCTGCCTTTTATATCTACTGTTGTAAATGAATATACTTTATCTGTTGTGTTTACCTACAATGTCTGCTTCTGGTCTGTCAATCTTGTTTATGGCAACAACAATGGGCACTGAAACAAACCAGATAAACACTGTAAGCACAAGAATAAGATGGTAACAAAGAAGTGTTTTAATTATTAAGTGTGGTTCCAGATGCCTGAAGTTTACAAAATGCTGGGCAGAAGTAATCACAAAGTGCTATGAAAGTACGGTACACAGTAGTAACACACAAGGACCTACAGGATTCTCACCCCTTGCCTCCCTCGCCATCCGGATGGACTCGACGGTCTGCTCCATGACTCCGTCGTCTGCTGCCACCACCAGCACCACCAGGTCTGTGACGCTCGCCCCCCGCGCTCTCATGGCCGAGAACGCCGCGTGGCCAGGCGTGTCCAGGAACGTGATCTCTTCCCCGGAGTCCAACTTCACTGGACAAACAAGTCATGAGTCTCCGCCTGGATTAACACTCCCTTCTTTCCCTTCAGCAGTACTGGCACGTCTCTTGCCACTATCACAATGTGCTAGATACATACCAAAGCAGTACCTAATTATTACAATTTTTCCCATAAGTCAAATAAATTAATTTAATACAATAAGAGACTACGTAGAGCTTTTTTTTTTTACAAACTGTTCTGCGTAAAGTTTGGTTGGCTATGTATTAGGGAATGAGGTGGCCAGTGAGATAGCTGATTCTGAAACAGCCAGTCAACTTGAAGACAGTTTACAAGAACATAGGCGGGGCGATTCGAGCTGGGGACGGCTCCAACTTGCAAAACAAATGCCTGCTAGCAATACCATAACACGTCCCAGCACGACAACAGGTGGGTTTTGCCTCACGCGATGGGTAACGATAATGTTGAAATAAGCTGACAATGGAGAATTATCAGCAGAACTAGAGGGAGAAGGGATAGTGGCGTAGGAAGCAAGGATGGAAGGCTAGCAAAGTAAGGGATTGTAGAAGTAGCCAATCAGTGATGAATAGACCTCGAAAACAGCACATAAAAAATATAAACATTATTTAGGTAAATAAACTAAACACGGTTATAAGTAGGCTTCATAAACCAGTGCAAAGGCGAGTGAAGGCTCAGTATGAGGGAAGTCACTCAACATACCACACAAAACTAAAACTGGTGAGTTATCGGCGGAATGATGCATCCGCTTAGAATAAATAACACAGTGAGAAATTAATACTGAGAAAAATAAGCTGGAAACCCTGTAAAGACAAGACAGAATACGGTGTAACCAGTCCAACTGTTTACAATCATATTATTATTATTTTGATTATTATTGTAACATTAATTGTATATTTCATGAGCCGATCTTATGTATTTAATTATTTTATTGTAAAGAGGACAACCAAAGTTTAACATAAATAACACATCTAATTGCCAGAAACAACACACTTTTTAACTTCAGGGTCCTCTAAGCACTATTATTTGGAAACTTTATTCATTTGCCTTAGTTCAGCACTCTTACATGCTAATATCCAAGTTTTATTTCACTATGCAGTTAATTTGGTTTGCTGATTGCCCTATAGCTCCTTGGTTGCTAGGGACGGAAAATAAATAGTGACAAGGAAGAAGAGAGAGACGCCATCGCCATCTTGCAGCGGGAAGACGTTTCTCGGGCTGGGGCGAACCAAAGCCTTGGTTGCCGCCCAAGTAATTGAAGACTCGCGTCATCTGCGGTCGTGTGCTATACAGAATTCTCCATACTATGATTTGCGAGAATAGTTCTAGACTGAATAAGTCTCAGATAGGGAGTATCGGCGACATCTAGTGCCAACTTCCGCATCAGTCCCGTTCGTCCCCATAGTGGTACCGGACGACTGATGTCAGTGCCAGCTACGATCGGCCACGACGTTTGGTGAGACAGATTCAAATTAAAACAGATTTTTTTAGGATGAGAGGGAAGCCGATTCTTCTGCCAGACACCCGGCGATATCAGATCTTCGGTAGCTCTCCAATTTCAGCTTCCAGCGTCCAGTGTTCCAGCGTTGCGGTAGACCACCTGGAGGTCCAAGGAAGAGAGCCTCAAGCCTCCGACGGCTTCTAGCTAGACCCAGCATGGTAGTCGATGTGCCTGTGACCTCATTTACATTTACTTACTGACACAAAGGTCTGACAAAAATGCTAACATACACTGTAAATGATTTTGGTTGTTCCTCTCGCTGAATTGCATGTTGACAGTAACTTCACGTCAATATCTAAGAACCCATTAAAATCGCATGTTTTCCAGCTATTCCTATTTTATTTATGATAAATGTCAATTACGTCTAAAACAGACCTGGTCAAAGGTAAATGCAAATTTTCACTTGTCACACAACACTACCAAATTTATTTTTAATAATTACTCTCTTGACAGTAATACAATGCAGTGACGTCCTAGCTGGATTAGCAGTCTGGATAGTCAATCCAGCAGCAGCGTTCCTGAGATCTACTGCGGAGAGAATAGGCGACAAAACCCTGAGACTATTCATAATTTATGATAATAATTATTGGCAGTGTAGACTTTCACGATATCTACACCGCAAAACCCCGCGACAGTACCCAAGAGTCGCGACAGTGGCACCCATTATCGTGGGGCTTGTACAATTGGCCACCACCATAACCACTGTGACCGACCAAGGAAGGGGAATACGTGACAACGGTAAAAAAAGCTTTAATTCAGAGGACATTAGGAATCACTAGATTTCATTAGTTGATGAAACTTTTCGATAATGTTTAACTCTTATCCCTGCCAAGGCCAGATATTGTTCTCTCTAATGTCTTTATATACTATGGTTCAGAAAAGTAATGTTAATACCATTACATTGTGGTTAATAAAAACTACTGGATGACTCTTGAATCCTTCCATTATTGAATTCAGTGACTAATCTCTTCATGAATCACTAAGGATTTGTCACCCTTCCTGCCCTCTACAGGACTGGACACGTGATGGAGATGGAGATAGAGAACCTCACACATAATTCCCCCCCCCCCCCCCCCCCCCCGGCCATAAAAAAAAAAATATTTACCTAGAATATTTTAGGAATAGTAGGTGTGAAAATAAATTACAAGTGAAAAATCATGGAGATTTCACTGCCATTCTCCTTCCCAATCATTACTCATATTCATTTTGTTATCATATTTCTAATTCCACATTTTCTCTTCACCACCACAGTTATAACTTGCACAGTCCAGTCAATTACCAGCTATAACAGTAAAAGATTAAAAAGAAAAAAATAACACACCCTATTCTTATGTTATAACAAAGTTATAGGTACATCTTTTATGAAACCGACACTCCACTAACCCAGACTGAATATAAAAATAAACCATTGAAAACAATTACATCTGATATTCTGAAAAAAGGATAAATTTTTTTTTGTTATCTATGCTAAAAATAATTTTTCAACACAATATTGGTTTAGCAGGATTGTGTCTCCAAAAAAATAAAAGAGACAATCTCAATTATTGGATCATGAATTAGTTTATTAGTTATTAGCTGTTTCTGGCAAAACCCTGCATGATTTTATGAGCTACAGCATTTTTTTTTTTAAATTGTGGATTATCCAAAAGTACAGTTACTGCAGAGACAAGTTTTCTGCCTAAGGTGATGTGAATTACAAACATGCTTGTAACGTTGCAAGAACCCTGCCCTCCTAGCTAAATACTTTTCTTTTAAACTATTTTTTATGCATGTAAATATTTCTTAAAAAATCTTTCTAATTATATTTTACCGTTGTCATGTATTTTAGGGTTGATATTTGCACTTGCTTTGTGTTTTAAGAGACGTTTTCAATCATTACTATTTCTTATGTAATTATTCACAAAGAAGTCGCTGTACTAGATTTTTGCCTGTTTAGGCCTACTTTTTCAGGTTTTTTCTAAATAAGTTTAATTTTGTCAAGTAATTTGTATTATGATTGCTGTTTTTAATGTTCATTAACGTGTTGAATGATTATAGAACACGGGACTGTGTCTGGTGTGATGGTTAGAAAGAGGCATGAGAGGCCTGTAAGTGTGAGTGAGAAAGAAACAATGCTTCCCCGCCAACAGAGATTCCCCACTGGTCGTGGGAACTAAGTGATAACTGCTGTCTCACGATGTGGGAGAGAGAAGGAAAATGTAAAGCCCCTGGCTCTATGGGCGGAAAACTGTTTTCAATGTATGTTCTGTCTTCTGATTGGCTTGTAACTTGTAGTGTGAATGAAGCGTGCGTGTGATTGGTCGGTGAGGTCATGTGGCTTCTCCTCCCTGCGTGGAGGAGACGTGTCATGAGTTCATCAGGAGTCGGTCGATCGCTGCCAGGCGAAGCCGCGTTTCGGCGGCTCTCTGTTTTTCACCAGGTGCGGCCGTATTTGAGGCCATACTGATTTTTGTATAATTACAGATTTCGGATACTGAAGTATTTAAGCGAAGTTATAATTTTTAATAATTTTCATCGCCCGGGCTGCGAGCATTTCTCGACAGGCAAATGTACGAATGGAATGAGTGAACGAAACATTGAAAGTGTTTGGATTTGTCAGTGCAACATTCTAATTTGAAAAAAATAAAACCAAAAATTACAATCGGTGTTGAACATCTGTTTATTTTTGTATGTAACGAACCGTTACATGCTAAATTCTTGACATGGCATTAAAGCATAAGTTTTCATTCCATCAAAGCCCACGCACAATGAACAATGCTGACAATGTTAGACTCTTGAGTGTTGTTCATTTGTAATGTTATGATCTGCTTTCAAGCTAAGCATGTACATATGTGTAAAACCCTTCCATAAGTTGCCATTTACCAGTTTTTTTGATTAATACATTTCATTAATTTTCATTGCACATTTTTTAAAAGTAAAAAAAAGAAGTGTAAAATAAGTGTAATGATTCAATACAGCAGTCTCCCGTTTATCTGACCTTCACTTATCCAACATTCATATTATTCTATATCCCACCAAAAAAAAAAAAATGCACCGATCAGCAACCAAACTGCAAGTTGCAAGGGTGAGTGTTCTCTTGTTATTCATTGCTCAAGACTCTACTGCAGCTAATTAGTTACAACTTTTTTTTTGCAAGATTTTTTCTTCTTGTTATTTGTACAAAATGAGGTTCTTGTGTAAAATTATAACGTAGATTGATATTTCTTAACAACACCCAATTATAACACATTTTTGCTTAACCGACATTCGGCTTGCCTGTTTATGTTGGATAAGCAAGACTCTACTGTACATCTACACATTTTAATAATTTTTTAAACAATCAGCAGTCCTCCATTTCCCAGGATGTTTTGAAAGTACAGTACAACACAGGGGTATGCAAGGAGAGTGGATAGGGGGAAGGGGAACATGACTACTGAAATCATAAGAAATCCTAATAAATCCAAAAAAAAAAAAGGATTTGAGAGTAAAAAGGCATTTAAAAAGGTTCTATACCTCCCCCCTCCCTTCCAAAATGAAATTCTGCACATGCTCCTGAACACAGGAGCTAAGAACCTGCTGAATACTTTCCAAAGACATGGCGTGAATAACACGATACCTGAGAAAGCCCCAATGTGCTGGGTGATGCCCCCGAACTCAGACTGCACCACGGATGTATGGCGGAGCGAGTCCAGCAGGGTTGTTTTGCCATGATCCACGTGCCCCATTATCGTCACCACGGGTGGCCGCTTCACGAGCACTGAGGGGTCGGGCGGGGGGCTGTCACCAAAACACACAACAATACAGCATTCAGAGCCCAACACCTTTGTACTTTACTCCGTTAACACTGAAAACCAACACACAACCATTACGTAGGAGGTAGTTTTGGGCAAAACATACTCAAAAATTCACCAAAATATATATTTGCATAACTATCTACAACATTATGTTATTAACAACTAAAACTATCTAGGATTTCTTACAGAAATGATGGTCAAAACTCTATTTTATTGTCCAGTAAGTGTACAATTTTCGTTTAAAACACACTGCAGTGACATAGTTACCAATAGAGAAATACCTAAACAAAATGTTTAATCTGAAAATAAAATAGGCTCTACTAGATTCAACAGCATATATTTCCTTTGATAGAGAGGGTCGGGGCACCCCAGTTCAGTTCCAAGATTTTTTAAATGCTTTGGTTTACCCTGATAGAAGGAAAATTACAAGTCTATTGCTAACAGTAAGACGGATTCCCTCCGCTCAAAACGTGTGCCGGGCGGTGACGTCGGCAGGTGCGCGCGCCGGCGGGTATACGCGAGCCGCGAGAGGCTGCGGCCTTAGGGCTATGCGGGGTGCAACGGAGTCGTCGGCGAGTAGAGCACTGGATCGGACGGTCCCCAGGATATTGGAGGTGCTAGGCTGACATGTTTATGGGTCAGCATGATAAGGATGGTCTAACAGAATTCATAGAAAACCTTTAAAAAAAATATATATATATGCACTGATCACATTTATGGGGCTGCTATGGTGCTGGGGAAAGGGGAGAAAGGGAAGGGGGGATGGAGAGAGAGGATTGTTATAAAAAATAGTTTCTTGGGTACATTAAAAACATAATTCTATTTCCAGGCATTGTCTGGAAAATAAGTAACATGCACGGGCTGCACATAAAACTTAATTACCCTTGGCAAGAATACTACTGCACAATGAGTTGTTGACTTTCTGTTTAAAAGGCTAATGATAAGAGTTGCGAGAATACTACTATTCCTTAACAAAAAGAAAAAGAAAAATCAAAATCTTGAATTTTTATAACAAAATAAAAAAAATTTTTTTCATTAATGTTCATCTTCTAAGCAATTTTTTTTCCATAACTACAAGAATAATAAGAAAATTAACAACGGTTAAAATCAATAAAATATGTGCTACTTGGTAAACTTATCCAAAACTCATAGAATTTAATTAATTAAGTAATTAATGTCATTATTTATTAGAATAAAATTATTTTAAATTTCCGAAATTTAATATTTATAAAATCTTACACGACTGAAATGAAAAGTAAAGATAATTTCACATATGAGCTAAGCTACAATAAAATTTTAACTAAATTTGAAGGTACCATGAATTGAATTCACTTCCATTTAAAGTAATGAAACAGTTGAAGTAACCTTATATTTCAGTTTTGAAGTTATATCTACATTCAAGATTCAAGGTTGTCTTCTAATCAAATTTTTAGGTTATCTTAATTAGACATCATCTAACAGTAAAGGTTGTTTTTGCAATTGATGTCATATTTGAGGTTGTATTACGTTGAAAGTCATCTAATGTTCGATGTTAGAGGTCGTCTTATGTTCGAGGTCATCTCATGTTAATGGTCATCTTATATTTGAAGTAGTATTGGTACCAGATTTTTTTCCTTTCATTCCAAGAATGAAATCTAGCAGTAACTACGAATTGTGGTCTTATTATCAGTGTACTGGCCCCATCCCAAATTTTTACGTGATTACAATACATAATTCTCTCAGCATATAACAGCATTAAATCAAACACATTAAGTAATTTAGGTACAACAGTAATGACAATAGAATTCATAAAAAAAAACCTCTATAGTATCAAACGTAAGAGTGTGAACTAACCGTTTCACTGCATCTTTATTTTTGACTTCTTCTGTCTTCTGTAACTCAGGAGGCACAGTGAAGCGAAACTTCATGCCCGACTTCCTCACAATTTCCTTTATCACCTGCGGGTTATCAATGACCGAGTATGGCTCAGAGTAGTCCGAGGAGTTGTCCACAAACACCATCGCCTCGAAAACATGGTCTGGAAGCCATACAGAAAATATCACACATTGTTCAATAATTAATAAAAAAAAAATTACTGATTAAGTGATTATAGGTACGTGCATTCTTCAGGACAATACTAAATCAATGTCTTAGCTGGGTGATAACTGCAAACTTTGATTGTAACAGTTAAACTGCAATAAATACAGTGGCAATGAAAGAAAAAAAATCAGTGCAATGAATGGAAACACTTTATTTTATATGTCAGTCTACACTTTAAAACTCTTAACTGGCTGACACAGTGAAAGCTTATTACGATAATAAAAACTGATCTAATAAGAGTGAAGACTTGGGCATCAAAACAGAATGGATAAATTCAAATTGATATCTATTAACTTATCAATGGAGCCAAGATTTTATGGTGAATAGCTGTAAAACCGAAATAACTTAAGTCAATACACCACCAAACACTGAAATGGAAGTCCATACACCACATAACCCCAAAATGCAAGGCAAACACAAAATGCAGCAAAATAATTACCTTATCTTGTAAATTAAAATATCAAATTATTTTCATAATAATTGCAAACTGATTTTTTTGTATTTACATTAATTGTATTGACAAAAATGTAAAATTTAAATATGAAAATATTTTGGTACCAGTAATAAACATAAACCACACAATCCATCAAATAATGTTTCCTTACAGGTTTAACAGTTTACTTACCGATGTTCTTGTGCAGTGCCTCGGCGAGCTGCTGAACCGTCATGTTGTTCCACACGTGCACAACTTCTGCCTGCACTTTCGGCTTGGGCGAATACTGGATTACTTTCGGCGCTTTCTGCAATTACAAATGACAGCTTTGTAGACGTTAGGTCAATCACCACAACAGGTACGCACCGTGAAAAGTCTTTAATAAAGTATTCTACGGTTCGGCACATGCTGTAATCCTGCACCGATTGAGCCACTTGCATTAATTTTTTTTAGAGTATTTTTGTTGTTGGCCTAAGCAGCCAGCATTTTCAGTTTGTTCAAAATTCATCATTACTGTTGGTTTTCATAATGACTTTTAGAAAAAGACATCTGAATCATGGATGTAACATATCAGAAAGAAACTGCTTTAAACAGTTACGCTCATCTGTACTTTTTTCTATATAGCAGCTCATTAAAATTGGTTTTAAGTATTACCATTAAAACTATACTGATATTTGATAATCCTGCAAAATCGGACCCGAATGTGTCAGATTGAAGATCTTTCGCTGTATGTACTCTCCACTTTAGGTGCTTGCATAGAAAAAAAAACCACTTTATTCATACAACTGCGCCATGATACAGGTAAAATATTTAGTTTTAAAAACATGGGAGCAAATAGAAAATTTGTATACCCAAATCTGGCTCTTGGTTATATACTTTCACTGGATTTTCATCATTAATTCCCTGTTTTTTCGAAGCATCTTCAGAATGAGAATTTTCCAGCTAGAAATACTTGTATAATTGGTGTAGCAGTTTTCTTGGGGTCTCCTAATCTTTCTTTCCATATTCATTCTACCATTTCTGCACTTCCCTCATATTTTTTGGGAAGACGACAAACAACAGTACTTAATTTGTTGCTGTTAATAAAATTAATTTTACATTGTTCCCAAGTATTTTCTGTCAGTCAAGAAGGTTTGAAAATACAAAACTACTTCTTCTAGCACTTTATCAGTTGGATCAGATGAGAAGTAAGTTATGTCTAAGTTGACATGAACAACTGACAGTAGTCGACAGCAAAATGTTCATATTTGATGGAATGCACTGAGCAGAACAGTGTCACAAAGTGCAGTCTTCAGGTTTTTGAGCACTGAGAATAGTTACATAATATAAGAATAATTTATTTAATGGTTGATAACATCTACATGGTAATACTCGGATATAGGGGCTTTTTAGAACGGCAAAAAGAAAAAAAAAACGTTTTCACACACTACACACCTCCCTAAATTTACCCTAAAGGGATGGTTTCTTAATTTCTACTGGTTCGTGAATAATAACATTTTAAAGCTTACATTACAATACCTGTGTTTTCATACTGCCGTCACCATTCATTGATTACCCGCGATCGTGTATCTCTTTGTTTAGTACAAAAAAATGTTGCCAACTATGGATAATTAAAAATACCGGTATGCTAATTTCTCCGTTTCATATATTGAAGTTTTTTTCCTGAATCCTAAAGACTTGATACTGATGGCATGATCCTGTTGGCTTACTCGTATGGTACATGATGATTGCTGTTTTAATTCATTATGTCGGAAGATCCTGGGTAAATATGTAGTTTAGCGGTAGGTATTTCTGAAAAATAATGTTAAAAATACGAAAAAAAACTTTTATTCTATGCTCTTGAACTTCCTCTTTTCATTAAACCCGGCGGAGATAAGAAATTCCAAATACTTTAGGAGATATCGCCATTTTTATTTTGCTATACAAGACCTGGGCAATCATTCGACCGCCGCCATGTTTTTATTTTGCCGTGTGTTCGTGAATGCCTAATTAATTAAAATGGTCGATTAGGTCAGGTCAGTTACATTATAAATACTTTCAAACTTAGCGGACATTAAAAATAATGTGAATTAATTTTAATGGTTGTTTAGTTTTAAAGTATTTATAATGTAACTGACCTGACCAAACAAACCGGGACAAAGGATGAACAGTAGGAACTCATGTAATTTTCTTTGTACTTGTTACTTGCGCAACAATATCCAAATAACAAATAAAACATTAAAATTTGAAACGTTAAAAACTCACCTAAGTTAGAGGCGGGTACAATTCCTTTGCCATTAGTAGAAAATGATGTAGTCGTTCACCTACGTAGCGAAAAAAAAAATTCATACTCGTAAACAAGAAACAATGTGAATGCACAGGTATTGTGATGGAAATTAAAAAATTCGGTATCTCCTAAAGTATTTGGAATTTCTTATCTCTGCCGGGTTAAATGAAAAGAGGAAGTTAAAGAGCACAGAATAAAAGTATTTTCGGATTTTTAACATTTTTTTTGCATATACCGGTAAACTACATATTTACCTATTTCTTTCTTATTTCACAATTTATTTTATGTGCAGGATCTTCCGAATGTACAGAACTAAAACAGCAAGCATCATGAACCACAGGATAAAGCCAACAGGATTACTCCATTAGGATCTTCCAACGTACTGAACTAAAACAGCAAGAATCATGTACCAACAGGTTAATGCCATCAGGATCTTTTGACGTACTGAATTAAACGAGTAAACAATGAATGGTGGCATCAGCGTTAAAACACAGGTATTGTAATGTAAGATGTAAAAATTTAATTTTTTTTTACAAACAAGTCGGAATTACAAAACCATCCCTTTGGAGTAAATTTAGGGATAAGTGTAGTGTGTGAAAACCATGTTTTAATTTTTTTTTTCATTCCGTTCTAAAAGAAGCTGTGATATCCGAGTATTAACCTATATTTGGCTAAATCAAGCAGGGTGAGATCATACTTAAAAATAAGATACAAGGGATATCACTTCGATCAGTTCGATCAGTGACGCGACTCACCCGCTCTTCCGCAGTCTTTCGCCTCTTGCAAGCGGCCGCGGTGACGTGCAGCAACCGGCACGCACAGCAGCCGGGAGCCGCGGGTACCGTCCCCGCGCAGCCCCTCCACGGCAGGGCCACCTCCACCAGAAGCTGGCTCTGCAGACTGACACAGACAGCAGCCGTGAGCTCGGCGTTCCACTCAGCAAGAGCAGGCACCAGTGCTACGGCCAGAGCAAGAGATTATACTGTTCCGGGCTACTCGCCAGTCACCTGAACAAACCACCTATCCCATACTAGTATATTCCCATATCCTAGAGCAGTGAAATTTCCATAGAACTTAAAAAAAAAATAATTAAAAACATATTTAAAACCACTAACATTTCCTTGTCTGTCTCACAAAACTAAACTAACCTATAACCAACAATTCAAATCATTGCTCAGTAAAGCTAAACAATTATAAAATATTCACAAAAAGACACTAGAAAATTCTGTTAAGAAATGTAATGATGATTTATAAAATTCTTTAAGTCTGTCGAACGTAAAATATAAAAAAAATAGTGTAATGTTAAACTATACCTCCTCCGAAAAATTCTCATCAAGGACGCCGCCATATTTATAATCTTTGTCAACAAAGGTTGAAACAGTAACACCAACGTGTCAAACATTACCAATTTCCTCGAGATGGTTAGTCGATTCGGGTGTCTCTGTAGAACAGACAATGGTCGTGTACGTAAGTCATAATTGACTTACATTCAAAATGATAGATTTTTCGAGTAAAACTTTATGATATCAAATCATGTAAGGATAAAATATTCCTTACAATAGTTAAATAAGTAATATTTTTCATATTTGTGCTTTGAATGAATTTCTGTTTCAATAGAAAATGCTTACAAGTCAAATTATGATTGAAGTACAGGTAGATACGGGCAAATCAATGTGACTGGATTAGAAAACTGTGATTGAGATTCAATAATTCGATAGCAACACCCATAATGCAACATTCTTCCAATGTAAAGTAAATGAAACTCTATGGCCCAAAACATAATCAAACAAGAGACCTTTTTCTGCTTGACTTTCTTAATCCATGGTTGGACATGTTTGATAAGTTTATTTAAAAATATTGAGATATATATTTTTAAAAAATACTATGCTGTTGAGCTATGCTGTGCAACTTTGATCCGACATTGTAAGGGAAGTTCAATCAAATGCAGTATATGAAGCAGTTTCGATGGGGTTCCTGGAAGTGTCCATCTCGGAGAAGGGCCTGTGTCTGCTGAATTGGACACTGGGGCTGCTGAGCATGGCGGGCTTGGTGTTTTCGCTGGCGCTTGTGTGGCTGGCGGTGTTCGCCAAGCGGTCCGTCTGCGACCTGCTGGCGGCGGCGACGGCACGCTGGGCCAGCACGGCACCCCACACTTCTATCGCGCTAGCCGCCCTGAGCGCAATGCTGCACCTCGCGGGTTGCTGTGTGGCCGTGGTTGCGTGCCGCCGGCGGTGGGTCCCCGGCACCAGGAGCCTGTTGCTCGGCTATGGCTTCGCATCGCTGGCGCTCGCCACGTGCTGCGTCCTCGGCATGGCAGCGTGTGCGCTGCACTGGGCACATCTCTCCTCAGGTCAGTGTTGCCAGCAATAGTAAACACAATTTGGATACATTCATCTATACATTCGGGTATTTTCGGATACAAAAAGTTCTCAGTTCTTGTATCATTCAGGTACATATATATAAAAAAAGTATGAAAACAAAATATTGTTGTCTTCTTTAATACAAATGTCATATATACTGTTGTGTTAAATCTCATTATACCATGGCAACTTAAAATTTTATAGTTAAATGCAATATTGGCTTTACTGATACGGCCCGTGTGTATGATTTTAAAATATGTCGTTGAGTGTTTGAATACGACAATTCCAGTATTCCAGTCACATATGAAAAAATTGTATTTTCAGTTTAAAGGTTGGTGTAAAATTATTATTAATATTACCTGTAATATAAGTATGGCGACTTAAATTTGTGTTGTGCTTCAATAGTGTAGACGAGACTGTTTTCAAAGACAGATATCCCTGATCCGGTTGTCTCCGTCTTACTGTTTACCGCGCCCTGTCCCATGGGCTCTGCCCCACTCGGGGAGTATATGTCGGCCCGCAAGGGTTTGGGAACTTGCGCATTATAAATCAGCAGAGCGAAAACTTTGATAAAGAATGTTTACTTGAATCTAGCTGCAATATGATCGTGTGATTCTCCAGAGATCCTTAGAAATATAGCGTTGCCGAGGCTGTTTTCAAAAAGACAGCCTGAATGTTTAGTGTTAGTATGCTGTGGACAAAGCAAAGACCGTTTTTAACCCTTATTGGTTTTCCATTTCAAGTGAATATTGTACAATGTTTTTTTTTACTATTGATTTTTTTTCCTTTTTCCTAAATTCGGGTACATTTGTGTACCAGAACGGATTTTCTCGGGTACTGGGTAAAGACATGGTAATTTGGGTACGTATGCCCGAATTCGGGTATGTATGGCAACACTGCCTCAGGTAGGCCCGAGCGAAAAAAAACACGATTACGGATTACGAAATTTGACAAACGGAAGACTGCTGGGTTAAAGAGCGCTGTCTGTGTCTTTGATCGCTCGACAGATGCAATGATGAGCTTGTTCCTCGTAGGGCTGCACGCTGACATCGCCGCGGCCATGGCTAAGTACGGCAACGACTTAGCAGTCAAGGCGGCGCTGGACCGCATGCAGGCCGGGCTGCAGTGCTGCGGTGCCAGGTCGCACCGCGAGTGGTTCCACCTGCACTGGCTCCGCTTGCCGCCAGGGGTTACGCCCGCCGCGTGAGTACTCGCCTTTCAGTCCACACACATAGAGACATAGAGACTTCTTTACATCAAGTAGAGTAGGTCAAGGTGTTAATTTTATGAAAAATCCGATGACTTCTCACAGAGATTGCAGTGACCCTATTTTCATATTTTCTTTCCAGGTGTTAAAATTGTTGTTTATATCTTTTTATGTCATCCCCCCCCACCCCACGCACTGAGGGAATGGGAAGTCTTCCTTCCCTCCCCCTCCCCCCTCTCCCAGTGAGTGGGTGATGCGAAGCTCCCTGCCCGCACAGC
Organism: Bacillus rossius redtenbacheri; assembly: GCF_032445375.1. NCBI lineage: Eukaryota > Metazoa > Arthropoda > Insecta > Phasmatodea > Bacillidae > Bacillus > Bacillus rossius. The sequence goes on along the minus strand of NC_086332.1, from coordinate 46,978,600 downwards.
GGCGGCACGGCGCGTGCCGACGTGCCCTTCAGCTGCTGCGCGCGGGACGCGGCGGGCCGCTGCGTGCACCACGGGCTGTCGCTGGGGCGGGCCGGGTCGCTGTGGCGGGCCGGCTGCGGGGAGGCAGCCCTGCGCGCCGCCGCCCCTCCCCTGCGCACCCTGCTGCTGCTGGCCGCCGCGCTCGTCGCCACGCAGGTGCGCCCGGGCAGACTACGGCGTCAACTGCAAGCGTTGTACAAGCGTCGCAATCGAAGAGTGACTCAAACTGTTTTATATAAGCGCATGCGCGAATACTGCTTTGGGGTTCTTTTTTTCTCTCTCTTGCAGCGCGAAAGAATATTGCTCTTTCCCCAAACTAGTAGAGGGTGAACCTGTAAACTTTATCTGGAAATAGGATGTAGACCCTCCCCATTGGAATCTCTTCGCTCGAGAGAGGTTGACCGTTGGATTGGTCGCGTAATGGTCGAACGACAGAGCTCTTTTTCGCCGGCCTCCACATTCACCTGAAATGACGCACCATGCGATTATTTCCTTTTGAGGCTTTATAAAATATCGTTTCTACGTTCCGCCACTACCTTATTGATTTGCCAGATTTGAGACACAGACCGTGGGCCTAAAAAAAACTGTACCAACGATAAATTAAAGATATTAAAAATAATAATAATAATTTGAGCGTATCTTTCAGTACTCGCCAGAGATGTTTAACATCTAACCTAGGTAGCGAGAAAATTCATATGTTCTCATGTTGCAAATACACTTATAATACGAAACTCAGACATTAAATATAACGTAGACTTCTTTAAAGTAATGCCGAACGTAATACATAAGGTAAGATGCCCATATATCGTCCCCCATTTGTTTTCTTGTTATAAAATCCAAAAAATTGGCTGGAAAATTGTAGAAAAAATATGACCTGGTAGCTTGGTTACCTGCCTATTACATATGTAAGCAGAAAGCATTTTAAGTGAAAGTGTAATAAAAAATAAATAAAAATAGAAAGAAAAAAAATTTCCATTTTCAAAAATGGGGTCCTAATTTCGTCCCCCTATTTTTAAATGGCAAAAACTTAAAATACATTCGGAAGTCATCATCAAAACACTTATAAATGTTTTTGTACACATAAATGATACAATACATGCTTTTATAAATTTTGTGCCATCAATAGAACTTGCAAACAAAACATTGGAATTGAAATACAAATGATCTATTTTACAATAATTTGCAAAATGTCGTAGCTTAACATTTAAAAATGAAGGAAAGTACAAAACATTGTTAAGAAATGGGTCAAAGCAACACACATTATTGTATATTTGTATAAAATAGAAAAGTAATATTTTAAATCAATATTCAAAATACTAATCTGTTAAAAGAGAACAAAAACCATGAAAATTCGAGACAAGTGGTAAAAATGAATAAAAATTTGCATTTTTGACTTACTTCAAAAAATAATTAAAGAATTTCATTTAACTGTCCAGGCAAATATCACAAATGAATTTAGCATATTTACAATGGGATGTACAAAGTTCATGGCACCACTGAAAACATTTTGTACATTTTACCCACTTCTCTCCATGACGGTCAGCAGAAAAAGGTTTGCTCAAAAAGGACAATTAACATCGTTCTCACTGTCTTCGCCATAAGTTGAAACAAGTGAAACACAATCACTATCACAACTAGAAGAGTCAGAGACAACTTGTTTCTTCTTTGATCGTTTAGCTGCTTTCGCTGTTTTCTTAGTCTTCTCTTTGAGAGTGGATGTAGATGCCTGTACTACTTCAACTGAAGATTTTGATGTAAGCTTACTCTGTTGAGATGATGGATCACATGAAGAAATATCCAAAGCAAGTCTCTTTCGCGATTTTTTTGGTTCCTTGTGTTGAGATGTCTTACTTGCATTTCGTTTCTTTTGCTGAGCTTCTTGTACGTTACCCTTATGTGGAGTTCCTGTCACTAGAATTGCTGTCCCACGTCGGTTGATGTAGATAGCTGTATTATTGGCACATCTAGAAAGTCTTTCGGACTGACCACTGGTTGTACTGGAGTTTCTTCTGCTCTCCTATTTTCAGTTACGACTTCTGGGTTTAGGGTTGGAAACTGATCCTCGGTAAATATTTATGGATTGAACGGAAAGATTACTGTTTTCTTGAAACAATTTACTGTGGTTTGCAAGGTTGCAGCACGTTGGTAACCCTCTGCAAACAGTTTCGCGACCTGCAGCTTTCGCACAACCCTGTTTGGGTTGTTGGCTAACCAATTTTCAATGGCTTTGGCGTAGTACGACTTTAAGGGAAACATGAATGCAACATCGAGTGGCTGTAACTTATCTGTCGAGTGAGGAGGGAGACACACGATTGAGACATAATTTTCACGAGCTTTATCAATGTCGTCTATGTTCCGTGTGTGGGTAAAATGCCCGTCGAGAACAAGTACCACTGGTTTCTCCTTCGATGGCCTAACAATTGAAATGAAATGGTCAAACCATTTAGAAAATAGGGCTGCAGTGATCCGGCCCGACTCACTACACCCACCAATCGTCCCTGCAGGAGCTCCATCAAGTAGTTCAATTTGCCAGTTTATTTTTTTTTTTGGGAATATAAGCAGTGGTGGAACATACTGCCCTGCAGCAGACATTCATGTCACAGCAGTTATTGTCGCTCCTCGTTCGGCTGAAGAAAGCTTATGCACTTGCTTCTTTCCTTTTGCTGTTACAATTCTACTTGCCTTGTGCTGGACGATGGAAATACCTGTATCGTCTACATTAAAAATTCTTGTTCCATCAAAATCTATTTTTTCCAGCTCTTTTTTCAAAATGCTAGAGGAAAGTGTCTACGTTTTCTTTTTTGAAACCTTGGATTCTTGCGATTGATAAATTCTGAGGTTGCCTTATTGTAAGGCATGGGTTCCTTTTAAAGAAAAGTCTCTTCCATTTCAACCCTGCGCTCTTTGTCTCATTTGAAAAGGGATGTGGTAGATTATTCTTTAGTGCTAACTGATAAGCCATTCTCCTCAGATCACTGACTGTCAATCCATAGTAGTTGTTTTCCATCTCCAAGCAGTATTGGACTAACAATTTTTCCATTGCCTCTGGTAGCACTGGGTGTCTTCCAACTTTCTTTTGTACACATTCCTCAGCAGACAGCTCTGATTTGACATAATCTTTCAGCGTCGCTCTTGGAACATTAAATAACTTAGATGCAGTTTTATAGCCCATAGTCTTCTCTTTTACAGCTTTCACTGCAGCGATCATAGTCTTTATTCCATGTTTTCCGTTTTCCCATCTGAAATGTATGAAATAGGCCACAAATCGCAATTCAAGCTGTGTAAGGACATACAGTGAAAAGCAAATAAACAACCGTTAATATAAGATATATTTTCCCCTTAATAATACAATGTTGCTGTATATTAACAGATTACAGAATACAAAATTATAATTATGTATGTAAAAACCTTATAGCTTGTAGAGAAATATTGTACTATATAACAAATTCAGCTCTGTGCTGTTTAATAACAATTAAAAAAAGGTTGGAAATTAATATTTCTTCAAAAGCCTATTAAATAATGTGTAATTAATAATTATTTATAAAACTTATGCTGGAACATAGGTCTGTGTGATATGTATGGCACTGGATTTATTTTTTAACAGCCTTTGAAACACTGGTCTAAATTTCGTCCCCAGGACGAAATTAGGCACTGTACATGGGGACGGAAATTGGACAGGTCGAGTCTTTCAAAATGGCCGTCTGTCTCTCCCAACACAAACACGAACAGAACGAAATGGCACATGAATATGAAAATAGAGGTTATAAGTGATACATTGCTATGTTGAAGCAAAAAAAATAGCTTACCTTTCAATGGAAAATGTCCTTGAACAAAGTACAATTAACAGGTTTTTCTCTTTGCTATAAAATATAAACTTAAATTACTACACAGAGCAGAAAGCGATCCGCTTGCGCGCCTTACTAGATGTCTACTGCGCTGTTCTCTCCGAGTTCCATCGACTGCCGATTGAATGCGGCTCTTACTAGTCCGGAAACCATGGGGGACGATATTAGGTCAGGGGACGAACTTCGGGCATCTTACCTTATACGCAAGTTGTGTTTTAAACATTTCTGAACGCGAATCACACGTAGCTTCCGCACACGCCGATAGAATTCGCTGCCGCAACAGCTACGTCGACTATCGAATCATTCCATTTGCAGACAGAAATTTAAAACTAAGTTATATGAAGAAACAGCTCCGATAAAAGAGTAAAATAGTTGAAAAAAATTTACCAAAACCTGACTTTGGACCTGTTTTTCGACAAGGATTTCTATTAAAATTCATTAAAGAGTTAATCTATAAAGTTTTCCTTTGGCTTTGTGATGTTTGGTTTGAGCCATCCGCCACAGATGTCAGCACCGTGGTTACACGGTATACCGCGGAACTGGCGCGAGCTTGCTGGCTGGCGGAGAGCAGACGAGGACGACGGCGGCGGTGTTGCAAATTGCAATGTCTTGTTTTTAATTTATGCGATGCATTAACAGGATATTCGCGATTTAATAAATTTGCTAAAGCATCTAACAAGTTTTCTACTTGCTGTAGCTATGCCGCTATATGGTCGTTGACTGTAGAACATGGATGGTAATGCATGGGTTAGTTCCTTTAATGTTATCTTCAGTTAAAAAATCACACAAAAATCTGAATATTTTGGTTTTAATAGCAATTGCTTAAACCGATTTATTTTATTCAGTTATCACCTTCAGGCTTTTATAATATAATTGATTGAATGTATTGGCAGGTGGCGGGCGGCGCGACGGCGCGGCTGCTGCAGACCGGCCTGGGCGTGGGACGGCGCGGGGCGGGTCGCCGCAAGGCGTGGCTGCTGGGGGCCCCGGGACCGCGGCCGGTCCCCGAGGAGTCGCGGCCCCTGCTCGGCCAGGGCGAGGCCCTCGCGCGTCTTTCAACACAGCAGAATTCTCTGTTTAGAACCACTATCGGAAAATGAATACCAACCAGTAAATTATGTATTTTTTTTTAAATTTATTTTGAGGTGAGACAAATAGTTAAAATTACCCATTCTCGTTTTCCTGTTCACATAGTTTGATTGTTTGATTTATACGGGACGTGATCTGTGATCTGCGTTTGCACCCATAAATTTGTTCATTTATTTCGAATCTAATAAAAACTTATTCGTGCATCAATGCACATTTTTGTAATATTATTATTTTTTTTAATTTGCATCTTTTTGTAGGGAAGTTTCCTTAACGAGATAATGCACGAGACACTTTGTCGTAATTTATTGCTTCGATAATAATCGTAACCTACATGGGCACACATACGGCGTGCAGAGATTCAGAAAAAAAAAATAAAAAAATTAATGCGATTTGAAAACTGCTCTAGATATCATAACGGTATCTGCTTAAGAAAAACATTTATGAATGAATACTTTGGGGTCGGATGAGTAGCTAGGTTTATATATTTCGTTGTTAAACTGTATATTTAGAAGAATGAAAATGCCTAGAAACGCGTATTTTCAGAATAATTATTAGGCCTGAAACTCCCGGGAGAGATTCTTGACAGCACTCAAGGGACACGTATTACAACTTTATCTTCATTTCTTCGTCATATAATGTTATGGCCAATGCATACATCTCACAGTTGCTCCATGAACGAACGACGCAAAAATTACGCGCCAGTTTAGAGCCTTTAGCTCAGAAGCGATACCGCGCTAGAAGCACCAGCGAGCGTTGCACTTATCATCCCGCCTCACCAACACAAATACACCGCTGACTAAGCGGGCCGCTTGGTTGCGAATGAATAGCAAACGTGTGCAACGTATAGTTTTCGATACGCAGCTAGAAGTTAGCCAGAAGCATGCTGTGGGCTGGGCGAGTACGACCGAGATGACGAGTTTTGGCTGGCGGACGGCTTCATCTCTCCTTCCTGCCACCACGGTAACTGCAATTACCTTGATCACGGTATGAGCTCAGTCATCAGTCAGACGCGCAGCGAGCCGGAAACTTGTGCATGTTTTTTTTAGTAATGAGACATGCAATTATATTCATAGTTTCGTTTGATTGCTGGATTCCTGTTACCTCAGGAGGAATAAAAAAAAATAAAAAAATCATTACTCATTCAATTTATATGCCGTGGGACAGCTGAGAAACTATCATGCAAGACGAATTTCTTTCTCCTTGATGTCTAACGAAGCCCTCCTCTTATGACCGGGAGGCGTGAGAGAGCATCCGCATCCCATTTATAGATGGGAACTAATTGTGACAAGTTTCTTGTATCAGATAAATTAACTCTCACTGACGAAAAATTATATTTAAGTAATTGTTCCAATTATTAAGAAGTGAGGGGAGTTAGTCATGGTGCCAATTGCAGCCATGGCTGACCAATCCCCTCCTAGTACATGATGCATGCTACCTCTCCAGCATGAGTAGAGGGTATAGGGTTCGGCCTGAGACGCACTTAGTCTCCTTCCTAACCCGAACCCCTCCCAAATACACTTAGTTTTTAGTTAGGTTAGGAAAAAGAACTCTCAACGCCTAACTCCCGCATGGTAGACTGTATCTACTCTTTTCTACTCTTCTTCCTGAACCATCCCACTGTTTCCCGTAACCAACCTGCTTGTAATTAATTCATGAATTTTTGCATCCCGCATGTAATTGCCCAGGGATTGCCCTGTATCTATGCAGGCTTTACCTGGGCCCAACATATCTAGTTTTAAGTCTAAAGTTAAGAAGTGAGGGGAGTTAATCATGGCACCAATCGATCACCTGACTGGAACTGTGTGTTCCAACACGAAGAAGAAAGATCCACGAAAGCGTAAAGCTAATGCCGGTAATATTGTGCGGATCTCCAAGCAGAAAGTCGTCTTCGAGAAAGATTTTACTGCGAACTGGAGGTCCTGAACCTTTCCGCGTGACCCATCTTCGCGAATGGGAGCTTAGGACCTTCTACCTCGAAGATTTTGACCACTAGCCTATTCGCGGTGACTTCTATACCGAAGAGATGCAGCGCCTACGATTTATCCTGACACGTACTACTCAGTGGAGAAGATTCTCAAACGAAGATATGGATGATCCTACGTCAAGTGGTGGGGCTTTGCACCTCGCTATAATTCGTGGGTAGCAGATGCAGAAACCAAGAAAACTAAGATTTTATTAATTTCCTTGTTTTTTTCTCTTGTAGTGGAGTAGAATTATGTAATATTTTTTTTATTTGTAATTTTGTTCGGTTTTCCCTTAAACTGTACTTTTTTTTTTTTTAGAAAATTGAAGTGATATTTAATTAAATTACCCTTTTTTATTGATCAAGGATCGACTTAAGGACAGTACTTGATCAAGTCAATCATTATATTAAAAGGTGACTTTTTATGATTTTTTGGAATTTTGTTAAGGAATTTTTATCTAAATAATTACAGATTTCCTTGATGGCCGTCAAGATGGTGGATGTCAGGGTAGTAAATACCCCAGCGCGTAAACATTAAAACGATATGGTGGTACCACACACTAGCAGACGAAAACAAGTTGACGGACCCAAGATAGCTGCCATGACATCATATTGTATGTCGTAATATATCTTGGTTTAGTGGTGGGGGACAATATGCCAGCTGTCACCACAGGAGGAGGATACGTCGCCATGTTTAATCGATTTATCTCACCGGTTTGAAACGAGGACTCCATGTAGTAAGTACCTTTTTATTGAATATTTTATTAAAATCGTATTTAAATATTGTTTTTATAAATTTTAAAAAATGTTCCCGATATTCCAGTTTAATAATTATGGATTTTCAAGATGGTGGACATGGCGTCATAATCCAAGATGACGGAAAGTTCTACCGCAACGAAAAGTGCAAAACGAGGGACAAGGGCGCTCGATTCCAAGATGTCTGAAATTTCTAGAATTCAATATGACGGTCGAGATCAAAGTCAAAGGTAATCCAAATTGACCATCATGGCGTCACAATCCAAGATGGCGGACATCGGCCTTGGCTCCACACGCAGCACCTCGTAGCTGAAGAAATATTTATATACTACGCCAATATATACATTTTTATGTTAAGCAGTATAATATACACGTTTTAGTACATATAAGGATTCTTATCCTTTTCAATGTTTCAGGATTATCAAGTTTTTAAATTGCGAGAATATACAAACTAAAAGTAATGCATTTATATAACGCTGTAAAGTATTTCAAAATGTTTATATTTGGTATGCATTTAAACACTAAAAATTTATTTTTGTAACATAAGCTTCACATTTATATTTTAGAAAACACTACTGTAGAATATATAGAATTCACGTTGAAATTCTAAAAAAATAAGTAGGTAGGATACTAGATTTTTACGTATTCTGTAAATGGAAATCTAACAAATAAGTTTAAAATGAACAAACATATGCTTGTTTATTACAAATAAATAGTTATGGCATATAGTTGATATAAATAGGCTATATATAGACACACACTAAATTGAAAAAAAAAGTGTAACTGGTATAACAAAAAAAATATTGATTATATGCATTCATAATATAAACATTTCGGTACCTATAGGTACTTTCTAGCGTAATGTATACACTCGTAAGCAAACAGTAACGGTTTTTTTTTTTACAAATTTCGCACATATTTGTAAGCAATTTAAATTATAAGTGCTTAAAGCTTAAACAGCCTAGATTCCAACAGAAAATGAGTGTAGTAGTTTTGCTAAGATAAAAAAAAGTTTTCTACAAATTAAGCTCATATTTTTTAAATATTTTAAATGTTTACTGCACAGCCAAAATCCCAAAACACTTTATATCCTGTAATAATTATCGTATACATATTACAACGGAAGCAAATGTACAATATATTTAATGATATAACACATAAGTACACACATTTTCACGAATAAAAAAAACAACCAAAATACCATTGATAAAATTAACTATTTGGCAAAATATATGGCTGGAATGTTCATGGTTGTAGCGAATAAAAAAGGACATATAATTCGTGCAATAGTTCATAGCACTTGTAACAAAACTTTTCTTCGCTCTAATTATTTATAAAAAATCTTATACATTTATGATATAGCAGTTGCCTGTAATTATTATTTATTTTTTGTAAAAAACTAGGCAGAGTATAGCATATAGGCCTACTTTTGGTAGCAGGGTCTAATGGTAATCCTTTTTTAATGTTGTTCTACTTGCCATTTTCTTGTACCTTCCTTTTTACTTGCATCATGAATTCTACGTAGAATGACGTCACCCTTGGTAGCATCTTGTTATAGAAAAATTGTCATTACTGCTGTAAGCCACGAAATGGCAATCCAGGTTGTTTTAAATGTTGTCCCTGATTTTGGTAATAGAAACTGCGAGTTGGTTTAAGATGAATACCGTATTTCTGTATCTTAGCTCTTGTCATACGGCATTTCGTAGGCGTAACGAAACTGTTTAACCACTCTGCTGCCATATGTGACGAATGGGAAGGGAAAATTTATAGAAATACCTGATTAATGAATTATATCAATATAGGCAGTATTTAATAAAATTCCTTGTTGATAATCAGGTGCATTGCCGGGGTTTAGTATTGAGCCGTTTCATTACATATAAATTAAAACTTCACTCTGCAAATGTAATGATTTGATAGTTGACGTAGCTTGCTCCGGCAGAAAATTCTAGCAGCGGGTGTAGAACTACTTGTGATTGGCGTCAAGAAATTTAGTTGACAACACAATTTGCGTATATATATCACCTTCAGCATTATTTAAAAGAATGCTACGTTAAATTTCGTGTCTGAGTTTCGTATTTAAAATATATTTGAAACATGAGAACACATGAATTTGCACGTAACTGCGGTTAGAGTTTACACTGGCGAGTATTAAAATCCGCGCCAACTTTTTTTTGAAGTAAAACTTCTTCGCTAAGGGGGCTACTATTTTCGAGCGTTACGAAAATTTCGATTGCACGAGAGTAATAGTGATGAGGGAATCGACAGAGGAGGAGAGTGCGTAAGTGGTGACGCCACTCCAACGCATGCACTAGCGTGGATAGGTACTTAGCGTAGCATTCTATATGCTAATTGTAACGGCTGGGGGGAAGACGGCAAGGGAGAAGAAATAGCGCAGCAGTGATGCTGCGGTAACGCTGTTTGTGTTTGTCTAATCCTCAGTTTTCGTAACGGTTAAAGTTTGACCCTATTCATAATTTATTAATTTGTGTGGAAAATAATAAATGATTTCTGCAATTAACTTTATAAGTATCAATCATTTTTTATGAATAGTGTATAGAACGTATCGATTTAAGAGATTTGTTTTATAAGTGTCATATATAAGTGCAATTTATGTTCGATTGGAGTATATATATTTTTAGTTCTTTCATTTTATTCAGCTGGAGATCATAATTTAACATCATGCCTAAAAATAATAAAAAGGCACATTAGAAGTATTATCAAAAGCAACGTAGGAATAGACCGCAATAACAGGCGCAAAAAGTGTCAGTGAACGGATGCGAGAGTAGTTACAGGATGCGGAAAAAGGCTTCTTTTTTTCATTGGATGTCATACCCGCATTCACACACACATTTTTTTTAAATACACAACATAGATAAACTGCCAGAAGTAAGCACAGTAAACTTGTGGAATAAACACGTGTCAGTGTTAAGAAGACTACAGATCGCCGCTCTACCCTCTGGCTCTGGGGTAGAGCGTCTGACTTGTGACTTGTAGGACTCAGGTTCCCGGCTCGGCTCCTCCAAGGCAATTGGTGGCAATTGGTGGAATTTGTCTGATAGGAATACAATCCCTTGCAACAAGTCAGGCTACCAAAGAGACGGTGGGTGGAAACAAAAAACCTTCCAGAGTGACTTCCAAATGGGAAACCCGTTTCTTTTCTAGGGCTCTCCATGCTTAGGCCATCCAAGTGTTTCTTCGGGGTCGTGGAGTTTTGCAAGAAATTGTTGTTAGTTTTGTATTATGATAACTGTAGCATTATCACCCCACCATTGTATAGTAAAATTTCAATGAAACCCGAAAAATTACGAAAAAAAAAAAAAAAAAAATTAAAAACACACGTTAGCATTTGTGTTCATCAGTCAGCGAATGTGTCTCCATTATAACCGCAATTTTAAAATTATGCTGTAATCCTCAACTCCTTAATATCTTTTCATTGACTAATTGCGTGTTAGTTTAGTACAAGATTTCCACAACAGAAACTTTTTAACACTAAATTTATGAAAATTATTTAAAACAATTTTTATAATTACTTTTAATACATTAAATTTGTTATTTTACACATGGTAACAATATAAAATTTATTTAATTAAATTCAATAATGGCTAAGAAACTTAACTTATAAAAAATACATCTTATGATCACATTCATGTATAGTATTTAGCTATTTTATACAACTCCAAACTTGATGGAATGTTGCATACTTGACCCACAAAACATGAGGAATGCCACTGTATAGATTAGATTCCAAAAAACCACCCCCTTTTCCACACATTAAAGCTGAATTAAAACACTTCTTGATGTAATTTTTCTCAGCGTCACCGTCTACATATGATTACTGTCAATATGTTTCACAAAAATAATTTATTATATATATATGTATTAAAAAAACTAATCACATCCCATATCCCCCCAGATGTTTTTCCTAATTCACGTCAAGAAATGTAGTAGAAAACACATTATTTTCAAAGTGCAAGACAAGTGGAAAACCTTGAAGTGAATGCGAATATGGTAGAACGTAGCAGAAATGTAACTTTCAACAAATCGCCAATGTAAAGACTTATACAATAATTGATGATGATGAGCTGTTTTTCCCATTACTGAGCACAAGAAACACCACGCAGATGACAGCCGTGACATCCCTATGCTTGTCAAGGCAAGATGATTCTGCGATGGTTTGCCATTGCTTTCCGCGAGGGATGAATGTGGAATGTAAATCACAAACACCCAGTCCTGAACCCAGGGAGAAGGTTTGAAAATCCCCTCCCCAGCCCGGTCCACAATTCAGTCACGCTAGCTACTACACCATTGGGGTGGATCTGTACAAGAATTAACACCTACAAAATTCAGGTTAAATCGGATCTCTCTGGACGGTGATGATCGATATGAATTTGTGGACGTTGAGATACAGAATTGCACCGAGTCACCAATTGTTTATAATTTGAACCTATTTGGAATTGGTGTAAACAACAGTCTTTTTTACTGTCAAACAGCTAGCAATGATCATGATTTTTCTTATGTAAGTTTATAGACAAACCATGTAGTTCGTCTACGATCAGAAACAAAACACTTCAACCAAAGTATGTTCATTACCTGTTTTTTTTTCTTCTTTTGGATGGTCACTAAATTCGTTAAGTGTACGTGTAAATGTAAATTTGAGCAAGTGATTTTGGTGATATGCACCTGAGCCTATAGCCTCATGTGTCGTAAACTATGTATTAGGTCCAACCCAACACGGTTATTTTACACTGAATATTTATACAGAACTTGTAGGAAACGGAACATAAATGTTATGATCGCACGAAGATGATACATACCAGATTTTTTCTAAGTGCTTTGAAATACTGTCCTAGCGTGTGTACTAACCCCAGCCCATCACAGCACAGCCCCTACTCTCTCTACGTAGGGTGGTTCAACCAGTCAGGAACAGGCGTTCTCCGACGAATCGGAGATCTGGTGAGTGGCTTGTGTGCTTGCCACGTGTGTAGGTCGTGAATACAGCTTCGCCTCGCGGTAGCTGCGGGACCTTGGGCGGAGACCGCGGCGCCGGCTGCAGCCGCCGCTATTCTGGGTCGCCACTGTAAACCATCTCCTAGTGCCGACGCCACCCTCTCACACTCGCGGCATGCGCGTGTCCGCGTGACCGCGGGTGCGCCGGGCACTCTCGTCTTCCCAGGCCGGGGTCCCCGGGGCGACACCACAGTTCCCGTGTTGGTTCAATACTCACGGAAACAATTCCATTGTACATTTGCAGCATTACAAGTATACAAATGATGTGCAGTATTGACTATACTCCACTGAAATTTTTTAGATTATCTCGTTCACGCTTGATGTAACATCCACACCGATGATAAACGTTCAGCATGATCTTGAAAATTATTCAAGTGGTCTGTGTGTGATTTATTTATTTGTTACAAAAATACTGGCATAAACAGAGTTATAAATGATAGACAAACTAATTATTTTTTTAAAACTTAACTAGAGCGTTATTTTAACGTAATTATCGTTACTTTAGATATTACTTCTTTTTACAGCTAACATAATTACACATAATGAAATTAAAATTCTGAGACGGTAGTGTTTGTTGGTCTCTATTTGAAGCCGCCGACCCATCATTTGCCAACCGGGGCATTAAGTGTGAGCGAGACCATAAACCGAGGTTTCTATAACTCGCAGTGTGCGTTTTATTTCAGATGCACTCCACACTTGAGTTCAAATCATTTGAGTCAACGGGCGTGGTGCTTGTATTGTGGGATGATTTTGACACACGGCCCTGTGGGCGCGCTGGATTATAGTGTGATGCTAAATTGAAGTTACTTTTTCGTGTCGTTGGCGGGGGATGGGAGCGCCCCACCAGTTATATCGGCTAACTGGCGTGATGAAGTATCATTATGGTGAGTATTGGAGACTTTTATGTGTGCTGAAATTTCAAGTGTCCTTGTTAAACTCGGCTAGCGTGTGTGAGCCACTCCAACGAAACCCTTGGAACACATTATATGGATGGGCAGTCAGCCCATATGCGCATGCCACAGGTGATTCAGGCCTACACTCGCACAGGCATGTCATCGTGTGGTCGTGTTGGTGAACGATAGGGAAATGTACAAGGGTTAGTGAACTACTGGACTCCCTATGAACTGAACTGTTGCGTTCCAATAACGGTCCAGTCAAAAGTAGACTAAGCCAGTTGCTGCGTAGAAAACCCAGAGAGGGCTGTTGTCAGCAAATCCTTCCCTGAAACAAAGAAAGGTGTGTTAGATTTTTCCTGATGCACAGATCATTAAATATGGTACTCGAGCAGAGAGTGTGCCCTCTTCGGTTTTTATTATTAATTATTAATATTAAATAATATAATTTTGTGCATTTTTGTTTTATTTTTATTATAAATGTAAATTTTTATTTTCCTTAATACAACTGTACATGCCAACCAGAGCCCTGCCCTGACAGGCATGCATGCATCTCGGCCTGGGTCCCCAGTGGGAGCTGGGGCTGAACCCCCTACCAGTTCTCCTGCACGGCCCTGCCTTGGTAAGGTGCGAACATGTGTGTTGTTTTGCGTGACAGGAGCTCCGCGCGCATGTGAACACGCCCGGAGCTGGAGGGCGACTAAGTTGGCGCAGGGCGAGCAACTAGTTTTTTGGGAAGGGGTCGTTCGAGACTAACGGCTGCGCGACCAATCAGCAGCAAGTATCATATTTTTGTAATGTAAATTAGTTTCAAATTAGACAGTACTAAAGTAACGGCTTAGACTACCTACATCTTTGCTTCTAGTTTACGGCAGTCAAAAAAAGTTTGTATACACAAAGTTTATGTTGATTGATTATAGAAATTATATAAATTAAAGAACTAACCAAACTATTTAACCTACAGAAAAACACAAATCTATCTTTTACGTGAATGTTTACCCTGTTTAAAACAGAATGCTAAGCTCGGAACAACTTTCTACGAAGATTCAATTAGCTAAAATACGAACAACGCATCGTTTATTTGAGGTGATTTGTTCTTTCAAAATTCCGTAAATTCAACGTAATTTATAACAGTGTACATCGATGGGAACAGCCTACTTTCAAGTAAAACTTTCTTAATATATCTGGATGCTATCGAGACCAAGGACCTAACTTCTAGAATTGGTGAACGTGATTGCGTCGCATGTTTCAGTTTCACAAGTTTCTTCGACTCAGAAGTGATCTTCTGAAAACCTTTTTTTCTCGGAGTTCTCCGTTAGAAGACAATCCTCAGTATTAGTTTCACTGTATCTTCCTTTCGCAGAATACCGGATACGACTTTAAAATCTGTTCGAATTTAAATGATGTAGACTTTCGTAGGACAATTATTTGAAGTGCAAAATTAGGTGGCGAGGTATCTGGGTTTGAATCACTGTCAAGCCGTTGTTGTGAGAGCCGTTTTTATTTATCCATACTAATATTATAAAGCTGAAGAGTTTGTTTGTTTGGTTGTTTGTTTGAACGCGCTAATCTCAGGAACCACTGGTCCGATTTGAAAACTTCTTTCAGTGTTGGATAGTACATTTATCGAGGAAGGCTATAGGCTATATTATATTATCAATAACATTAGGGATCCTTACTAAAAGTCCAATTTAGAATCAAATGCGTTGGAGGGGGTTAGATACAACATGCAGTACACGTACGAAGTGTGTGTTGACTATGCCGCAGGAGCTAGAAGTTTATTTCCTATTGCCTATTAACATTGTTGCCACGCACTAGATGCCTTATCATTCTTAATTTTCCCATACAAGTAAAAAACACCCGTGTGATATTAACAACGAAGCAATCAGTACCCTCATATAGAATACATAGAGATAGTGTGAGGTATAATGTAGATATAAAGAGATAAATACAGATAGAGAGATACATAGATGTATAGGACTATAGATGTAGATAGAGATAAATATATATTTAGAGACATGGATATATTATTTGTATATGTGTAACTACTTCAAACATATTACAAAACAAAACTGAATGAGGCATTGCAATGCATGCCGAGCATTAGCTAGATAATGGAATCTTTTCAATATTAGTAATCCCTTATTTTGTAGTTTTTTTTCTATATTGCTTTATAGAGTATAGATTACATACAGACCAGGTAAATAACTATAAACTGGCAGAACAACGTCTGTCGGGATCTGAAAGTGATATAAATTATTTTGCACACTTGACATTCAAATTAAGAAGACAATTACTAACTACATCTGATCTTAAAAACAGTTCCCCTTCACCCTGTGTTCAGCCCGGGCAACGCTGGGTACTGCAGCTAGTAATATATAAGTTTGGATTTCGCCACATCGTGATTATCCCTGTCATAAAATCATAGCTATGTATTGCTCAATAAAATAATACATAATATTTCATATGTAAAAGAAATGAAATTATGTGTGTGGATTCCATACACTATATTTATGTTAATAATATTTGATTGTGTAATGTGCAATAAAAATTGCTACTTAATTGGTCAATTTGAATTTAGAAGGTATCGAAATTATAATGTATTAAATCTCCGCAATACTAAGTAATATATTAAAATAAAATACAATAAAAATCTCCCTAAATAAAATAATTACTACAAAAAAATTGTCTAACCTATGTCCACTTGTGAAAAACTTCGTAAGTTTCCGCTGCAATAATATTTGCAATATCCTTACAGTACATAACCAAAACCCTAGTAAATAACCAACAGTTTGGCCTCTTTACTTATACGAACGTTAGGATGACTAGTGCTGTATATGGGTAAGTATTTAACTATTGTAAGCAAGGAATTATATGCAAACACTTTCTCGAGCAGTTTCTGCTTTTTTACAAGGCATCGCAAAGAAAATTTTCCTTGGTACAAATACGACTAATTGATCTCTAATTCTTTGTGTTTAAAAGAATACGACTAATTGATCTCTAATTCTTTGTGTTTAAAAGAATCTTCCGTAAATTTCAGTTATGTGAATTATAATTTATTATTTCATGATTTGATTATATAAACCCAAAATCAGTTATCATAAAAACATAAAAACAAGTTTTTGATTTATTGACAGAACTATGTAAATGAACATAAGCTTGAATTGAGGGTTTTTTCTTGCCATGTTTTAGGTTCAGAAAGGAGGAACTAACATCAATTCAATTGCGTTTTTTTTTTAAATTTTGACAAAGCTATGTAAATTAACATAAACTTGATTTGAAAGTTTTTTTTGTCGTGTTTGAGGTTTAGAAAGACTGAAAGTTCAAATTCGATCTTGTCTCGCACATCAAACTTTTTATCGTGCATGTGCGCAAGCCACTGAATCGGCGTGCAGTATTTCAGTTGGCAAAGGGCATTGTCAAGCAGACACCGTACGATTATATATAGGGATATGTATTTTTTGGAAAAAATATCTATTAGACTGCACTAAGGTGTGCCCGCGCCAACGGTTTTTTTTCGTGTAATTGGCGACAGTTTGTAACAGAAGCAAGTGCTTTATTTGTCCAGGCCATTCAGGACGCGTTTGCCACACAGTAAACATACACCTGAAATAAACTCAACCAATCACGAACACACTAGTCTCGAAAAATTTTCGCGAAAAATACATGCCACTGATTATATGTTTAAGTCGATAGGTAGGGACACACATTTTTTCGCGAAAAGATTTAAAGAATAGATGTGTGCTAAAACACTGTAGTATCGTATGTGTTTCGTGACTGGCTGAATTACATTCAGGTTCACGTCTATATTCGGTACACGAATCACAGCAATTTTGTTCGGAAACGAACGCGTCCTGAATCACCAGGCAAAATAAAGCAAAAGCTTCTATTGCAGTCGGCTGCCAATTACAAGGAATAAACCGCTGGCGAAGGCATATTGAAGTCGTTTAAATTGAAACTGTAGATTCGTTGGTTTTAATGGCATATTCGGAATAAAAATGATCACATATAATATGGTATAAAGGTCAATTTTGATCTAAATGTTAAGGATTTAAAACGAAAAACGTGGGGCTCATGCGATCGACAATAGCAAGGCGTGTAGGAAGTAGCTTTAGTTGAGAAAACTCACACAACAGTTCGTATTATTTTCTGTGAAATAAAAATTGTTAGTAAAATATTCATGACCAATGGTCTACTGCATGCGCCCCACGTTCTCCGATTTAAATACCACAAATTATATCACAGATTTTAAAAATAAACAATCACAAAATTTTAAGACAATCTCTATGAAGTTAGGAATCTGTATGGGGGTAAACATCTTTACGGGGCTAGGAAAATAATTTTATACTTTTCAGTTCGTTTTAAAAGCGTTGTTTTTTAATATTATTTATATTTAATTATTATTTTTGTTTTTTTTCTTGTGTGTGTAATTTTGCAATTAATTTAATTTTTAGTACAGTTTAAGTATATGATTTTATTCCTAACCCCATACAGATTGTAATGAAGATTTGTGATTGTGAATTTTAAATACTTATAAAAATACTTGAAAGGTTTAAAACTAAAAATGAGGGGCGCTTGAAAACGAACTCACTATAGGATTTGCGTGTCAAATCTATTAACGAAGTTCTAAACTAAACTGTCATCAGCGCCGTTAGTTCGTTAGTTGTGAGATTTGCTAAGCGGAGGGGGACGCGGAAGACTGCCATACTGGAAAACTACCATAATGACAGAATTCCGCCTGGCCTCTTTATCGAAAAAGGCGAAAAAGTACCATAACGTAAAAATGCCAAAGCAAGACGGAATTCTGCCATATATTCTTATACCCTCCATGGAATCAGTACAGCAGCATTGCTCTCGAAGTAGTGTATAGAATACTCGGTAGGTAGCGTAGTCAACCATCTAGCTGTTTCTCAGGTTAACTTTAAACCCTACAGATAACGCTTCTGACTGTCATAGTTGCAATCACAAATCACCGCATAGACCGCGCACTAGTAGAAACAAATGTTTCCAAATATGTGTTATAGGAAGCAGCACTGTATTATTATTAAGTACGACGATTTGTAAAAAAAAATGTAGTTTTCCATTATGGCACTTTTCCTCCTGTTTTGACGGAGGCGACGGAAAAGTACCATAATGGAAAACTGCCATAATTTTAAAGGACATAGAGGAATTCTGCCAAAATTTCTTATACATTCTACGGAATGAGGAAAACGGCCTTACTCGTAAAATCTTAATGTAACTAACTTCATAGAGTTTACATTTTTCCACACTGTAATAATTAAAATAATTGTAGATAATTATTTAATGAGTGCAAATCCAACGCAAATATTCAAGAGTTTTCTTAGGTAATGTTTCCATTATTAGGGTGATAGAACACAAAAAACTCAAGATATTAAGGTTTTAATATCCATATTAAATTATGTATTTTTAAGATGCTGAAATGCGAAGAAAATATTGTTGTGTAGTGTAGAAGGCACAGGTCAAGCAGCACAGACGCTCTAGGGGAGACATAGGCTCGTACATCGAATGTTGGTGGGCTTTGCACAGGCTTGCCGTCTTTCAAAAATAAACTCTGCTAAAATTTAAGTATTTTTTTATATTACGAAATAAAAAATATTACTATGCGTAGCATATTATTTTGCTTCATTAAAACTGTCAGATCAAAAATAAATTCAGTTTTTTTGTGCCTTACAGCACCTATAAACGAATTATGACATAAAATAACAACAAAAAACACATTAACACAAAGCATACACTGATACATATCAATAACTTCTTTTCTAAGTAAAATCTTTTGATGCAGAGAAAGTTATAAATTTAATAAGACCTAAAGATCTTCATGTGTTGCTAATAGTATTATCTACATGTTGGTGAAAAAAAGCTTGGAATCCAATATAACTCGATGATCTTAAAAGTGGACACCACATTTAATGTCATTACTTACTATGTGATGATTCTGATTAATTGAATTAGTTTTTTACTAAAGGTTATACAATAAATGCTATCGTAATTCAGAGACGTTTGTTAACTTGAAAATCAGATCTGGTCAGCTGAAATATCTTGCTGAACAGTTTCACAAACATATTTCCCAAATATATTTTTTTTTCACCAGTTCTTAATTACAGTAGGAATATCATTTATTAAATATAAAAGAGTAGTTGAGATAAACTACTACTTTGCGGAACACCTAATACAATGAAATTGCATTTGTAAATTACTGAAAAGCGTCTATTTGTAAGATAATTAAAAACAAACACACACACACAGATATATATAATATATAATATATATATATAATATATATATATATACACCACGCATTGCTTAACGAGGCCTAAAATTGATAATTTTTTAATCATAAGATTGTGTTGGAAAGTATTAAAGGCTTTGCTCATGTTGAAATAAATATAATATTTTATTTGTATTTGGATGTTATACTGGTACACACACGTAATATATATATATATATATATAAAATAAAATACGTGTGTGTGTGTAACGACCATCTACCTGATTGAAAACAATGTGGTTTTTCAGAAATAAAATTTTTAGTAATAAAATTAATGTGTCTATAAATATTTTTCCCTCGAAAACTTCTCAAATACTACATAACAAAGGTATTGGTCAATACTTTGTGACTAAAATTTAACTGTCAATAATACTTCAAGAAAATGGTTGAACACACAACATCGGTATACATCCACCCACTGACACACACTTAATTCAAATATTTTATGTACAAAAGCAAATTTTTTAAAAATATTTGAGCTTTATTTACAGTTACTAAAAACTAAAACGCTACAAAACTAAAAAAAGAATATTTTTGTAAAACTCCGCAACCCCGGAGAAACCCCCGGAATGGCCACCACATGGGGAGCCCAGGAAAAGAAACGGGCTCCCCATTGGAAGCCACCGGGAAAGTTTTTTTTTTCAACCCACCGTTTCTTTGGTAGCCTGACTTGTTGCAAGGGATTGTATTCATACCAGAAAAATGCCGCCACTTTGTCTGTGCAATCCGCCTTGGAGGAGCCGGGGCGCGAACCCGGGTCCTTCAAGACACAAGGCAGGCGCTCTACCCCAGAACCAGAGTGGTAGAGCAAATACTCCCATCTGCTGCAGCAGGTGAGACCATACACCAGAACCGAAACATTACGCACACTAGGAATCACCTTATTGCACAATACAAGACAAATGGACAAGGTTAATTGGGACTCTGTGGTGAACAGCGTACGAGGAACACTTGTAGCTGCACGTCTACGAAATATAAACATTATTTAGAGAGTGCACATCGTTAACATGTACATGTTATCCAAATTGTGGTACGTCTCACAACTGATTCCCATGTCTCGTGGTACAGAGGCACAAATACGACAATATGTCGGTTGGTTCGTATGTCATGGATTTCTATTCCGAACAGGTCGTGAGCAGATTACACAGAAACCTCATATCGGTGGATTGGGGCTAATTGACCACCGTCTGAAGGCCAAAGGCCTGTTTGGGAAAACTAGTGTCCAACGATTAATGACCGACGATGTAGTCTTCGTGGCATTACATCACGCCGTGTGGACGAATGAGAGGCTTCTTCCGCGCACCTATATTGTAGCACTTCATGACTTGCGATCGCAGATAAATGAATTGCCCGACGGAGAGTGTGTAACTACCCCGCTATTATACGACAAATATTGCCAAACGGTCAAAATTATTCCCAAAATACAGTCAAAATGGCCGTACTTCAACTGGACGCGTATATGGAAGAACTTAGCGGACGACGAATTATCATCTCTCCAGGCGTCAGCTTTTGCCTTTGTCAATGATCTCACCCCTACGAAGGTTAGAAGACGACAAATCTCCCTCGACAATGACGACATTTGTGACCTCTGTGGCCAATGTGATACAGCGCTTCACCGAGTCACTAGTTGTGTCTACTCTAAACCTCTGTGTATTCTGGTTTCCAACTAAGCCTGTGTGTTTCCGCTACTGTATGTGTGATCATTCCGTTTCCTGTGAGTACTGTGTGTACGTTCCGTTTCCTGTGTGTACTGTGTGTACGTTCCGTTTCCCGTGTGTACTGTGTGTACGTTCCGTTTCCTGTGTGTACTGTGTGTACATTGCGTGTTGGAGCCGAGTAGACTTTTATCCATGTAGCTTCATAGACATGTAGTTTCGTAGCCATGCGGTCGTTTAGTCATGCAGTCTCGCAGCCATGTATAACTCGGAACCAGCTAGATCATTTTAGACTCGTAGCCTTGTAGCCTCGTAGTCTCTTAGACTCGTAGCATTGTAGCCCAATATCATTGGAGCTGTTGAAAGAAAAGGCAGTTGGAGCATTTGGAGCTGTTGGAGCTGTTGGAGCATTTGGAGCTGTTGGAGCATTTGGAGCTGTTGGAGCTAAGAAGTAGTCGTTGCACGTCTATGCAGGGCTAACTGTTTATAAGATTTCTGGCTTTCGCAAGTGATCCTGTAGTAGGATAGAAATTGTGTAATAAATATTATGTTTGTAAAAGAACTTGTGGTGTTTTATTTCTCGAACCTTACACTTTTCTGGTATTTAAATTAAATTAATTTTAGCTTCGTCCAGGATCGTGCCAAGGACCTTAGTCGACCTAATTAATCAGTATATTGTTTGCAAATTTATTTAATGAATTTATAACTTTTTCCTGAATTTCTAGGTTAATTATTACGAATATTCCAAGATGTTGGTCTTGATGTCGGATAGGATGATGGTAGCAGAGGATTTAAAGTCTCTTTAAGAATGTTGAATGTGGTTTATTGAAATTATTATTTTTTTCATAAAATTAAACATTATTGCATCGATCGAGTATCGAACCAAGGACTGGAGTGGATCGAATCAATATGTAAGTTAATGAGTGATTTTTTTGATGAATTTTGGATTTTTTCTTGCTTTGCTAGCTACATTATTACATGATTTCAAGATGGCGCCCAAATTTCAAGATGGTGGGGGCACCTTGGTAATAAATGATTACTGCACTGTAGCGGGTTAGAATAAAATTATCCAGATGGAAATGTACTCTATAATACGAGTACACACACAAGATGGTGTACTCCAGCAGGTTGTAGCTCCTGGTAGCATGTACTGAATATAAAATGTCGGATCCATGATGTTCGACAAGGACATAGTCAAATTTCAAGGACAAAGTCAAATTTCAAGGTCAAGGTCAAATTTATAAGGTAAAGGTCAAAGTTCAAGGTCAAGGTAAAAGTTCAAGGTCAAGGTCAAAGTTCAAGGTCAAGGTCAAATTTCAAAGGTCAATGTCAAGTTCAAGGTCAAGGTCAAATTTCAAGGTCAAGGTCAAAGGTGTGGTGACCAGATAATTAAACTAACATGGTATCAGCACACTCTAGCGGACGAAAACAAGATGGTGATCTCCAGCAGGTGATTTCAAGATGGCAGCCGTCACGAAAAGTGCAACGGTGGTTTTAAAATTTTTTTTATTATTTAATTAGGTTAATTAATTTTTTAATGATTTTTAAATTTTTTCCCGAATCTCTAGCATTAAAATTACGGATTTTAAAGATGGCGGACATGACGTCATGCTCACTGGCGATATATATATGCGTTTGTAAAAGTGGTGGGGGTCAGTCTGCCAGCACCCACCACGGGGGAAGGATCGGTCGCCATTTTTAATTTTTTTGCCCTCACCGGGTTCGAACCGAGGACTCCGAACTCCGTGTCGTTAATGTTTTTTTTAAATATTTTTCATTAAATTTTTATTATTTGAATTTTTTTATAATTTTTAAAAAAAAATTTCATTAAAATCGGATAGTAAATAAAGATTTTAAAGATGGCGGCCGTAACAACAATTGCAACTGTGACTTCATAATTCAAAATGGCGGAAAACACAACGCCGGAATGTTCGAGAAAACAAAATGACGTCATCCAAAATGGCGGATCCAAGATGGCGGATCCAAAATGGCCGAAGTTATCTACTTGACCCGTTACGCTATGTCCCGTTACACTGTGTCCCGTTACGCTGTGTCCCGTTATGCTCATCCAAGATGGCTGCCGTGACGTCAGAATCAGATATGTGGCTCGGCACCACAGGCACCACACCCTGGACCCTGTGCCCGGATGCCCATTCCTATACTACTCTCGCTAAAAACATAATGCTCGAATCACAATACCCTGTAACATCCCCAACATGACAAAAACAACACCACAGCTATTAAGAAGTAAGCTAGTAGTGAAGTCAGCCTACGAAAAGTGAACCCCAATAACCCATCAGAAACATAATGAGGGTATTATCAATGATATAGTAACGTAAAAATATACTCTTTTGTGAAATCATTAATGCTTAAGTTTATTTTATTGTTCTTTTGATAGACATTACATAAAATAAACTCAATTGAATTGTCACCTCAGTAATATATATGGCTATACACCTGATGGTAACAATCTCTGTCGCGGCATTTTAAACATATGATATAAATCTTGCAATATTTTACTCACATAACCGTCGGTTGTCAGGGAATTGTTATTTTCGGACATTAGATTGCATTTCATTTCAACTAGTGACCTGGAGTTAACACATGAATAAGAATCACAAGACTTTGTATGCTGCTTATTTCTACAAATTTTTTCTAAGGTAACATACATAATTTACTCATGTCGTTCGGTTATTAGGACTGTATGGTTGCGTTTTAACTTATGGTAGTTTTCCATTATGGCACTTTTAAGTCTCCCCAAGGCGGAATTATTTCATTATGGTAATTTTCCAGTATGGCAGTCTTCCGTCGCCCCCTGTCAAAACAGGAGGAATTAGTGCCATAGTGGAAAACAACCATATCTATTTTAATATCGTATTTATAAGTAACTTATACAGTGCTGCTTCCTATAACCCATTTTTGGAAACATTTGTTTCTACTAGTGCACGATCTGTTGAGTTGATTTATGACGAACTACAGAAAATCACCGCCAGAAGTGCTATCTGTAGCCTTTTAAGTTAACCTAAGAAACAGCTAGGGGGTTAACAGCGTTACCCAGTGACGTAATTTATACGCTACTTCGAGAGCAAAGCAGTTGTACTTATTCCATGGAATGTATAAATAAATATGCCAGAATTCCGTCTCGTTATGGCAGTTTTCCGTTATGGTACTTTTCCGCCTTTTTCGAAGAGGCCAGGTGGAATACTGTAATTATGAAAGTTTTCCATTATGGCAGTTTTCCGTCGCCCCAAGCGGACGGGTCTCGCCCAGGAAAAGGATAGTAATTTACCAGACCTTATAGGCAACGCCTGCGAGTGCTGCGTTATGCATTCCGCACCACTGTACTGTTTTGCTCGTAACCTAATGCCTCGTATCCAGGGGCTTTGCTAAACAAAACCAAACAAATAGTTAACGAACCAACAAACAAACTGAAAAGAAAGCTAGTTAATAAAAACGCTTTAAATTGGTTACAGTGAGTCATCCCAAGAAGATAGACTTATTCTATAGTGAACTTTTTCCTAGGTATTTTTAAGACCTACAATTCTATAGTACGTTAATTTGATGTATCATTCACATCTGTATAAGTCAACGTAAGCTATATAATTGCCCTAAAATAATTTTTTACGGCTTGATTAATCGAGATTTCCTTATTATCTTAAAAATAATATTCTAATATTATATTTATATATAGTATTGTAATAATATATACAAATAATAATTATAATCATAAACCTTTCGGAAGAAATTCTCTAAATGACGGCGACAACCGCATCATAATCTAGTTTGCAGTTTAGAATAAGTAAGCTAACAAACAGACAGACGCGTATAAGGACTTTGTTTCAAACTATTTAATTAGAAATAATAATTAAGATTTTTGTAATCCTTGCTTGAAATTTATTTACTTTTAAAATTCCTCTAGAAAACCTTTTTTTTTTGTATTACTGAATGAGAGCTTCTTTTGAAAATTTTTATAAGGTATCCGGTTCACGTCCCGCTACAATTTAGATTTAGTTTCGTTTTCATCCCATAGTTAACGTTAGTTTTACGTCCTTGTTCGATGCCACAGTATGGCTGTCAGGAATTTGTGTGCCAGCTGAATATGAGTTTAAAACTTTAATGGGCAACACACACACACATGTGAACCATAACCACGCAGTCTCTTGAAAGTGTAAATTTTCACCCTCTCGAAAACTTTCCGTGTTCCCAACGAAGCGACTGTCATAAACTGTCAAGGATCAACGAGGCTCGCAAGTTGTCCCGGTGTTGTCTGAACTGGCCACTGGTCGCAGCACCTCGCCGTCCAGCGAACACCGAGTGGAGAGCCTCCCCGAGCCGCCGCATCGATTGGCGCGCCCTCGGCAGCCCCGAGCCCTCTCTGACGGCCGGAAGGAGGGTCGCGTCGCGAGGGCGCGCGGGGGAGAGAGGGGGCGGGGCCCCGCGGTGCCGTATCAATAGCGGGCCGCCCGCGGCTGTCATGCAAAGTGGGTCTTTGAGGACAGAGACGAAGATCCCGCGAGCTCCGGCGAGCAGTTTGCCCTCTATCTCCCCGGGGCGCAACCTTCCCTTCCTTCTTCCCCGCAGCCCCTCCCAGGCGCCGCCGCGCCGCCGCCGCCCGGGCAAACACCGGCCTTCCTTCGGCCGGACGTCGCTGTACGTCGACCCCGAGGCCCGAACTAGGTGTACGCGTCCCAGGCCGAGGTCACGCCGCAAGAGGGTTCTTTGCGCGAGGACTGGCCAGCCATGGCCTCGAGACTAACTTCCCAGGTTGAAACCCTGCATACACACCGGGTAAAACCCTGCGCTCAGAAACGAGGGGTGCACATAATTTGTGTAGGAGAATACAGTATACAGAGGATGGTCTGAATGAAAGGTTGGTTGCGGCAGGAATAGAGTCTACCATGTCGGCAGTTGGGGCACTTGGACGCTTGGTACGCGTTCGTACTTTATTCATTTCTGGATTTGGCTAATCAAGGACACAAGCGCCCCTGACGCCTTCAGACATGTAGACACTTCGACCACGACCTTTGGTAAGGGACCATCCCAGCATTCGCGTGGAGTAGCTTCGTGAAAAAATAAATCAGCGTAAAATAGAAATACTAACCTCTGGGTTTCCAACCGGCAAACTCCCGAATGCAAATATTTTGTTTATTTGATAATTACGATGCCCTGAACAAAGTGCGCGGGAACAGATATCCAGTAAAAGTTAACGAGCGAAAAATAATTTTAAAAAAGCTACACCTTAAAGCGGAAACCTACGCAGAATATAATTTCTTATCACTCTATCCTCCCCTCCCATTCCTTGCGTACGCCTTTGCCTTAAAGTACACAAGTATGTGCGTGCTCCCACATACCTTCTTCATGTTGACATAGTCCAATTTTAAAATTACTACGTTCTAAACGGGCGTCACTTACGGGAACAGGAGGTCAGGCAAAAAGTACGGGAGAGGAGGGGATGGGTGGAGTACTATTTCCGCTCCCTCCCTTCCGGCAGCGCCATTGGTTTTACGACGGCCTTCCATTATCAGCTACGTGCAGGAAAAAGAAAGGGCCTACGTCAGATAAGCCAAACATAAGTTAGATGTCACGTTCAGTGCTTTTAAAAAAAGGACAACATTTTATTGGATATCTTGGATAACAATGGGATGTGAATGGTAAAACATACGTCGTAAAAACGGCAGAAAAGTTGATAAAATTTCAAAGCATACTTCCTACAAATATAGGTAAACAATTACTAAGTCGATATGAAACTTAACTGCAGGAGCCAACCCAAATTATAGTATACATCAAATTGATTAGAGTGGATTTATTTAAGTAAGAAAAATAAGTTATAAAGTGTGGATATTTTAACTTCACTATTTTCCACTAACGGAAAGTTAGTATTCACGTAAAAAATATGACAGCAAAGTCTTAATTTTATATGTAGGTATCGAAAGCTTAAACATTTTTACATGGAATTTAAAATAAAAATTATAAATATTTGCGCTTTTCTTTCATTTGTAGAGTTTTCTCCGTAGAATTACATTAGGACAAAAGTTATGTTTTCATTTTAATGTAGCCTACACATGCAACGGGTAGCTATCTTATCTCCACATTCTGAAAAATCATAAATGTCATATTAGAAATATTAGAAAATCTGGTAATAAACTTAATTCTTCTATATGCGTACTTATGTGTTGAAATGTGATAACTTTAGGGCGAAAATTTCCGAAAGAACATAAATTACTAAATTCCGGGTGGAAATATGCCCATACATAAAAACTGGATATTTAAAACTATACTGAGTCCATAAATAAACACCCTATTGATAAAAAATTCGAATTTTCGAGAACCCAGTACAAAACAGGGCTGGACGATAATTCCCTGAGTAGGTACTCAACACGTGTCGATGCACGTACGTGTTTGTGTCTGTGAAAACACAAATTTTTAACTCTTGAACAAAACAATTACAAACTTGACACCCAAATATAACTTACAAAAATGGACAGCAATCACTTGCTACAGTTCAAGTCATAGGTGAAACCGTTGCACTTTCTTTTTTTTTTAACCACAAACGAGTTTGGTATATCTAGAGGAGTGAAAGTATCCTGCTTCCAGTGAAGTTAAGATGCGTCATATTTTAGGACCTTATTTAATATTCAATTTAAGCGCTGGTGAACATGTATACTTTTTCAGCGGTTTATCGTCTATGAAATGAAAACTATCCACTTAGCTTCCTTTTTACATAATTAGTTGCCAAAGTTAGATTTCTTAACTTTTTTTGGGCGTAAAAATAAGGAGAAATAACTGAAAAACAAGAAAAAAATCTTTTTAGGTTTAGCATAAATGCTACTACTGGCTACTGCAAAAAAATTTGGAATTTCTTTCAAAAAACTTTATTTAATTTTACCTGGACTTTCAAAATCCTCAAACCATATCATGAAGTAGCCAGTATCATGGCCTTTCAATCCAAAGAGTTTTAAATCTGAAATCCATTTAATTAGTTTTATTTGTACTCCCCAAAAACAATAACAATGTAACTTTTGGCAGTTAGTTATGTAAAATGTATGAGATGTATGTATATATATTTTTTTCATTTCGTAAGGGTTAAACCATTTAAAAAAAACTACAAGTTTATCTGTGATTAACGTAAGTAGTATAGGCATGGGGATCCGGGGACAGGGTCTAGGGTCTAGTGCTGGGGCCAGTCAATGACCGACCGACCACTGATGTCACAAGGTCATATTGGATGACCAATGACCTTGATATTTTGACCTTGATCTTTAAATCCGTCATCTTGTCGCCGAGCGCCCCAATTCCTGAACGTTGCAATTTTCGTTAGGGTCGCTATCTTGAATTCTAATAACATGTTCGCCATCTTTTATATGATGACTCAGCCACTTTTTTAAGATTCTGACGACACAGCCGCAATCTTATCGTCGTCTGCTAGAGGCCGCCATATTGGATGTCGACACTACCGCCATCTTGGTTTTCTGTTCTCCTGGAGGCCGCCATTTTGGATTCTCTCATCTTTGTTGTTGGTGTTTGTTCCTAGAGAGCGTGGGCATCACTCTGTCTCATGCACGTAGGGTCGATGTTCCATTACCTGCCAATGTTATTGTATTTTGTGTATGTAAGGTTTCATTTTAACAATCAACTTGTAATTTTTGTTCTAACAGGGACTCAAGCATTAAAAAAA
Organism: Bacillus rossius redtenbacheri; assembly: GCF_032445375.1. NCBI lineage: Eukaryota > Metazoa > Arthropoda > Insecta > Phasmatodea > Bacillidae > Bacillus > Bacillus rossius. The sequence goes on along the minus strand of NC_086332.1, from coordinate 46,949,389 downwards.
CTTGAAACTCAATGGGGGAGACCCCTGATACCCTAGCCTCGGGGACTTAGCCTTTCACCTCCCCCCCCCCCCCCCCCCCCCACCGCCACCGTTTACCCATCCCACGAGAAGGTTCTATTCACGAGGCTAAAAACGGCGTGTCGGTGTCCCTGGAACCTTGCAATCCGCCAGACAACTGCCTCTGGCGCCTGGGAGATAGATAGCCCGACGTCCGTCGTTGTTGTGAGACTTCATTTCTCCTGAAGTGGGATACTCACCGGCCGTCCTCCGAAGCGACGACATTGTGTCCCACGATTTAATTATGCAAGATAGTAAAGTTCTGGGCTGGATCTACGTTCTATATAATCATAACGACTTATGCAGAATAACCACTTGATTGAACACAATCCTGTGGTATTTACGGGACTTATCAGGGGTATTTTAATGTAAAAACCCTAACTGGATGTACAAAAAAATCGTGATCGAGAACGTTTAGTATCCACACACTCACCAGGGGTGGCCAGAGTTCAGGTGACTGAAGACGAAGGAGGGAGGAGACAAAACAAAAATGAACGTATAAATAGACTAAATTAAATATCTGGGTTAACCAACTGAAAGTTTATAAATGTTTAATCATCCTCAAAACTCATTCTTTTCAGTAGCAAACAATGTCACTATTTTCCTTTCCATTAATACGACAGACTTCGTAGCGAAGAATTTCTCACTTTATGCTATTCCGCAACCACAGAGGAATTATTTTGGTGATTTAACGAAGTTACGTGTTTACAATGGCGTATTTGACATATTTATCAGCACATTTAGGAAAATGAGCTTGCTTCGTCATCCTCTTGCGTACCTATCTCCTGCCAGTTGGTGGGTTTAACCTTTATCGCGACATGATGTAGATTACTGCGCGCACCCTCCATTTTCCCACGTACAACGGACGCCAATGACGTCTTGCCACGTCACATAGTGTGCAGCTGGCGTTAACGGCCCCGCCTACCCGGGCACAAGCTTCAGAATAAACCACGCGATTTGAAATCTACTCCCGCTAGCAGAGTGGTGTTTTTTTACATGATGAGGGCGGATAAGTTGTTCTGTTGCCGTATTTCGGCTATAAAGTTATTTTTAGGCGAGTGTAATCGCGGATATTTAAGATTAATTTTTAGGATTTTATAATCCGGTACATATAGTTGAAAACACTCAAGGAATTACGCATTACGCCTTTATCTTCACTTCTCCGCCATACAATGTCATTATCACCATTCAAATATTATAGTGCGCGCCAGTCCACACCTGCGAGCGTCGCATTTACCATCCCGCCTCACTAACTCGAACACACCCATGCCCAGGCGGTCATGCATATGTGATTTCAAAGCCACTTCATTATCTAAGTTAATATTATAGAAAGTGAGCTTGTTTGTGAGATGTTAACTCGAAAACAAGTGGACCTGTTTTTAAAACCATTTCACTGTTATAAAGCTAAGTTATTCCAAATTAGCATTGGTTATGTTACATTTATAAAATTACTTTCCATAAGATTCAATAATATTTGTAAATAAAACTGAAAGAAAACGACAAAATTAACAACACAACTTATTAAACCGGTACACACATAACAAAGTAACCACACAGCGCAAACTGGCTTTCGAATTATGCTATCTTATATACCTTACACGTATATTTACGAGCATACAAGTGGTGGGGCTGCGAGGCAGGCAAGTGGGCCTGCTAGCGAGTCAGCTGATACGTTAGCCCCTGGGCGGGGCGCAGTCCATTAGAGCGACTAATTCCTTATCGGATTAGCAACGACGCCTCGCTAGTCCCCTTTCCCCCCTCCCCGCTTTCTAATCGAACTCTCCGTTCCTCTGGAGGATTATGCGGTCTCCCGGAGCCCACCAAGTGGAGCGGTGTAACTAGAACGCCATTGTTCTGGGAGCTTTGGATGTCAAGTCGACCCTGATGACACGACACTTCAAAGGGGTGCGAGACCAATCCAGAAGAGACCTCCGAGGTAGTGAAGTGAAGGCGAGTGTCCCTATGGTGGGTGAAGCTGACGATGAGCGAAGGACTTCATTTGCGGAGCATCGGGACTGTGCTGTGTGCGACGGACGAGTGAGTGTGTTGGAACTGAGGTGCGAAGTAGGAGACGAGCAGTAGAGAAAGCCACTGTCGAGCCGAGCTCCAGTGGGGAGAGTAAACTGCGGACTAAACGAATGAGTGATTAAATTTGTGGGCAGACATTCTAAATGCAGTATTTTAATTAATAGTGTAAATAGTAGTTAATAAATAAAATTATTTAAATTAATTAAGCTCATCTTTTCAAACATGTTTTCCCACACGTAACTATTTTATAAAACATGTTTGTAAATAGCTAATTAAGCAATTTTTGTTAAAGAACTTTTGTCCGGAATCGTAACTCTGCATAGTTGCAGGTGTGAACAGTGGAGCACAAATTTTAACTTGACAGGCTTTAGGGGACCACAGCACTGGATGAGAGGACGCGCGATTGCATCGCAGTAGCGTTCAAACGCTCCGCGGAAAGCAGGTCATAAACCGGGTGGCGTTTTTCCAAACCCTAGATTGACCCGCCGACACATGCCTGAACTGCGCTCTCGTTGGCTGCGCCTTAGGAGGAGAAAGAAGGGAAGTGGGTAGAAGCAATAAATTGATATATAAATATATATGTGTGTTTGTATATATGTATGCCTGTATAATCTATGCAAATTTACAGTAAAAGGTATGGGTATCTGCATTTATGTAGCAGTTTAGTCTTTAACTAAATTTAGTATTTTAACACACACTAATTCCCTCGTCGACCGTGGCTGACTCGAAGTGAATTCCCTCGGTTCAAGCCCAGCCTCTGTCATGTTAAGAGTGAGACGAGAAACCAGTAGGCCTACCCTCATTGTTAATTTATCGCAATGAGCTTGGATTTTTAGACATTAATATAACCTATATAACAACCTGTTTAAAATAACCGGCATTGTCTTTTTATAACTCGCATATTTAGAACGAAAGAGTACAAATATGTTTTTTCGTAACATTTTTAAAAAGTTTTATTTCTGTATGTTACGTTAAGGATATGGGAAAATGAGTGAATTTGTACGACGCGCACGCAACGCAACACACAGGGAAATTTTCATAGGAAGCTGGCGTATCCACGTGTATGAACATGGAACCAAAATCTTGAAACTTTATGATAGTGAAACTATTCATGGTAAAGAGTTATTTAGTGCGCGGACAATAAGCTATAACTCGATAGTGGAATTGCAGATTCCTTGAACATACTAAGTGTGTTTAAACAAAATGTATATTAATATAGAAACATATTTATATACTAATATATTAATATAAATAAATATGAATTACTTAAAATAATATAAAAATAATTCAATTTCACATAGGTAAAAATAATAAATTATAAAATTACAACTATCCTATGATAAAGACTTTTAACTATATAAATTGTGTTTATAATCTTATGGAAGTGTATTTATATAAGTGAGGTTCCCATATGAATTTTTTTTTCAATAAGCAATTTTATCAATTAGCGAATTAGAAGTGTTGCAATAAAACCAATTCAGTTTCTTCAAAATAAAAAAGACTTATTAAAAATTAATGACAAATAATAAGATGATAACAACTATTTTTTGCAAAACTCCGCGACCCCGAAGAAACCCCCGGATGGCCTTGACATGGGGAGCCCTGGAAAATAAACGGACTCCCCTTTTGGAAGCCACCCTGGAAGGTTTTTTGTTTCTACCCACCGTCTCTTTGGTAGCCTGACTTGTTGCAAGGGATTGTATTCCATCAGACAAATAACACCATCTGCCTGAGACAATCCGCCTTGGGGGAGCCGAGCCTAGAACCCGAATCCTACAAGTCAAAAGTCAGACGCTCTACCCCAGAGCAAGAGGGTAGAGCAGGAATCTGCAGTCTTCTTAACACTGACACGATGTTATTCCAAGAGTGTACTGTAGTTATTAACACGTTTTTATTTCTGGAAGTTTTTTTTGAGAAGCAAATATGTACCTATGTAGGAAATAAATAAAAAAAAAAAAAACACGTGGTGTATGTGACATCTAACTTCGGTCAACAGCAAATTTATAAGTTCTCATGTTGCAAATACACTAATAATACGAAACTCGGACATTAATTCTTGAACATAATACCGAGCGTGGTAAATAATCAAAAAATGTGTTTTCAACTAAATTTCTAGACGCAAATCATACGTAGTTTCCTCACTCGCTGCTAGAATTCGTTGACGGAGCAACTGCGTCGACTTCAAATTATCCCATTTGCAGAGCTAAAATTTAAAGTATAATCGCTCGGATGAAAGCTATAAAGACATTAAAAAAAATACTGAACCCCGGCTATTCGACAATGAATTTTATTACAAGTAAACAGTTAACAAAATAAAATTTCTCTTTCCATACTCCAGAGATGTCACATTTCTATTCAATTCACGAGATTACACCTATTAAATGCCGTATGCCGAGAGCTAAGATGTTACACATAAAATATTGACAGCATGAAAAAAGACTACTTACAAATAATAATTATATACGTGTTTTTAAATATACTTCAGTGATTTGTATTGAATACTGGTCCATATAATTAAAAAAAAATTATATTTTGTGAATATTAATGATAAAAATTGTGTTTATAAACTTTTTAAAGTGTATTTATATAAGTGAGGTAATGTTCCCGTATGTACATACAATGATGTCAATGATGTCAAGTTGTCGTTTGGAGGGAGAGTCTGTGGATGGTTTTGTATTCTCCTAGCAGTTTTCACGGGAGTGTTTGTATGTTGATGTTCAAGTTTGTATAATTTATTTGCATTATATTATTACATTATTATTTAATAAATAAATTAATTGAATAAATTATAATAAATATTGGGTATATATTTTTATTTTCTATATTAAAAATTTATACATATTACTGTTAATATTGAATATTGAGTATTTATTTTAAGTTTTGTTGATTGAATTTATATTTTACTAACCATCCTTCTATTATTTTATTTCTGATTATTATTTGCAGGCAATATAAAAGTTATTACACCACAAGTATACGCACCCATTTTTTTTAAAGAATTTTATTATTTTAAGATACGAGATTGGTTTGATGACTGTCTCTGTAGTTAGTATATTAAAAATGTCTTTAATTTATTTTATATGTAATTTATTAATACCTGCACTGGCTAAAATTTACGTATGTTAAGCTGTGATGGATGATTTGGAACATTGTAATGACACACATAAGGTTTTATGTGTATGTAAATACATTATAATTTCATTAATTTCTCTAAGCCAGATATAGCAGCAGAAATATAACTAGTTATTTTTTATAGATATCTACTGTCTAAATGAACTGGAAATTATATATGAATTGTCTATAATCTATATCATAAAAGTCCTTGTGAATATTGTGTTTTTCATGCAGATGTATGTAACATTAGTTTTTCAATAATTTCTACTTCAAAAAAAACATATAAAACTAATTATTAGTTTGAATCAATAATATGCAAAAATAAACCCTAAGTTATGAAATAAAAGTGCTCTTTGCATTTTTTTAAAAATACAATCTGGTTTAGTAACATCTGAGAAACTCTTTCTTGCATTTCTCACTCCAAATCTGTGTTGCATTTAGTTTCCTCAGTCTTGGAAATAGCAATAATCTAAAACCTTCACTGTTCAACTCATTGTTAACCCTTTTCTAATTTCGCTTACATTTATTTTTTTCAAGCCGACTCTGGCTTTGTGCCCTTTAGCCATGTCATGATGGCATCTTTCTTCCCCTTCCCCCTCCATGATATAAACCACCTTTATCCTCATGAAAATTCGCCAGAGCGCGACCCACTTTCCACGGTGATCTTAGTCGTAAACACTTTCCTCCTCCCCCGCCAGTGACGCTTCAAGGGCCAGCACGCGAGTCAATCTAGGGTTTGGAAATACGCAGCTGGGCGCAGACGTTTAGAGTTAGCCATACGCTCGAGCAACCAACAGCCTGGTGTACAGGTTGATTGTGGTGCTGTTTACACTTGTGGCCTTTTGGGTGATTTGCGCAGTGTTGACTGTTATTGAGTACGGTGCTGCGATTACAGATTTGACGAACAGCAATAGCACAGCAGACTTTACATTCTCAGGGACGCAAAAGGAATTGAAGCAGGTGCAGTGCGAACTTACCAAGTACTCTTAAACAACGGGCGTATACATAAAATGAAGACCTTCATACCAGTGACTGCCTGAAACTACTCCAGAATCATACCACGAAGGGTGATGGAGAATTCGGACCTACGCTGAAATAGGGTTCAGCCCAACAAATAATTATTCGTTTATTGAAAAACTAATATCTAGTTCCTATAAAGTAATAATTTTACGACTGAATTAAAGTTGAAGTGGAACGAAATTTATCTGACGAAAACTTATTTTGTTGAATCAAATTCCGACTTAATTCAAAATATTTTTTTTGTTTAAACATATATTTTTTTTTACGAGCTAATGCTTTGTAGAACCAGACAGACACGCTGCAACGAGTTCCGTCCACAAATGCCCATTTTGGTTACGCAACTGTGATACGTTACGGTCGTTTTGCCCCAACTTATGGATCCCCGCCTTAATGTACTGTGTCTGTGTACCAACCACACCACGCTGAATGTGCGGTGAAGCTGACAATTTGTCCTCGCGCCGAGACACCGCAGCCCGCGCGATTTACATCACGTACGAGCAACTCGACTAACTACTTCTCTCGAGACGTCGAGTCTTGTGGCTGGCATGAATGGTTTGAAGGGGGTTGTGCAGCCCGGAAGGAAGGGGGGGGGGGGGGGGGGGTAATTCGTCTGCGCGTCGTAGCGGAAAGGCGGTTATAATTAATTTCTGTGAACAGTTCTCGGTCGCAAATCTAGACACACGTTAACTAGTTCATGCCGTCAACCATCATTAACATTCTCAAAGTCACGAAACACTAGCTATAGGAAATCCAGGCACTGCGACATAACATTTTCATTTTTTTAAAGATGTGTTACAATCGCTGCGGTTGTTTCCTTGAACCCCGATTAATTTGCTTTTAAATTTCTTAGTGTTACTAACCCGTCCGCAAAAGAAACGAAATCAACATTTTTACGACCCTGGTGACTAACATGGAAGCATTGGTCCCATTATGGAAATTATATTACGTTAAAACTTTATATGTGAACCAATTTTTTAAAAATACATTTTAAATATAATCCTAATATAGATGCCATCAATTTACACGGGAATTTATATATTTTTTCTTAATCTATCGCCAGCTTATCCCAGTGAATAAACAAAGCAAATGGTTGATTGTCTTTGGCTAAAGAAAACATTTTTTACGTTTGCTGTTTTGCTCTGGCTTGGATGATTGATTGTCTTTGGCTAAAGAAAAATTTTTTTACGTTTTCTGTTTTGCTCTGGCTTGGAACTTCAACCAAGAAACACGTTAAGTTAAAATATTGTTGACATACGTAGGTAACAATCGGGGACATCTAACAAACGCGTGGACTCTACTAAGATGTCAATAAAGTAGTCGGTGACTCAAGCCACGATGACCTTCTAAGTACCGTCTACGGTCAAACGTTTTAGTGGTTGAGAATTCGTCGTACGTGCGTATACCAACGCAGGAAACTGGCGAGGATAGCTCCAACAACAATTTTGGTACAATTGGTTCATTTTTATTGAACTTTTTTTTATAAGCATTGTTTCAGATATATCTTTGATAGATGGCCAATTCAAACTCGCAAAGGGGCTAGCGACCTGAATGAATGCGTCGATAATGCGAAACTGTCAAACAATAACTATAATGTTACTGGTAGGTACACGAATTCTTACGCTAATATTCATAAACGAAAAGAAATATTTCAGAGGCCAGCCATTTTGAACGTAGCACTTTCAGTAAGATGCCATGGGTAGTTTGGGTCCCGGGACGTCTCGTGTCTCGAAGTCCCGGGATTTTTTTTTTTTTTGTAAATTTATTTGTCTCGTGTCCCAAGACTTTTGGGTTGAGATAATAATTTTATTTTCAAAAGGTCATACATAATAAACTGTATTAGCTTCCCGCACTCTGTCATTGAAAGCGCCATCTACTAGCACACACAACCAAGTTTATTTTGTTTTCGCAGTCTGTCATTGAAAGCGCCATCTATTAGCATACATACCTAATAAATTGTGTTAGCTTCTCGCACTCTGTCATTGAAAGCGCTATATGTCAGCTTAACAAATAGTTACTTGACACCAACACAATTCTCGTAAATGCGTTCACCGCCATATGGTTGTTTTGTGACATTTGTTTATGAGATCGTGATTCGTGATATTTGTGACACAGCTCAGACAATAAGTAGTCAATTTCACTCTATGAGGTGAAGAACTGGGCGCCCATCTCATGTAAGTTAAACAAACACTAGATTTTGTTTACTCCAGTTACTTAGGTTAGACGTTTACGTTGGATGAGATTTGTTATTGTATAAAAAAATTATGATACGATAGTGATACTCATTGAACAAGGATATACCATTAAATTTGGATTATTATTATTGTTATATTGTTATAGTTACAAATAGTCAACAAATTTAAATAGATCATTTAAGATGGAACGCACAGCAAAAGTGTGGAGACAAACTTTGCGTATCAACAACGAAATTAATTACTTGATAATCCGTAAAATTAAGTAATTAATATGTAGTTTGAGACCGAGCTTTTAGTCGCGGAACTAATTTTCTTGTTTTTCTGCCAACGTGCAGGTTGTAAACTTGGTTACGTTTACGTTGAATGACGTGCAGTTACAGTAGTGACATTTTTGCCCGAGAGTACTCATAATTGCCCGTGTAAAGCCAATTCGATTATTTGTCAGCTAAGATTTGCAGCAGTTGCCGCCTCCCGGGCTAGCAGAGCGCTCCCTTCCCCTCCATCCTTTCCCCCTCTCCACCTTGCCCCAGCCTTCCCCTCCGCACTTCCCCTCCTTTCCCGAGGCTTCCCGTCTTCCCTTCTCCTCGTTTCTCGAACCTTCCCCTCCGCCGCTTTTCTCTATTGTTCTCGAAAGACAGTTCGCCTGTATATAAGGCCGCGAGTTTGTTTTGGCCGGCACTGTCTTCAGTCACTCTCGCTCGTAGGCAGTCCGCTGGGAGGAGGCCGCGCTACTCATGCTCATGTTTGATTAGTTATGTTAGAAGCTTCGCTCTAAATCCACTATGGATCTCTGCCTTGTAAATTCCGCGGGCATTAATGGTGTGTTTGCTCAAGTTTAACTTCTTTCTTACGAGCCTTCTGCTCTTGATTGAGTGGTCTAGATGGGTCTTGTAGCTAATTTTGTTGGATGACCATTTATCACCGACCTTAATTTACATGAGTGTTTGCTTGATTATTTGTTTTGCGCATTGGGCTTCCTCCCTGTCGTAATATTTTTTGTTTTAATGTCTTTTAGCTGGGGTTCGCGATTCCCATTTAAATTTGCCATGAAAGCTTATGTTGCAAGTAAACTTAATGCATAATTTAAAGCCTTAATATTTATACTTAATTGTTTGATAACGTTTGATAGCGTGAGACTTTTATATGACTTTTGTCTGCCTGCTAAGGTCTTTTAAATGTACATTAATTAAGAGAACTTTCCTTATGCGCAGTACTTATATACGTGTTACGTCAGGCGCATTTTCATTGCGCAAACTGTTCATGATGCTTTCTTTTCAAGCATCTGTTTATACTCATGTTTGTAAAAACCATAACGATTAATGGGTGTGGCCTGCACATTTGTTATATCTATTTGTACCTTAATATATTATCATTTTTGTTTAATGAATAAAATATATTTTTTCCTACTTTCATTTCTTTTCTAATATAACAACGTTTTCACAACTGCTGTTGTATCATACTGGAATGGTACACCATTGGTTCCCACTTAACCTGTTGAAGTTACATCGATCTCCCACTTCCACCTAGCTTCAGATTATTTGTGCCGCCTCTTGAGGACTTAACTATAAGTAATCAGGAGGGTGGACATGTGTACACTGCGTGAAGCCGCTTTAAAGTCTGATGGTCTGCGCCATGTTTGTTCAAAGCACCGGGCGAAGTGCAGTGTAGGTATGTTATCACTACAAAATAGTTTAGCAGTAACACTGGGTTCGGATTATTACCCGGGAATTTATGCTTTGTGTTGTCCCAGTACCGCCAATAGTTAAAGTTATTTGTAAACCGTTCCCAGAATAGCTTTCCAGTATTAACTGCGCACATTAATAAGAATGATATCTTTTCTGTGGTTTAAAAAAAAATATATATTTTTGAATGAAACTGGTTTCGAAAGGAATCTTTTGTAAAGTCCATAAGTTGTTGCCTGTGTAGAGAGAGTGTGTGCTGACAACTCGTCGCTCCACGCTGATAACAAACGGGGCAGGCCGCCAACACATGGACTCTCTCGGTTGAACCTGGCCGGGGGGCGACCGCGGCGCAGCGGTGCGGAGAGCGCATGCGCGGCCAGGTGGGCGGTTTGCGGCCCTGTGGAGGGGTGGAGGGGATAGCGGGAGGGTGATCGCACACCCCCGCAGTTCCCCCGCCGACACCGCGGCGCACTGACGGCGCGCGCGAGTGCAGACGCACGGCAGCCACGGCCGCCCACGGCGCACGTGGTGACGACGGCGCCGGCCTGGCCGCCCAGACGGCCCAGCCCCAGGTAAACAAGCCGCCGCCGTCGCTGTCTTTCACTCCGCGTGCAAACCACAGCTAATAAAACAGTGACATAGCACCTGCGACGGAAACAGAAAAATGATTTCAATTGTCAATACCGCGAATTTTGCAGAGCCAACGATACACAGATGTGCCGAGCGTGATCGTTTATAGCATTATTTTATCGCAAAACAACTCACGCTCATATGGCGAGGGCACACTCTGTTAAAGTTAAGGTGAGACGTTTACTTTGGCAACTGAATATTGTGGCTTAATAAACAAGGCTAACCCAGATTATGGTGGCACCAGAATAGAAAATTGTCGCCTATCAATAGTTTTTTCTTAACTTTATAGAATAATCAGCTGTCATAGAATCTGTCAAAATGTCTACTTACCTTGATGGATTCGATCCCACCACCATTGGCTTGATTCAGGTTTACGAACACCGAGTTGCTCACCCAAATGGTTTGGAGACCACCATAATATCTGGACGATCAGTACCTTTAATCTTTGTGCGCAACCGAGAGACGTCATATGTTACCCTTATTTATTATGTATTTAAAGTATTTCATTATATTTCGTGTCATCACTGCCATTTCTGTTTTTCGAGATCTGATCGCGTTAACACTTTTCGTGTGGCTTAAATTAGCAGAGAGACTGTAATCAGGAATTTGGGTCCTTGAAACACCACAGTTTTGCCAGCTGAAATGCTGACGCTATTGTTTACATAAATTACGTATTGGGTCCTCGTCTTTCGGAAAATCTTGACATTTTCAACGGCAGATTTGGTGACTATAAAATAAAAATTTCAGTGATAATTTTACTGTCACGACTCTTTAGTTGCTGCTTTTGACATCCTCGACTAATTCAGTTATAATGCATTCCAGCTCATGCATTCAGATTTAAATACATGCTGAGTGTTGTAGTCCAGCTAAGTAGGTTTTATAATACTAAAATATACTTGTCCTAAAGTTTTTTTTTATTTGGAACAGGTATAAGACAAAATTTAAGTAGAATTTTATGTCGTTTTTTACCAGAATTATTAACAAAAGTTAGTATCAAGATGTTCCGATCACCTGGAACACGTGATATACACTGGAAAAAATGAGAAAGTTTAAACTAAACACTGCCTATATGTATGCATGTTTAACATAATTGTAAACAAGTATTCATTGTTGTCCCAATCATGTAACTACTGAAAAGTAAGAAAAAAATGATCAAACGCTTTTAGTTCTAGCAACCGAAACTAACAAGATACTAGAAACCTTCAAAATTCGCGGTCTTATTTGGAGATCCTATTGCAGGTTCCAGGTTAAGGATTGAGGATGGGGTCAACAACCGACCGCCCTGACGTCATGGTGACCATTTTTGGTGTCAAGTTTAATCAAAATTCCTTAAAAATGACTCAAAATTCCTATAAATATTCCTCGTAGAGGGGAAATATTCCTCATAGTCCCCATCAGAGGAAATTATTTAATTTTTGACCAAATAATTCAGAAAAAATTCCAAAATATATTTTTAAAATTGCATACTTCAAATGTGTAGTTACATAATCGATTTCGGTCCTCGTTTCGATTCCCGGCGAGAGTAAACATGTAATTTATTATTAAAAAATTAATTACAATTTAATTAAAGTTATAAAAATATCATTAAATAATCAAATCAATAAAATTATTTCAAGTTTACGGTTATGGTAATGTCCTCTGATCGGACTTCTGAAGAATTTTGCCCGTCTCCAAAGATTATTGACGCTCTCTGAGGAATATTGCTCCTCTCCGAGAAATATTTCCCCTCTCCGAGGAATTTTGGCCTCTACAGTTTTTCTAATTTTTTAAAAAATAAAATAAAACGAAGGATTTCCCTAAAAACGTAATTTTTCCCTCAAAATAGGGAAATTTCTAGGATTTTTGAGTTATTTCTGAGGAATTTTTATAAAATTTGACACCTAAAATGCCCGACCTTCACGTCAAGGCTGTCGGTCATTGACCCCACCCTCAATCCTCTACCTGTAACCTGCAGCATGACCGCCATTCCTATACTACTAAAGTCTAGAATTAAAATGTTTGTAAAACTTATTGTTGTTATTCGTGGGATCACGGGTTATTTGACGGGCTCTCGGGGACTAGAAGCTAACAGAAAACACCTACAGTAGGTAATCATCTGAGCGAATCACGTGTGACCCGTGATAAGGTGAAACGTCAGCAGCCAACGAACACATGACGTCGACATGATTACTCATACGATTGTGGATTCTGGCCTGGAACTAGAAAATAACGCCAATTTCGCAGGTTTCTGCGAGGTGTGATAAAAAATACGATGAATAATTTTACTAAGAACAAAATAATAATATTCCATAAAATTTGACCTAATCTCCTTTAAAAATACTCTCGTTGGCTAGCGATACCCACTCATATCAATTTTGATTCCATGACCGGAAGCATTCCTGGAAGATCTTCGGTGGGGCTTCAGCTGCTCCGTCGATGTCCTCTCAATGTCGGGAATGGTGTCAAAATGTTTTCCTTGTAGAAGGCTCAATTTTCTGGTCTCCGTTTCGCAAAATAAAACTTAACGTAAACGCGTTGTTCGAAATCCGTGATAAGAGATACGGAAATGTTGCGCATTCATTCAGTCTCAAGTTAGAATGCAAACCTTTACACTCTCGCGCTGTGTTCGTGATTGGACCGCAGTTATTTGGATACGCCCCTCTACGACCGGCATCACTTTATAACTAGAAAATGTTTACCTCCGCGAAAGTAGATCTACAGATGAAGGAGTGGGGGAAAGACACTATCAAAAGAAAGGAGGGGAGCGGGATAGCAGGGGGATGGAGGATCAAGGGGGGAAGTGGGAGGGGAGGCGACACTCAGAGCTAAATGACGGAGAAAATCTAAGATAGCTGAAGCACGGGAAATACGTAACAAATGCAGTTCACTGCAGGCCAGACGAATCCGTGTAATTTCCGGGTCTCTATCCATGATACGCGACAGACACGGTAAACATTCTTCCGGCTCTGGAAGCCGACTGACAAGTCACAACTTGTTCACTTGACACTATCTCAGCGGATCAGGCTGTTGGGCTTATTACTTCAAATAGATGTACTGTCAATAATTGATGCTATAAAAATTCGTTTTTGATCACACCTCGTAACTGAACACTTTTGTGAAATAAAAATAAAAGTGTATCCTAGTGTGTTTTTAATATGTAATGGAAATGCACTTCATTCGTCGGCAGTGTGAAAAACCATTCCCAGAACGGAAACGACAGTTACAGTCAAACTAACTTCCGGAATTGTGTTGCGGTTTTATTGAATTTCTAAATGCTGGGCGAACCATTAGAGAACTAAGGGATTGGAGTTGATATTTGTTAACAAATTACATTTAGTACTGTCATGAAGAGAGTGAGAGAGTTTGTTGGTAACAAGTAAACTCGAAACAAACGGGTGCTCTTCCAAAAAATGTCAGTATTATGACGCTACATTTTTCCATGTAGACAACCTTATTTTTAATTTAATGTTTTTAAATATCCATGGTTATATAGGTTACAGCACTATTTGTCTCTAAAACAAGACACTGAAATAAGTTACAGACATAATGTGGATAGAAAGCTAAAAATATAAAGTACCTAATGCAAACGAAATGTTTATTGAAACTAATAAATATATGCAGTACTCTAATTCCTATTCCTATCGCTATTTTGGCGCTGTCACTATACGTTATTTTTATAAATGATACTAGCTGAAGTACTCGGCATCACCCGGGCTAAACACGTCATAATATAAGAAATGTCACTACCAAGTTTCAAGTCTGTAGACACACACTTGAAAAACGGGAAATTTTTATTTTAAAGTCACATTGACTGCACGACCTCGGTGAATCAAGGCTACGCATCAGGAAAACCGGGACGCCAATCTTCAGCTTCATTTTGTGGGAAGGCAGGTAACCCCTAGGCAAGACGTGACGGACGCACCAAACGATAGCGTGTTACAAATTAAAGGCAATGCCATCTATTTAAGAAGTTGTAAACTAAATTGTTTTAGCGAATTTATTTCGCTAGCAGCCGCGAGCTTCACTAAGCGGATGGGTTTCGCCAAGAAAGATAGGAAGTTTGTGCGACCTTACTATATGGCCGTGTGGTGGACATAGAGAAATCATAAAAACTCACTGTTTGTGTGTCTATGACCTACATCCTATGAATTTATATTATAAAACTGAATTTACCCTTTTTTCATTCCCTAAGGAATGGAATTTCATTAACTATCTATATGCAAAAAATCATGACGATCCGTTGCTCCATTGCTGCGTGAAAGAAGGCTAAACAGACCAACACACTTTCGCAATTATAATATTAGTAGGGATTTAATGTGTATTTCTTAAGTAACTTTAAGTTCTCTAAGATAATAGTTATTAACATATTACTTTGTCTACTCGTGCGAAGATGGTTACCGGTAATATATTTTAATATAAGTTACGTTTTCTTTATGTGTCAGTTTTTATTTATTTTATTTAATAGTGTATTTATTTTTGTATGATTCAGAGCCAAATACATTAAAGGACGAGCGTAAAAGTGTTTTGCGTCAGCATAGTTTGATAAGTACCGCACCTTATTCTTAAGGACCTGTATTTTAGAACTTGGCTTAGTCACTTCCACACGAACCACAACGTTCCATAACCCAGCAGTGGTGTTATCATTGGCTCGGATAATTTGGGAACGATTTCTTTCGTCGATCAGAGACAGTAACCAGAGGAATGCCACACACATGGATATACTGTATTGAAGAAACAATCCTATTTTTACATTAAAAATAGAAAAAATTTCGCATTTGTCAATGAACTGACGTTATTTATTTTCAAGTGCAGCTATGGCAAAAAAAATGGAACATTAATTACTTTCACTGTAGTCACATCCGAATTACACTTCCGCGGTTATATCCAATACTACAAATTTTAATGCTAGCCAATGATAACGTCAGGTTTGAAGATTATTTTATACAGGAGTGGCCTTGATACCAGACCATTTTACGCCAAATTTTACTACTAGGATAGAAGTCAATCCCATTACAAACTCGAGGATTATTTTCTAGAATGCCCGTATGGGTTTGAGGCATGCAAAGACTGCCATTGGCTTACGGTCTTTAAATGATAATGTTAACTTTTATACTTGGAAATCTTTTTATAGTGTACTTATGCCACTAAACAGTGCATTTTTGGGTTGGTATCTTTATAATAGTTTTTAATTGGCCAGAGGAACATACTTTCATCATTTATGAGAATAATACTGATCCATTGGCTGGATAGCCTAGTTATTTGAAAAACTAAGTACTTCATCTTATTTAATGGAATTATTTGAGTGTAATGACAGCTTGAAGCTTCACATGAATTTATCAAAACTTGTGCTCTCGTTCATTGACCACCGGTTACAGATTTAATCAAACACCGTTTCTTTCACACCAAATTCATGTTCTAGTCAGAAAAATCGTTTATTTTTTTAAATTTTAGATGCTCAGTGAGTGTAAATGGGAGTCAATAAAAAAATTTCAGTTTCTAATTATTTTTTAATATATTTTTACACATTTCTGTGAATTCTAGACGGATTGTAAAAATAATGGATTAATTTACGCAAATATTTTTATGAAGTGGTTATGCGCACTCGCAGCTTCTTAAATTGAAAATCTAAATCCCAAAAATACTTACAACACTATCTTTGTCGGAAGTCAATTCAGGGTTCTCAATGACGGATTCAAAGATGCTGCATTCGCTAGTAAAACACTTCCCAGACTGTTGTTGAAAGGTTTACCAGCTATCCACAAAATCAACCAGTCCTCAAGTAATTATTATTGTTACTGAAAAACAAGCCCAAAACTTACGACCAGCTAATGAGTTCCATAAATTACAAAAGTGCATCTGTAAGTTGTAGTAATAACAATAAGTATTTTTTTTGCTATTTAGGTAGTTTCTGTACTAATTTTTAATGTATTACGCTATTTTATTTACATGGATGCAGTTCTTTAAGAACATTTATTATACTTCCACAGTTCTTGTAGCCCCACTTATTCGAAATGCTAATGTTTGACTGTTTAATACTTGTACAGTATATTTTTTGGTTGTGCAATAGGCAACTAGGCGTTTATAACAAGCTCAGTGTATTGCAAAGCTTTTAAAGGAAAATAAATGTTTTTATGTGAACGAGATGATTGTATCTGTGAGCGAGTCGTATAAAAATAAAATACTGGCTGCCTGAAGTCGATAAAACTGTGAAAATCGGTGAAATAGGGTCATGGAAACAACCAACAAGCTTTTAGCCGTTTCGATGGACCATTCCCCATTATTTGCAATAACATTCCGGCCGTTCGGAGCACATTCCACTGTTTCTTTTTATTATTTTATAGCCCAAAGCTTATTCAGGAAAATAACCGGGAGAGATTTTTGGTATAACATTCCGTTTTTGTACGAACCTCGCAACATTTCCAAGCGCAATTCTGTAACTAGGTCACATAAACATCCATCAATCTTGTTACGGGCGAGCTGTGCTCGTATTATGCTCTCCGTCCGCCACGCAGATTCGCAGAACGGAAGTGATTGAGTCAACGTGCCAGGGTTCGCTGGGGGTAAACTCTGACTGCTAACGGCAGCCCAGACAGATCTGTCGCTCGGAGTTACCCCGATAAGCAGTGTCTCGACGAGGCGGCCGTGGGGAAGCCTACAATTCACATAGTTTCGGTTCCCTACCACGTTCGTGCAACTTCGGATTTCTCTCAAAAATTAAAATGAAAAAAATCGAAGGGTTAGGTTAGGTTAGGTCAGTCACAACATACTTGTTTTCATTGGAAACTTCTTATTTAGCGGCTGAAGTGGCGATAATACCAAAACGCAAAACTTCGGAAATCTTCGGAAATGCTTGCAGGGAACCGAAACTACGTGAGTTGTAGGCTTCCCGCGGCCGTGCGCAACCGAACCACAGCGTCTCGGGACTCTATGGGTATAGTCCGTCTCACGCTTAGACTGCAGTAAAGAGTAAATGGCTCCCAGCTGTTGCCAGATTGATACTGCCAGGCTTGTTAACATTCAAAAATATTATATTTAATACCATTATTAATTACAATAATTTTGTTTTATTTTTACTATTTATTGATTTTTCTAATACCGAAAATTACTGTATATTGTCAGTACTTTCAAAGTTTGTAGTCATACTGAAAGTAAAGAAAAAATCATTACTAAACACCAATTGTAGTATCACAGGAGAAACTGTTTGTAACAGTCGGTTACTATTAAGACTTTTCATAAATTTATTGGAAGCTCTCAAAAAATGTGAAAAAAATTAAGTGATATGAAAAAGGTGACAAAAACTGTTGAAACCAAAATGAAGTATTTCAACTACTACGTTTTTGGAACAGTATTATAAGATGATGCTATTGATGAAATAAAACAGAAAAACGTATGTCAAAAATACTCATTTTAAATTTTACTTTACAAAACGCAATGTTTCAGGTATACTTTAAAACATTTCATTACCTTACAAAGTTGTGTCTAAAACATTTGTGTGAATATATAGCATACCGAAACAAGGACAGCTCCAGAGGCAGAAATAATGCTTTGTAAATAGCGAGTAAACGACCGTTTAAATACACTGCAAACTCAGAATTAGACGCGCTATAGAGACCTACAAGATTCGCCATGTTTTCTGGTACCACGCACTTGCACTCAAAACAAGTCAGTGTCGTTTTAGTTATTCCTGGCTTCTGGATCGAGGCCACGTCCTTGTGAACGATGGTGTAGCCGACGTTTCGGCAAGCCTTAATGCAGGCATCTTCGAGGGCGCCAGAACACCAAACCTCGGTTGTTAGTCGACTTTGAAGATGATTGCAACGAAGCATGTCCGAAACGGTCAGGCACGTCGTCATTTACAAGGACAACCCAGAAGCCGAAAAAAGTTAGTGTCTCTGGCCACGAAAGCCTACGATATAAATTCAATGTCGTTTCTTAATTTATGCTGAAATACTTTATGCGTACTGAACTTTGGCTCACATGGTTTCTTGTCCTTCGGGACTAATCAAACTACCTATGACTAGAGACTGGAAAAATTCGCTGATTCATTTCACGACAGGCTAAAAACCAAAACACCTTTACCTTTTTTCCTGCGTCTTTTATCGGCCCACAGTTTACTAGAAGGACTCTGAGCTAACGAAAAACCCTCAACGCGAGACGTATCGAATCAAAAGCCACCCACCAACAAGTCTCACAATTTAGTAGCCAATGAGCAGGTGACATTTACCCGCGTACGTAGAGGATTATGGAGTCTTATCGTTGATGTCAGTGAAATCGAAAAAATTTTTCCCATCCCTACCCATGACTAGATTACGGAAATTTCGCAATTTCATTTAGTCGCAAGTAAGAATGCAAACCTTCACACTCTCGTACTGTGTTCCTGATTGGACCGCAGTTATTTGTCTACGACCGTGAGCCATCGGTGCCTAGCCAGTAGAGAAGTAAACTAATCATGTAGTGCCAACTAACAAGGTTCAAAATTTTCTCGCTAAGAACTCAACCAGTGGGAAAACAAACATGGGTTGAGCACATGTGTGACTTTGAATTATACCTTGAGGCCAGATGAATCCGCAAAATTTCCGGGTCTCTACCCACGACCCAATAAAAATTCCATTCAATCCTATAATGGTATGCATTCGATTCTGTTTCTACACTGTAAATGGAACAGAAATATTCATGTAAAATTACAACAATTTGTACATTTACATGAAAACAACTGCATCACTACGAAATAGTTTTCGCAGTAATACTAAATTTGTATTCTTACCTGGGGAATTATGCTCTATGTTGTCCCACTACATATTTGTAATACGTTCCCTGAATAGCTTTCCAGTATTAACTGCGCACTTTAATAAGCAAGATACAACAAAATAAAGTATAACTATTGAATATTATCTGATCTTTTCCATGGTTTAAAAAAATATGCATGAATGAAACATGAATTAAAATATAATATTTACGCCAATTTTCCTAAGAAATACTAATTATCTCGAAAAACGTATTTCATATATGCAAAAATAACCATAGCCATGTGTTGTGTGAAGTTAAATATCTTTCTTGTAGTACTATTTCTTGACAATTGGTTTCCAAAGGAATATTTTGTAAAAGTACAGAATTTTTTTTCTATACAAAGGAAAACGTAATTTTTGCAGGTCACTAACAATAAACCTAAATCTAAGAGCACGTAATTTTTGTGAAAAGATTTTAAGAAAAATTTGTGTGGTAAAACACTAGCATTGCCTGTGTTTTGTTGATTCGTTAAGTTTATTTCAGGTACATCAGCAATTTATCTTCCTGATCCTCAACGCATTAAGACAAAACGTTGTGTTTACCCTTAGGTTAGAACTTTCCAATAACGGAGCAGTTATTGGGAATCACCATTTACGGCGAGAGTGAAAAGGTAGATCTATTCTGCGTCATTGTACTTCTGTTGACAGTCGAAGACTGGGACTCCACTCCCGCCCCCCCCCCCCCCCCCCCCCCACCAATATTCGAAAGGAGGAAAGCGAGAACTCTCGACTTTCCATAATGCGCAGATCGTGCTGCGCATCTCAGCTGCGCCGGGTGGCGCCTGAGCGAACGGCTGTGAGGCCGCTAGAGGTTGAATACTTTTTCTTCGGGCGAGTCCATTTAGATCGTGGAGGGGTGTTAGGTTTCGCAACTGATCTACTTCGTCTTTGGGATTTATTGCGTCTCCTATCTTTGGGAATGGCAATATCTACATTGAAGAGGGGGGGGGGGGGTCTCTGAATGAGTTTTTTATTTTTTTATGCTGCGAGCTCCTGCAACGAGTGCTTTGAATGGTATTGTAACATAGATATTTATTTAGGAAAATTTTTTACAAATATTATTTGTTTTAAATTTTAGTTTAGTTGGAGTTCGTGTTTTAATTATTATACACGCAGATGTATGTGTACAAAATCTTATTTTTACCAGGTGAATATCTTTCATTTTAAACTGTCAACATTTTTACGGCAAGCTGATCGAGTTAATTGTTCTCGTTCGCACTTGGAGCGCTAAATGCACTCGCAGTTGTCAACATACAAGTTCTCGCTGCCGATCTATATATTCTGTATTTTCCATGCCAATAACATCTCCTTTTTAAATATTGCGCGTAAATGTACAAAATAATGTTTGTTTTTTTACGTTACTACCCAAGGAACTGTTGGTTTAGCACAGATCCAACAAAATTACTTTGTACCATATAATAAAAACTTCATTTTTTAAAAATTTAATAACAGCTAATTTTATTTTGTTCAGTCCGCTATCCATATTCAAATGGGTCTACGCCGATGATTATGGTGCTGAAGCATGACGGTAGGAATTAGCGATTTACCATCAAATGCCAATGTTTACAGTGCATTCCAGATAATATTACTTTATTTTTAAATTCCTGCTAAGTAATTTCTTTCAAAATTTCTTTCTGTCGATTAGGCGTCAAAAAACGAACAGGGTATTCATATTATGGAAGGTCAGGTAAAATGAGGGATAAGTCAGGGAAACTGCAATTGGTCACTGAAGGTTAGGGAATTTACTTGACATCATGGAAAAGTAATGTAATATCAGTGATATTAATTTCAGGAGAAAATATAATGCTCCAGTCTGTCATCACCCATGCTGTGAAAACATTCTTTTTAAGATGGTGTTTTAGTGCATAGTCATACACGTTATAAAATGTCCCACGCAAAGTTCTGTTAGATATAAAAATAACGAAAGAAAGCAGAGAGAGAACCAGGCCAGTTCTGGGAATGGTGAAAGCTGGATTTTTTTTTTTTTTTTTCGTTCAGGAAATTGCTAACGTTTCATATTCCTTAAATTAGAAACACGTTTTAACCATCATAACGAAAAATATTACAAGTTATTAATTTTCTCATTTATGAAAATTCAAACCATACAGATTTCTATTTAAAAAAAATCATATGACTGTTTCAAGATGTCAGTTTCTTAGTATTGCGTGAATTCCTTGTCGCTGAATGGAGGTGTATATTGTGTGTCTCACGGTTAGTTTGCAGTACAGAGTAAATGACACCCACTTTGCCAGATCGATACTACCCAGATTGTTTACATTAAAAATGTTTTTTTTTGTGTACATACTTTATTGACGCGAAACACACGTGGTTTCCGCACTCGCCCCTAGAATTCTTTGCCGGAGTAGCTACGTCGACTATTGAGTCATGTGATTAGCAGATCGAAATTTTGAAATTTAAAACGAAACGGCTCCGATAAAAGATAAAAAGATTTGAAAAAAAAACAAACCGTGGCTTTGGACAAAAATAATATGATAAAAATACTGCCGATCTTGTTGAAATTCACTAAACAGTTTATACTACAGTTTCCCTTTGGCTTTGTGAGCTTTGGATCGCGCCATACGCCACAGAACCGTTCCATGCGACTTCCGTTTCATTCACGCAATTACTCCTACCAAATGTCATATACCGAGAGATAAGATGTTACACATCTTTTTTTTTTGTTATCTGAAGCTCTATAGATAAATCTATTTCCCGCTTTTCAAATAGAAGGAAAAATCGTTAAGTCATCTGATGAAGTCAATCGATTAATTGTTTGTCACTATACACATATGTACATACATATTTTGCTAAGCAAGATATACCTAACTTTCAGAGTGCCCAAAGAGGCGAATAAAATAGGAAAGGAAGGGGGGGGGATTTAGAGGCTGAAGACTCTCCTTTCTGATCGCAACTCTCACCGGATAAAATTACATTTTCTGGGGGGGAACTAGGGGAAATGTTAGTTTATGCACACAGGTAGCCTTCTCGGGCTTCTGGCTTCAACACAGAGTGAGCATAGATCAATGTCTCTCTACACTGTAATGCATCCTTCGCTGCCCGAATATCACAAAATTATGTTATAAACAAGCAAACGTTTTGACAGAGAGTAGGTATTTTTAAAAACGTGATATATCCGCTGAGTTTTTGTTACTGAAACAGTAGTAAAATAAAATTTTGTGAAAGTACGGAAATCACGTACACGGTTACTTAATAATTTATTTAATATACTAATTGTTTTTAAAAAAACTTTTAAATTTGTTCTTTGAAAGATTATTAGTTTCCCGCGACAGTTTTCAATGTAATGTGTTTACAATGGATTAGGTTTTTTTTTTTTTACTAAAAGTTTGTTCTTTCTAACAGTTTTCCCACATACAAGGTAAGAAGTTAAGTAGGTAAGGACAAGAAAGGGAGACCGTGACAGATATGTGGTGGGATTTTAGCGGCGTGGCGAGGCACGAGATGCGAAGCTTCCGTATGTATTTTAATCCCATTTCGGGGGAAGGGGTAGCAACATTTCCGGTACAATTATAGCTGGAAACAGGACGTGAAGGCAGCATTAGTGAGATGAGGGAAAGTGACAATTGAACCCTGCCTCTCCCAACACCTCCTTTACACCTTCGCTGTCTCTTTTTTTTTTTTTTACACTTCTTTCCGTAACTACGAGAGCGAAATTGCTGCAGCCAGAGGGTGAAAATGGAGCGAAGCCTGCTGTTTCCTGTCCCGCTGTATTTTAATCACTTAATAACAGTCCCGCTGTATTTTAATCACTTTACCATCCTCGCTTTGCTCTCTTAATCTTCCTTCCTATCTTCGCGAGCCAGCGCAGTTGTAAGAGTGTTAACGTCTTCCATCAGTACGCACCGTCGAGGTCTCTTGACGCGACGGAAAAACGGAAAATGAAAAGTACATTAATCCTTTTCCAAAGAGATTACAGAGCATGACAAATACTACCATTGAATATAAACATACATATAAGATGTAGTAGATGTAGATAGTAGAGCTGCCCGACACTAGATGGCATTGTACTCGTCTCTTCCCGCTGGTGGCGTAGCTGTGCGGTGTGCAATGGAATTACTTCAAAATTATCGCTCTTTCTCTGTCTAGACAAAACGTGAGTAGAAAAGTAAAATAAAATAAAACTTTACGCCAAGGAGAATAATAAGTATTAATTTCACCACACTTTCTCTGAATTTTGCTGAAATATTGCATGAGGGATAGGCAGTGCAGTCTAAATTCATGGATTTAGGATGTAACTGTAAAAAATTGAATAAGCCTTTAAAAACTGATGAACAGAAGGGTATGGTAGAGTGAATTTTGATATCGATACAGATGCCATAAACAAAAAAATGGGTTTAATTACGCCGGGTGTATCCTAGTTGTGCCGGCCCTTCTCGGAAGCCCGCTCGTGGAAATAACTCAAGCTCAGAATGCATAAGTATCTAGAAACAAAACCAGCCGCCCACGATAGCAATAAGCCGAGCTGGACAGAAATGCGTCGGATCGCAATATGCTAATCGTGGTCAATGAACTACCAGCCACGCCTTCATAAAAAGATAGGGCGCATCACGCTGTTATATTTTTATTAGTGTTGCTCTAATTCATCTTCCAGAATATTCTTTCTAATTTTTTTGTTTAATATTTAATCCTCTGGAATAAAATATGGCACATAAGAATTATTTATATTCGGTGATGATATGGATCTGTGACGCGTGTTTTCCACCTACCCGTTACGTTTTTTTCTCCCTGCGACGTACAAAGTGTTTCGTCGCATTCCTGGATGGACGCAACCCGCTGCAATTTGCAGTGTGAGGGCCCCTCAGTTCGCCTGTGGGATAGGCATCCCGCGAAGCTTGAACACGTTTCTTTTATTTCACAGCTACGCCTACGTGGCACTGGGAATTCCACCCCAGGGTGGAATCCCACCCTATTCTTTCCGCATAGCTTAGGGAAAAAAAATTGATATAATAACCTCAGCGTTTTCGTAATGTTTCTAATCTCCAATTTTAATGCACAATTGTAAATCTTTACAAATTTAAATGCAGAGTTTTTCCGTGCTTCAATAACGTTCTAATTGTCTACTGGAACAGTTTGATGAACCCCTATTTATTTATTAACTGGAATAAATACCAAGCAGCATTTATTTATGTGGGTTGTATGCATCTTTTATACTTAGTATTGAAGCCCAATATTTTGATGTTCACAGCCGACCAATAAGTGAAGCACGACACTGTGAAGTCATCCATCAGAGATCCGCAATGCACTAATGTTCTTCGATGATTGATGAAACAGTTTATCCATTTGTATTTGGTGCCAGTGAGTGGACTTTGTGAATAAATCTGTACTTATGAACCTCATGTGTTTTGCAACGTACACGCCCTCCCATATACCTTATTCCGTTACACCTGGAGTGTGTACAATCGAAAAAAAAAAAACGTTTAGTTACCAGCCGCCAGAATCAGAAAACTTTGCAGCCATTGTCTGAATTCGCTACGTTTGTGGGCTGTGGCCACGGGAAAAATATGAAGAATGGTTATCTGATTTAAATTTTAAAGACCTATTCATTGCTCATTAACATAATTTAAATACTATAAACCGTGAAAGTAACTTGTAAAACTAATAAATATTACAAAGTCCGTTATTTCATTATTTCTTTACTAGCTGTTACATGTATGGAAAGGCGGATTTCAGAATGCTGGAACGGCATTTTGAGATCAATTTTCAGGTTAAACTGGTAAAGATGGAAAAAGGAGCCGAGTAATTAATTGATCATGCAGTTGTAACCCGTAAGAAAATTAAAGTTGTACTATTTTGTTACTTCACGAAAATCAACTTCCTTAGTATTTTAACTAATTATTCAAGCGAAAGCATAAATGGCTTAGGCTATAAAATTCATTAACTTCCAATCTCCTTCATACTTAAGAACTAACTGTTTCATCTCTGCTGTTATTATCGACGTAATGTTCTTTAACTTCACCACAATAAATCGGGACTTACACTGATGTAATTATTTTGTACTAGCCCCAAGGCTGGGCATGCGATATGTTTCAACCGAAATGTAGTCAATTAAAACCAGTTACACAAGTATAGTACCCGTCAACTGTTTAGGACCATTACGAAATTAGTACAAACGTTCCTGTCCTTAAAAATGTTGTGCAATCATTTGTAATATTTTTCCCACCGTTGTTTTTATTAACATATATTTTTATAATTTTAAATTTCTGGAAAAGGTTTATTAATTCAAGTTATTAAATTTTACATGTTTTAGAAAAGTACAATTTTATGTATATTTTACTATGCAGATACAATAAATGTTCTGATATCTCAAAGTAATATATATATATATATGTTAATAACATCTTGATATGTACTTTAAAGGATACTCCCACTCTTATATTCAGTTCTTCAACGATTAGGCCATTGCACGCATGATTTGACGTTAGCTGTGCAGAAAAACTTTGTGCAATATTGCAATATTGCTGCTTTAATTACTGCGTGTGACCGATTGTACTTTTTTTACAAAGTAAAAATTTATTTAGCGTTTTTACGCATTAGCAACTTGTTTTTACTCATTAGATGTTCATCTGTTCACTGCCGAATAAATCGGTACAATCGGTAACTCAATGGGTCAAATGCGGTATGGATTGTCGTGCGTGTGAAAAGAATTAGCGATCACCTGTTTTCATGGTTAGAAGCTATCTGTTAGCTGGATATTCAGCTAGTGTAATTTCAAATTAATTGAGCTCTAGAATTGCAGAATGCAAATCACCATTCGATAGACTCAGCATCTGCACTCCTGTGGCTTGGTCCGATCCGGGTATGATTCGCGGCGGGTCAGAATCTGGATTTAACACAAATGGGAAATGTGGCGTACGTTGCCGAGAGATGGTGCGTTCCGTCGCTGCTCCAGCTCACCGTTTACATCTTCATACGTCTCTATGACACAGACGTCGAAAGACGTCTAACTCTATAGCTCTTTCCAGACAATCTGGACCCTTTTGAATCCTTGACAAGTGTTCGTGCAAATATTGTAACATTGTACGAAAAGTGTTCATGGAGAAAGATGGCCGGGATTCTGAACTGTTATTGTAAAATAAGTATATTAAATGTTCGGAAACTTTTACGGTTTTATACTTAGATTAGTCCACTTCGATATGGGTGCCATTTTTTCTCTGGCGTTTTTTAAACGGTATTCGATCTCCTACCACACCATCTGAATCGCGTTCACAGTTACAGTCGCAATAGCTGCAGCGACCCTTCCTTTAAGGTGCTGA
Organism: Bacillus rossius redtenbacheri; assembly: GCF_032445375.1. Lineage (NCBI taxonomy): Eukaryota > Metazoa > Arthropoda > Insecta > Phasmatodea > Bacillidae > Bacillus > Bacillus rossius. The sequence goes on along the minus strand of NC_086332.1, from coordinate 46,922,630 downwards.
ATGCTTGTTATGTTCCCAGCATGCACGATTTATTTCACATGTCACCACAGAAAATAGTCAGGTTTTAGGTCTCAATGGCTGGAAGCAGGAGCGGGGCTAAGAGACTACCCTGTTAACTTCGCTCTAGTGCGGGGAGGCGTGTGGCAGAGCGGCGGAAGGGGCGATGTTTGCATCCACGAGAATACCCTCCGGATGACAAAGCCTTGAAACGATGGCTGAATCAGTTCAATCCACAATAAATTCCAAATACCGTCACGTAAAGCCGTAAACGCAATAAAATGTTAGGTCTATGCACGGTTTCATTTATTACCAAACCATTCAGGGTTGGAATTTTGTGCGAAGGCTATTTTGGTCATAAAATAAATCCACTCTCGAGAAACATTTTTTATTGACAGTTTAAGTGTACCTCAGACCTACTTTATTTTCACATAATCGCCATTAAGTTACAAGCACTTTTCGCAACGGTGCATCAGTTTCTTTAACCCCTCTGCATAAAAGTTCGCCGCCTAGGAATTAAACCAGTTGACAATAGAAATTTTTAAATTTTTGCTGTAATTTTTTACCCACGTTTAATTTTATCAACCAAAATGACACCCTTCGTCCCAAAAATCGGTAGCCATAATTTTTTGACGGAAGTACGGAATTGCTTAAAAGTTTTCCGGGGATGTTTACTAGAGCCTGTACTTAGGCTACACGCATTGCGTATTTGTAGTCCATAATGCCTATAGACAAGGCGTCCGTTCAATTCCCAGGTGGAGAACTTCTATGCTCAGGGGTTAACTAAACATGTGCAGCGTTACGAAAAGTGTTTGTAACTGAATGGAGATTGTGTGAAAATGTGAAGTAGATATTTAATAAACTAAAATTGCCAATAAAAACATTTTCTCAAGAGTTTAATTTTTATAATGACCAAATGGAGATTACCGTTTGTTTAAAAGCCTTTAAAAAAAATACAGTTTATAATTACGATGAAAAATGGGTAGTTTTCACTCTTCAGCGAACTTGCAGAAAAAAAAGAGGCTTGGGAGGGAGAGAGGGTAGAAAGGGATAAGAAATGAAGGCCAATTCAATTCGAAATGGAGCGTCTCCGGCGCGCACACGACGCGTGCTGTCCTCGACAGACGCTGCCCCCTCCCCCCCCCCCCCCGCTCCGCGAGGCTCCTCCCGCTGATTGGACACTTGATGCCGGCGCCCCAGGGATGCGTCCGTCACCGCCGTCGCCTCCTGCAGTGCTCGGGAGGGGATGGAAGATGACGGGTGCAGGGGGGAAACTTCGCAAGCCAGTCACGTCCCGCCCCCCCGTCCCGCGCGAGCGGAATAAAAAAAACCCGTTGAAAACATACATACGTGCTCGGGCGCGAATTACCGGCGAAGGAAGAGGACTCGTCCGCAGGAAGGACCCTGTCCGCGGACTCCCCACCTGGCTGGGAGTTGCTATTACAGAAGAAGACTAGACGAGTCCACGTGCGACATAAGTGAAACTTCTTGCCTATTAGTTGTAGATGCAGATAAACTACTAGTGTATTTTTATTGAACAAGAGATAATAACTGAGAATAGTAAGGATGCGGGTATAATCTCAAATGAAAAAAAAATTAAATAAATATGGTAGCGTCAATCGTTAGTCGTTACGAACACTGAGGAGTAGACAAACACAAGCTGCGTTACGAGAATTCCGTAGCATCACTGCTGCGTCATTTATACATCTCCCCTTCCGTCTCCCCTTCGGCTGTTAACAACTAGCATATAGCATGCTACGATACGTACCCATCCCCCCATCCCCCAGCTAATGACTTGTTCCCAATCGACGGCTAGTGCATGCGTTGGAGTGGCGTGGCTGCGGAGGCACTCTCCTCCTCTACCGATTCCCCCTCCACGTACCTAACTTATCCCCTAATGGGAACGGAATTTTCGTATAGCTCAGCAAAGTAGATGCACTTCAAAACAGAAAACTATTGTTGATCTGTGAGTGATTTAGCATTTAAGGCGGAGAGACAGACACCGAGTGACGCCATCTTGGTTTGAACCGTTTCTAAGCCACATAAATGTTCAACATCGGCTTAGTGTGTATAATTTAGTTCGAATGTCTGAAGTTAAATGTGACAAATAGTTCCCCTAGTAATGTTAATAGTGTGTGGTGTTGAATTCATGACAACTGTAATAATAATAATATCAATAGACACTATGTTAAGATATTTGCCTTAAAATATGTAAATGGCATAAACTCTGTTTTACAGTATAACATAACATAAAAATGTTATGTTATGTATAACATAAAAATGTTCCAGTTATAAAATATAATACCACCACCTGTAAGCATTGTAGTGTGTTGTTTCAAGGTCACAATTAAATTTAACTCAAAACGTTTTAGATAAGTGCATGCGCGAATACTGCTTTGTTGTTTTCTCGCTTGCAGCGCGAAAGAATGGCTCTTTCCCCAACTAGTAGAGGGTGAACCTGTAAACTTTATTTGGCAACAGGATGGAGCCCCTCCCCAGTGGAATCTCTTTGTACGAGAGTGGTTGAACGTCGAAGTTCCTGACCGTTGGTTTGGTCGTAATGGTCGAGACGACATAGCTCATTTTCGCTGGCCTTCACATACACCTGACATAACGCCATGAGATTTTATCCTTTGAAACTTTATAAAATATCGTGTCTACGTTCCGCCGCTACCTAGTGATTTGCCAGAGTTGACACACAGAATTGAAGAGGCTATTGGTTTTATTACTTCGGACTTGTTAACCAAAGTGTGGGAATAATTTGACTTTATGTTATATTTGTGCCGTATAACCAAAGGTGCGCAAATTGAACATTTGTAAATAAAAAAAACTTGTTTACTTTACCTTAAATTTATTTGTTATTTTATGTAAAAATTCTAAATTAAACTATTATTATATACCATTGAAACTGGGATATTCTTTTATGGGCCATCTGTATTTCGCGGCGTTGCTTGGGCTTTACGCACAGATAAGAGGCTTCATTTAATAAATTAGGGTTGTTTTTCATTTCTTTTTTTCTCTTGTTTTTAAGGTCAAGTGTAAAAATTTATACCAGCGGGAGATAGCAATTGTAATTTTTTAATATAAAAAATATAACATTTTCTTTCTAATTTTAACTGATTTGTTTTAGTGTATTCGACAGCTGTTTACCCCCAAGAGGACCGTCGTCCCCAAAGGAATACTTGCGGGGCGCGTAGCTGAATATGCCAGAGAAGATATGGCGGGGTGAAACAGCTAGCGGAAGGATACTGAACCTTTGTATAGTGTTTTACAGCCTGTGTCCGGACCACTGGGATTGGCGGGAAAGGCAGGGGGTGGGGGAGCATGAGGTCTGCGAGCCACGAGTGATCACGGAACACCATTTTTTTAAATTATGGTACGCTTGTACTAAACAATGGTAAAATTATGAAGGTAACAAAAACTAAATTTTTTTGTTAGTTCATCGAGTGTAAATAATATACAGTAAGAAATATAGAATTATTGCTTCCTGGCTAGGACTTGTGGAAGATGTAAAGCACAATTCCTTGCCCGTAGATCGAACATACTTGAAATACTGTTGAAATATTTTACAAACATTAATTTATAAAATGTATTTACAAACGCACTTGTCAAGTAATGAAACATTTACGTACCTTGATTTGTTTATCACGGTACATACATGGTACCCAAGGCCACATGAATGTAATTCTGCGTACGCTCGTGCGTGATGGCCCTGGCGCAGTGTACCCTCCGCCGCAAGACGCGCCACTGCACGAAGCGACAGGGGGGCGAGGTGCGAGGGACGCCCTCCCCTCCCCCCCCCCCCCGCTCCTTGCTTGAAGCCACCTCCCCGCGGCTACGGAGCTGCTGCACACCCTGGCGGGGAGTCTGCGAGTCACTCCGCCCTCCGGCAGACCCGAGCATAGCTCAAGTAGATCGCTCGCCTGTGCGACTTCCAAGACGAAATAATAATAATAATAATAATAAATTTGATAATGTTTTTTCACAATTTTAGATTTTTTTTATATTAATTATTTCTTACCAAACCTAACCTACATCACCTAGACGTCCGAAATTCTACCCTCCCTGGGGGTGGGGGGGAATCGAATTTTTCCGAGAACTTTAATTGAACAACGATATGAGGTGTTATTTATGTAACAACTTTTATTTTTATTTATATCACCTAAACGTCTAAAAACGTTTCCTACCGAAAAAAAAAAAAAAACATTTTTTGCGAGAAATGTATTTGTGATACGTGGGTTCTTATGTTTATAGTCAGCGGTTATATATAGACATATATAATATCATAAAAAAGACAGTATTAAAAAATTTGTATTTATGTATATATAGTCGCTGAATTTAAACATTAAAAACCACTATCATCCATAGCAGAACACTCCGTGGAAACTATTGGTGCTATTAGTCTATGGAGTGGATGTCTGTTCTATTTTTGAAGTCAACTGATTAGCTATTGGACAGAAAAAACGAATTGTAGTAGTATCAAAAGCTAAAATTCTATAAATTTGTTTAATATCTAGAAAATAACACTAGGATGATTCGAAAAAATGCAATAATGTAGTAAATATTGATAAACTAATATGATACCAACACATCTACAAGGAATTTCCATTGAAACTTCATTATAACCAAAAGTTGTTTTGCTGTGCAGATAGAAAAGAGGGGTGTGGGGTTGTTCTTATACTGACTTCACATATTAACACGGCTAAGATATCAAACATCAACTCCTTTACTTTTTACCTCCATGATAGAAACTAGCCACAATATTGTATTCGACCAATTTAACACCATAGCCAACATTTTAATAAAAAAGCATATATACATTTGACAAGCAGTTCAAATATTGAACCACCCATCAAACATAAATAGGGAGAATGGATACAAATTAAGCAGAATATGGAAACCACTCTTCATAAATCTTCAAAACCAAGCTCTGAATAAAAAAAAGACAGATCGCCTCTTATTGTGCAGACAGCCCAGCCAATCAGAAGAGAAGAGATCACTGATTTTCCAGCAATCACAGATGCCCAACTCCGATTGAACAAACGAACCAGCCAACCAGAAGAAAGAAAGGCTCTGATTGGCTTACAGCTGCAGCCAATCAGGAAACGCTCCCCTACTAGGCGAGAGTATTTAAAAGCAGAAACAGTGCACAATTTCTGGCATCACGACACACAAAGACTCCGGGCGCATAGGCCCTATGAGGAATCGATGGAATGCGAGTTATAGAAACCTCGGTTTAAGGTCTCGCTTACACTAAATGCCCCGGTTGGCAAATGATGAATCGGAGGCGGCAAGAACCTCAATAGGTAACTGCTACCCTGATTATGGCGACTGCAAGATCGACTAACACATAGGTGAAATCTTCGCCTTTAACTCGGCTAGAACCCACGAGCCAAGCAAATTCAAGTGAAAGCCTATGATCCTTTAATGTACAAATATTTGCTGTGACCAATAAGATTAGGTGGTACCTACCAATTAGTTAGTGGGTAAAACACCCATAAGGAGTTTGCTATTTTTGTTACACGCCAGTCAAGAGGTGTAACAATAGTCTTAAATAATAGCAAGAAGTACGATTAGCTGTTTATTGGCAGGATTGAAAAACACTATATATTTGCAATAATCATGATGACATTTAATACTGCCGGTAATGCCTGGGATTGAGCTTTCAACATTCTCGCTCGCTTCCTCTGCGAACAGACAAATCGTTACATTTATGTATTTCTAAGATATTATCACAAATGTTTTACAAAAAAACTAAGGGCTTGACATAATACTGTCTTAAAGAATGTTAAGGCATTGACATAAAAACAAGTGAGTCGTCACGTAAATAGTATATATTAAAACAATAATTACCATTAAATTAACTAAAAACCCAAAAATGGGAACAACATGGCATATGGTTTCAGCTAAAAACCGTAAAATTCGTACAAGAATAGAGCAGCTAAAGTATTAACATGATTCAGTCAAAGGCTGTGAAAATAATTCTGACAATTAATTATGCCTCTCATAAAATTTCGCTTCTACTAATATGCAAAACCAAATCTGAAGTAATAAATTAGAAATTTTTATTAGAGTCCACCGCGACCACAGAGGTTCCTAGATTTATAGTTACTCGCCTTTGCACTATTATCGCCGTTGTATTTCTTCAGCTGGTTCACGGCTTCCCAAGCGAGTAGTGTAACTCGCTCCGTCGACTCGAGCTTCTGACGCGGCGGACCCCAGAAGTCCGTGACTTGTGAGCCCGAACTCGTTCTATCACTCGCCAGCTCCCGGCGATGTCCGACGCTCGTTTCTCAGGTTGCTCGTACTCGAACACTCGCGACCAGCAGACTCGTTCACCTAAACTATGTTTGTTATACAACACAGAAAACTGTCACCATTGACTTCGTCGTTTGTCGTGTGGAATAATTTTCTAGTGGAAAATGTCACCATCGCTGTCACGCTCGCCCTGCCACTAAATTTCCCTTATTCTCAAGATAAGAACACTTTCACTCACTGAGCGAGTTCGAAAATGAACTCGTCGAGCGAGTCCCACTCGCTTCTCTTGAGACTATGATCTAGACGTCCAACACTTGAGGATACTCGTAGACTGATTATAATTAATACTTGAGGATCACTGGAATCTTGACGTCAGCATAACGTAAACAACTACGGCGGGTGGTAGCGACGAGAGGTTGTCCTTCGATCTCGGTTGAGCTGGTACTCTGCTTCTAGGCTTTCAGGCAGACTTTATACACCCTCTAGGGCTCAAATAACGATCTTAAACAGGCTCGGCATCCATGTGGTGCGAACTTCCGGTGACATGGCAGTCAAACAGCCTATACTATTATTCGATAGCACTGGCAAAGCTTCGCTTGTTGAATACCTACGGGCGTAAAAGAGGCGCATTCCTGGGGCGTAGCTGGTGGTATTCTGACAGAGTTAAAGGGCAAAACCAGACTTATCTGTAGGTTACCGGGATAGCTTCAGCCATCCGGTAACATACTTTTCCCGACACAGAAACAATTTTCCTTAGATATTACAAAGCAAAATGTTTCACGAAACTGGACTTTACTACTCTTCCCAATCACCCCTTTATTCAGGTCCATGTTTTTACCCAGTGTTGTTCCTGGTGTCCTAGTGCCTGATGTCTTGGCCTCAGGCCGGCTCAGGTCCATGTTATTACCCAGTGTTGTTCCGGATGTCCTGGTGCCTGATGTCTTGCCCTCAGGCCAGCTCAGGTCCATGTTATTGCCCAATGTTGTTCCTGATGTCCTGGTGCCTGATGTCTTGCCCTCAGGCCGGCTCAGGTCCATGTTATTGCCCAGTGTTGTTCCTGATGTCCTGGTGCCTGATGTCTTGCCCTCAGGCCGGCTCAGGTCCATGTTATTGCCCAGTGTTGTTCCTGATGTCCTGGTGCCTGATGTCTTGCCCTCAGGCTGGCTCAGGTCCATGTTATTGCCCAGTGTTGTTCCTGATGTCCTGGTGCCTGATGTCTTGCCCTCAGGCCGGCTCAGGTCCATGTTATTGCCCAGTGTTGTCCCTGATGTCCTGGTGCCTGATGTCTTGCCCTCAGGCCGGCTCAGGTCCATGTTATTGCCCAGTGTTGTTCCTGATGTCCTGGTGCCTGATGTCTTTCCCTCAGGCCGGCTCAGGTCCATGTTATTGCCCAGTGTTGTTTCGGATGTCCTGGTGCCTGATGTCTTGCCCTCAGGCCGGCTCAGGTCCATGTTATTGCCCAATGTTGTTCCTGATGTCCTGGTGCCTGATGTCTTGCCCTCAGGCCGGCTTAGGTCCATGTTATTGCCCAGTGTTGTTCCGGATGTCCTGGTGCCTGATGTCTTGCCCTCAGGCCGGCTCAGTTCCATGTTATTGCCCAGTGTTGTTCCTGATGTCCTGGTGCCTGATGTCTTGCCCTCAGGCCGGCTCAGGTCCATGTTATTGCCCAGTGTTGTTCCTGATGTCCTGGTGCCTGATGTCTTGCCCTCAGGCCGGCTCAGGTCCATGTTATTGCCCAATGTTGTTCCTGATGTCCTGGTGCCTGATGTCTTGCCCTCAGGCCGGCTCAGATCCATGTTATTGCCCAGTGTTGTTCCTGATGTCCTGGTGCCTGATGTCTTGCCCTCAGGCCGGCTCAGGTCCATGTTATTGCCCAGTGTTGTTCCTGATGTCCTGGTGCCTGATGTCTTGCCCTCAGGCCGGCTCAGGTCCATGTTATTGCCCAGTGTTGTTCCTGATGTCCTGGTGCCTGATGTCTTGCCCTCAGGCCGGCTCAGGTCCATGTTATTGCCCAATGTTGTTCCTGATGTCCTGGTGCCTGATGTCGTGCCCTCAGGCCGGCTTAGGTCCATGTTATTGCCCAGTGTTGTTTCGGATGTCCTGGTGCCTGATGTCTTGCCCTCAGGCCGGCTCAGGTCCATGTTATTGTCCAATGTTGTTCCTGATGTCCTGGTGCCTGATGTCTTGCCCTCAGGCCGGCGCCACGGTGGCGGTGAGGCGCCTCTCACGCATCGGCTCGGGCTCCACTAGCGACGCCTCCGACGATGATGCGTACCCTCCAGACGCTGTTCTGCGCTCCGGCGACTCGGCCAAGGACAAGATGTTCGCGCCCCGCAAGACGCCCAAGGTTATCCGCGTTCTGACGGTGCTGGCGTACATGCTGTCCGTGTCGCTGGCCGCCATCATGCTGTCACTCTACTACGTGTTCCTGTGGGACCCCAAGGTGCCTGGCGTCATGAGAAGGGTTTCCGAGCCGGCGGGGCCTCCGCCCTGCCAGCCCTTGTCGCGTGAGTACTTGCTAATCCACAACATGCCACCACTAAACAAATAAATATTTCCCAGCCCCTGACACTGTACTATGTGGGACTCCAAAGTGTCAGGTGCCATTAGGAGGGTTTCCTAACCAGCAGAGCCTCTGCCTTTCCAGCCTCTGTCAGGCAAGTACCTACCAGCCGCTGCCACGTAAGTACCAGCCAGCCCCTGTCGCGTGAGTACTTGCTGATACACAACGTGCCACCACATACAAACTAAATATTTTCCAGCCCCTGACACTGTACTATGTGAGACTCCAAAGTGTCAGGTGCCATAAGGAGGGTTTCCTAGCCAGCGGGGCCTCCGCCTTTCCAGCCTCTGTCAGGCAAGTACCTATCAGACCCTGTCGCGTAAGTACAATTACCTGCTAGCATCTAACAAATGAGTACATTTGCAAGTCCAACATCTGCCAGCACATACCATCTGCGTACCTGCCAGCACATACCACCTAAGTACCTGCCAGCCCCTGTCGTGTGAATATTAGCCAGTCCATAACCTGACAGCACATATTACCTGAGTTTGGTATCTCCGTCCTCATGTCATTTTACGAGGTGTTCATGAAGGACCGAAAGGTTTCCTGTGCCATGAGGAGGGTCTCCGAACCTGCAGGAATTCCGCCCAGCTAGCCTCTGTCGCGTGAGTAATTTCCAGCCACAGTGCCACAAGTACATACCAGCCCCTGCCGCGTGAGTATTTGCCGGTCCATTACCTGCCAGCTTATAGCACGTGAGTACCTGCGAGCTCCTGTCACTGTACTGTGTGTTCCTGTGGGACTCCAAGGTGCCTGGCTCCACGAGGAGAGGACCGAGCCAGACTATAACATTTAATACTTAACCGGCGATTATCTGCGAGCTCTTACGTTGATCCTTATCAGTAATCACCGTGTTTAAAATACTTTAGCTGTCTATTTTTCAATAAGTATATTTTGAGTTTGCGTCTCATCCGTCGAGGATATTATTCTTTCAGAAGTGATGTATTATGTATAACTTGCACATTTCTTCAAAGCCTTGCTTAGCGTATTTTCAGATAATCAGATTTGGACTAATGACAAATGATCACACGAAGGACGCAAAAATGTCCTCCACTTATCGTTTACGGAAATACGTAAGTTATACATTGCCTGGACGAGCTCCAGTTTTGTAAGATAGATACGTTAATTTTGATAAAGCATTTGTGATATACATTTATATTCATATGTTGGATTAATGAGTTATATAAACTCACACACCGGGAAAAAATTATTTGAGGCCACTATACAACATTTTGTCCATGTGGACTCTTATAAACTATCTTGCGGTGACAGAAAAATAGAGTTTTAGTCAGAAATAAATTTTTACTAGTGTAAAAAGTTTGTTGTCATTATGAGCCACTTAGTGGACACTCCAAAAAATATTTTGTTTTACATTAATTTTTTAAGATATTTAAACTGACATAATTTTTTGTTGTTGTTGCAAACATGTGTCTATATTCAAGCGAAATTACACGCAATCATCTGCAAACAGCAAAACATACTACGCTGCTGGATAAAAAAAAACTCTTCCAAAATTTAAAATATCCGTTTTTATTTACCGTCTGTTAGCTAATAGAGTGAAAGTTCAAGCGAAGGGCGTAAGGTTTTTAACGTTATCTTCTTCGCAGGGCGAGCAATAAATCCCGCGGCTATGAATATATTTACTGCGGGCGCGAGCTCGCAAAGCAGGTTAACGACGGCGCTGTGGACCCGGGCGGCGCCGATAGCGCTCCACAAAGGGCCGGCGGGTCTGGAGAGCAGGAAGGGACGCGGCGGCAAGTAAGTGTTCGGGACGAGGGAGAAGATGCTCGCCCTCGGAGGGATTTACGGGTCAGCGCCTACCACCGTCTAGCCTCCCCTACTCGCACACGGCTAATTTAACCATCAGACTAGGCGCACCAGCGCTTACCACGCCTGGCAGCCTTCCCTTTCTTTAAATAACAAACCGGGAATTACATTTTTTTTTTAAATTATACTTATTTAGAAGGCTTTATAAAAAAAAATGATGAGAGTGAATTTTTACGATGCGCGCGCACCGTGCAACGAAATCTTCACAGCAAGCTGTCGGACCCACGTGTTTGAACATAGACCAATATATAGCCACTTTCACAAAAATGAAGAGAGATACAAAACGTATTGGTGTGCCAAATTAAACTTTATGATAGTGAAATTATCCTGAAATATATGTATGTGGTAAACAGTGTAGAAAGTAATTTAAAGTTTTATTAAACCTAAGGATACTGGTATTGCAATTATCCCTACTAATATTACAAATGATAAAGTGTTTGTCCTTTAACGCAGCAACGGAGCAACGGATACATCTTATTTCGAAAAAGGTCCCCTTCACCCTGTGTTCAGCCCGGGCAACGCCGGGTACTGCAGCTAGTAATATATATTCTCCTTACAATCTTTTATCATGCTTCGTAGCGTTGGGGTTATATTGCGTGGTCAATAAGCTAAAAAAATGTGGTTCAAAATTGAGGAGAGGTAAATATTTTAATTTTTTAAAATTACAGATATACTAGATTAAATGTACAAACTGTACTCTAAGAATATATAACTGAATACATTTTATTTATTTATAGTATTGCTATAATATTATTAAATCCATAGCCGAGGCCGTTGGATTGATTATTTCATACTTGTTAGGCCTATGTTCTCTGTTTTCAATTATTGCAGTAATATTAGATTAATTATGTTTGTTACGAAATTAATTTCCATGAATTCTTATAGGTAGTAAAAAACTTTATAATATTACAATTATCCTTCAATACTTAATTTATAGTTGCGGAAACTACTTAGAATTAATTTTTTAATTAATTTTAACAAGATGGGCAGTATTTTCATAAAAAAAATTCCTTGTAAAAACTCAAGTCCAAGCAGGGGTTTAGTATTTTATAAAGTCTAATTCGTTTTTATCGCATACGTTTCATTAACACACTTTAAACTTTCGCTCTGCAAATCGAATAATTCGATAGTCGACGCAACTGTTCCGATAGCGAATTCTAGCGGCAGTGCGGAACTACGTGTGAGTTTTGTTCAGAAATTTAGTGACTGATATTTAATACTGGTCTATATAATTAAAAACGTTAGTAAATGTGTTTATAAATTTTCCAAGTATATTTTTATATGTGAGGTAATGTTCACGTGTGTATAATTTATTTGCGTTATATATGATAAATTATTACATTAATATTTAATAGATAACAAAAATAACAATTGAGAATGTACATATTAAGAATATTTATTGACTTTAATTATAAATCAAAATTTATCTACATTATTTTACTAAATTAAGTAATCAATTTTATACTATTTTTATATTAATCGTGAATACTTAGTATTTATTTAATTAATTTTTGTTACAGTAATTTTCAAAATAGTTCAGTTTCTTAAATAAAATAAAATGAAGTATAAACTTCTAACGCGCGTACACAATTTTTTTTTTTTACAAAATACATATTATAATTAAATTTGCAAAGATATTTGACAATATGATGTTTGAAACAGAATTTAGTAACCAATGAGAACTTCGCTATCATTAATATTTTGTCTAAATTTCGCCTGAGGAGGTTTATAATTTTATGGCTGAAAAAAATGTTGAAATGCTCCAGGCTTTTCCCCCCAAAATGTATTACTTCATCGTTCATGCTTCATTTTATGTCACTATTTGTTTATAAAAATTCTAGAAGTATTCTTCGATTTGCTGACATATTTCCTTTATCCAAATCTGTAACTCATATACGAATAAATCAGTGTTAGAATGTGGTACACAAATGCTGAACGAACATTTTTTTTTTCAATTATTTTTCAAAAATTTACAACACAAATCGCAGTGAAACATTTATCATGATATCTGATTTTTTTAAACTTAAATACATCCTCATTATCAATAAATCTTTGTGGTTTGTATACGCAAATGAAAAGGTAAATGAAACATCTAAACCTCCACAATTGTAACGGTTGGGTTTATATTATGAGTGGAAAGAAAAATTAATTCAATCGGTGTAAATCATTCTAAAATACAAGCACGAATGTATTTTCTTACAAGTGAGCTGAGCACCTTCCGTTTCCGCTTGCCATCATGGATGCAGGTTGATAGTTTTGTCTCTATTTTCGCGCAGTCGTAATTTTGTTTCTTCCTCGTAACACAGCGAAATACATTGGGTTACATTGAAAGTTGTGATTTTCTTTCGTATATTTTCTTTCGGGAGTCTGGAAGATTTTGAACACTTGTCAGTTTCCTTCACTCTCTCCAGAATTTTCTCAAGATAATTTTCAATAATAATTTATGAGAATTTCACTTTTTGCTTTTAGGCCGTTCTAGGTAGTTTTTCAAATCCACTTGTTTATAGCCGCAAATCAATCTCGATGAAAAGTAACCAAGAGAAAAAATCAAGCCGACTATAAAGCACGTCAAATTGACAGTACATTCTTCAGATGAAACGAGATGCATAACATATTTGGTAACATTTTGATTTCCCCCCACCCCTCACCACCACCTTTTCCGTATCAAAGATCAGCGAACATAGTCGATTTATTTCCTCCATTATTTCTCGTTCCAGTTTGTTAATTATATATTGCGACAGGAACATAATAATTTTCAGTAAACTCTTTCTGGTGTAAAAATGTTAAGAAAACCACATTGGAGCTGATGTTAAATCATTAGTGTTGACCCACTTCCCCCATATTACGTGAGCAGGTCGAAGCACCGCGTGACCCCGTACACAACATCTTGCCTTTATCTCGTATAAAAAAAAAAGCATCTCGGCTGACGTAGAAACAGCAATATCCGGCACCCGGAGGGGAGGATGGTGACGAGGAGGGGAGGGTTGAGAGGGACGGACCAATTATCGGAGAGCCAATGGAGGCGCCGCTTCGGAGGACAACAGGAAGGTTGTAGGCCTCGGGTAAACAGTATAAAGTCGCAGCGTCCCCCCCTCTTCACTCGGGCGCCGTTGACGGGGCAAATACGGCGCCGCTGATATCGACCGCGGTTATCTCCAACCTCGCTCGTCCTCGGACTGTGGAGTTACCGGCGCCGAAGGCACTCGACGGTGACGCGCCAAGTCGTTTTGCAAACTCCCCCCTCCCCCCCTCCAACTCCTTTTTTAAGACATCGCGCGCCCTTTGAATTCCGTGGCGCCTCCAGGTCCGCCGACGAATCTTCCGGAGACGTCGTCGAAGACGTGATGTATGGCTTTGCCGAGCACGGACAAACTCACACACACACGACACTATTTCTTCCGCGCCTTTGTCACAGTAGGGAGTGCCTTCTTTATCACTGACAAATTAACATATTCCTAGAGCCAATATTTTATGGTTCAATACTTAGAAAGGAATTTCGTTTAAAAAAAGTTTTACGCTTACTAACGTGCGTACAGAATGTTTCGTGTTTAAGTTAATATTTATGTATTATTTGTTTGCCATGATTTTTTGCGGGCATTTTGAATGAAATTTTTGTGTTGAAAATAACCTACAGCAATTATATTGACTCCCGTCAGTCAATCAAGGATCATTATGACGTCATGATGTGTTTTATTGAACTATACTACTTATTGGATTTTGATATTTTTCTTTTATAGAATTTCCATTTCCGTTTCCGTTTTGCCTCGTGCGTTTCGCATGACGTATGACGTCATCCTTCGGCACTACCTTTGAATTGATTCGTCCTCAGGGTAGCTGGAAATATTTTAGAAGTTAGAGATTTCAGCCTAACGCCATAGGGTTCACTGTTCCAAATCTGTAGTGCCCTATTTTTTATTACTTTAAAATCCAATTTATACTTTAAAATACAGTTTTAAAGTGTAGCTATGTAAGCCATCCAGACTCCATTTACATGTCAGACTAGGACTGAAACATAAAGTCAGTTTAGCTAGTCTGGTAAAATTATTACCAGTTATGGGAGTGCTACGAAGACCAGGATACAGTTTTTAGACGGGATCGTACCATTTCTATTGTAGCCATTTTGACCGTTATTGTTCTTCGAATGACGTTAATTGATCCACACACCAGCGTCAAAAATCATTTTAATCTTAAAAGACAAGTGTTTAACTATGTTATAAACCAAGAAATTAAAATATATTTCAATTTTTAATATTAAAAAAAAACTTTTAAAAGTTATCCAAAGGTTTTATAGAGAAACCTCTTGTGATATCCCTGAATTATAGTCTAAGTAAGCTTAGTTGTTATATTCTGTGACTTTTAATTGGATTTTCTTGTTACAAAAGGTAGTTGAAATTTTCTATTGCCTCAAAGTTAATTTCCTGAACTTGTACCAAGTCGATAGATTATATGCTTGCAATTTAATGGGATTTATTTATTTATTGTTATTATTTAGAGAGATTGATCATGTATCCCCATAATTATTTTCATTCAAAGGTTAGCTTGTGTTATGTTTGTGTAAAGATTATTAAGTATATTGCAGTGTTCTTGTTGTTTTTTTGCTGAACCTAGTATTAAAATTAACATTTTTGGATTATTTTTCCCTCAGCTAAATGTCAGTAAGGTGCTTGGATTAATATTTTTTTTTGACTGTATAAATTCACAGAAACAACAAAGAAATTTCGTATTGATAGTGTAAACAGTTTATCTGTTTAGTATTAGCCATTAATTTTGACTATTTATTTTCACGTATCATTATAAAATATAAGAAATCGATACCATTTATTTTACGAGTGTTGCACATGTCACTGATATTGGGCTCACCATTAGCTCGTTATTTTTTTTTCCTACCACAGAGGGGTAGCGCATAATCTGTCGTTCGCTTTCAGAAATGTTTCTTCATAAAGATCATAATAAGAAAAATGAAATAAAAGCAACACTCTAACATGGTGGATGAAGCCAAGTATAAACGAAGAGCATGCGTCAGATCTCCTCCATGAGGCCGCTGGCAGCCGTGCCCACGATGTTGCACGTTCCTAGTCGGGGCTCCACGAAGTGAAGGCTTTTCAGGCCACGGAGTCAGTGAAAGGGAGACAGAGACGTCACTTACAAGTTGGCGAAAACTCCTTTAAGGCCCTCTCACACTGTCAAACTTTCTCTTAAAAGACCTTCCTATCTTTTTATCAAGTAATGTTGGAGGTTACTAGCGCAGCCATGCTAGTTTGACAAGTTGGATGACTTGAGTTTCCATAACATAGTTTGCATTTAGGACGGATTACAAAATATGTTGCATGTTGGACGGAATCAGCCAATCAGAACCGTGCCCAGCGAAAACGGAAGTGGCGTCTGTTTCCGCCGCAACGAATATTTAAAATGGCGAAGAACACATAAATGATCAAATAAGTTTATAAAGGTGAAATAACTAAAATAATTCTAATGTGAATGTTGTATTCAAAATAATTTTATATGTAAACAATAAATTATGTTTCTATACCTTTTCAGAATCATGGAACAATATTTTATTAATGTAACGAGTATTTATGAAAGTTCATTTTACATATGCTATGAAAGTTAATCAATGCATAACAATCATAACAAGCTCAAAATTGATCTCAAATTGTGAAGCATTATTTAAATTCCGATATGACATTAAAATCGAAAAGTTGAGATAGCTAAGTCCAAAAATAAACTTTGATAGTGCGAAATGATTGAAATATAGGTATGTGAGGTTATCTGTTTAATTATATTTGGTGGATAAAATTTGAAGCCATTTTTTTCTATTAATATTTCCTTTCCAACTCTATTGTCGAATACCTATAATTGAAAAACGAAAATTGGACAGCGTGACAAGGAATTTATTATATAGTCTTTTTTGGAAGTGGTGGGTGGGTATTAAGTCGGCAAACACGCACCAACCTCAGTCAATAAGGACGGGAAACAAAACCATCAAATAAGAAGCATTGTAATATGTAGTATTATCTATATCCTGCATTATAATGCAAATAACTGATATATTTGTGTTAGATAATTAGTGTCTTTCTTTTGAAAGAAATATATTTTATAACTTATTGCTCAAAAAAATAATTTTTACAGCCATGTAGGGTAGCATTTTCGTTGGTATTTTCCCCTTAAATATGCTAGTTATTTTCTAGTTTCGGGGAGGATTTTGTTAATAGTTCGCACCCAACATTTTTGCGGCCCATTTCATATTTTTAAAATTTACAAGCTAAAAAGCAAAAAAAAAAACCACAAAAGTAAAAGCATACGTGCGGACTTCTAAACATCTGCCTCAAAAATAAAATAAATAAGTGTGACCGCATTTCAGAATAGTTTTATATTTATCCACAACTTACATTCACTAAAAGAAAATAGCTTTTTAACACTTAAATATTTAAATTGGCAAAATAACGATTTATTTTCTGGCTGACGGAAAACAATTATTTCGCTTGAAGAGAACGCATATTTTTAAATGTTATGGGTTGGTGCATTATTTCGAGGTTGGTATCAGCAGAGGGACTAGTCGGCGCTCTGTTTCAGAGCTTCTGCTTTAAACGTTGCGCGAGGTGCTGAAACTCTTCCCCCAATCCCTTTGTCCACCATCCTCCTGCTCCACAGGCTATTAGCGACGCGGGCATTGGGGTCGAGGGCAGCAGAACACGTGATGTAACGATGCGTTTGGAACACTTAGGCCGGGTTCAACAACTACGCAAGGAACGCAACGACGCAACGACGCAACACCGCAAAAAGCAAACAAAGCATTAAAGTCAGCAAACCTACTACTTGAAATTGTAAAACAGTAAAAATTTGTTTTTTTCCCCCGTGGTTCTTTTGAAATTGTTATTATCTTTCACTGTGTGAAGGAATGACTAGCAAAAACGTAGTATGCATAATAAAAACATCATCGTGCCCTTCTATGCACACAACGTCTGCCTATTTAAAAGTTTTCGGAACACTTCAGTTTATTACTATGGACGCTGGAAACGCAATTGAAAGTTGGCCGATGCTTGCGCTGCGTTTTTGCGTTTTACGTAGTTTGTAAACGGGTATTTGAAAACGTACGTAGGTATTGAAATTCTTGCTTAGTTTCTAAACCCGGCCCTACCAGGAATGGTGCAGAGGGGGGGAGGTGATCCAAGGGTCACGATCCTTCCTTTGCAGGATTCAAACACGCGTTTCAGCCATTTTCACTCTAATAAAAATACAGTTTCAAAACTCATATGGGAACATAACTACTCATCCGCCCTCAACATATACTTTGAAACCTTTCCGTAAACAGACTCCACTCGAACATCTTGAGCATTTTACAGATCTCGTGGTTTTTCCTGAAGCTCTGCACTCCGTATGTGTTCCTGGGTAAGCGGGGACCTTAACTCGAGAAAACTAATCTGTGCGCAACTTAAGCTACCCCACCTCTACCGGTGGCAACATGAAATATAATTAAAGTTTTTTTGCGTGCGTCCGGAACTTACTTGCCTCAATATGTTTACTATTTTCCTGGCGCAGGGGAGTTCTAACCAGCAGTTTTAATTTTTTTTTTTATTGTGTTGTCCAATCGCAATTCGCTCTGCAAACAGCGCATGCTCGGCGGGGTAGAGCGAACCTCACGCATGCACTTCACTCAACTCGGGAGTGTTGGGAACAACACATCCGGCCTGCTTGATGGCAAGAAGTGAGAGGTCGCGGAAAGCGGAACACTTTACACTGATGGGCTTGGTTGTATGGAGGGGGGGGGGATGTATGTGTGGAGAACCGGAATGAGGAGAGAAGGGGGGGGGGGGGGGGGAGTCCACGGAAGCAGCCTAATGTGACCGAAGCTTTAAGGGCGAAATTGGTGTGGAGCGGATGCGAAGAGCACCAAACGGAGCAGGAACGATGGGAAAAGAAAGGGTAGAAGAGAAGCAGACCTAGAGAGCGTGATTGTTCCTCTCCTTTTTGCACACGACCTATTTTATTTTTTTTTTTGCCTTTTGTTTTCTGGGCGCTTTTACGCCTGGGTTGTTAAACAGCTCGCGAGGGAGGTGGTCGCCGGCGTTCCCGCGTAGGTAATTAATTACTCCCCCCCCCCCCCCTGCTCTAGGGTGTCGTGATTAACAGCCGGTTTTTAAATACCTACCTGTTAACGCTTACGCCATTTCGGCCGCACGCGTGAAACATTAACAACGTCGCACCGGCCCGCATTCATATACAAGAAGACTTACCGCCCGCCAGGGCGCTACGCCAGGAGCAAGAGAAGGGGGGTTGCTAATATGTGTGCTGGTAACTAGACGTGGTATTCGCTATAGTTTATGGCACGTAACTGGTCTCAAATCTGACAGATAATTCCAACTGTATGTTGGCAAATCTTGCAACACCCCTGTAACTGTAAACTAATCCGTCTTCACCACGGCCATGAATCGAACAATTCTCGAGTGATTCATGACGTAGTAATTTGTCAACTAAAACTGATATAACTGGTATAACCTTAATATGGTTATGTCTATATAACCATTATATATATATATATATATATATATATATATTCAATGATATAACTTGTGCCTGAATAGCATAAATTGTAACTCCAGTTTGTCAAATTTTTGTTTTTTCGATCATTTTCACATAATTTTGTTCTACATATACCTACTCTCCAAGCCTTATAATCCAGAATTATTTCAATGGAACGCAATTCCCATTTTTTACAATCCTAACGTCATTCCCCAAAGCTCCTAACTAAGCGAATGTTTGTTTTTAATCTTAGTTTGTATTGTTATTGTTAAAAGTTCATGTTAGTATTATTTTACAGAAAGCAGTAATATAGGTGTGTTTATCTTACCTCAGTGGCATATGATCAATATACTCAATTTATATAAAATATAAAGACTTTCGATGGTTTCATATTTTTTACAATCTGTAGCAAAGCTGGAGTTAACATATTTTGGTTGATTTCCCCTCCGGTAAAATTTGTCTCCGGGCAGCGCAAGTTCGCTAATTAGACCGACGTGACGATAAGGACCTATGATCGAAAATGCCAGGTGGAACTTTAGATGTTTCACCATAACTTTTGAACTTGAAACTTGCATGTGAAACCTCCAAGACATGACTGACTTATCAGTCAACTTCATAAAATTCGAGACCCATCACTCCCGTTTATTTTTTTTATTTTCAGCCCTTCGCCTGTAGACAGTTATATAGCATAAAAATGCTATATGTGAAAATATTTTAAAAGCGCCTTTAGTTTATTCTTAATCCTTTGTTCGCAGGATTATTTTTTGTGTGTAACATCTTAGCTTTCGGTTTACGGCATTTGGTGGGAATAATTTCGTGAATGCGAGGGATGTCAAGGAACGGAAATGTGTAACAACCATGGTGTTGCCACTTGTGGCGGATAGCACGAACCAAAGTTCACAAAGGCAGAAGGCTACTTTATAGTTTAAAGTATTTTAATCAAATTCCTTGTCGAAAAACAAGTCTAAAGCTTGGGTTTAGTTTTTTTTCAAGTATTTTTCGCTTTTATCGGAGCCGTTTCTCTCTGCAAATCGAATGATTCTATAGCCGACGTAGCTTGCTCCGGCAGGGAATTCTAGCGGCGGGTGCGTGAACTAAGTACTTGTGATTCGCGTCCAGAAATGTAGTTGAAAACATGATTTGCGTACATTAATCTCGCTCGGCATTATTTTAAAGAATCCTACGTTAAATTTAATGGCCGAGGCCCGAGTTTCGTATTATAAGTCTAATTTGTAACTCGAGAACACGTGGATTTGCTAGTTACCGAGGTTATATGTTACACATCACTGGGGAGTAATGAATGACTAGCTCACATTTTTTTTTTCTTCACAGAGCCTAGTTGTAAACGTTATCAACGTGAACATAGAATTTCCAAGCCTAAAAAGAAGTCAAATTTTTCAGCGAGATAAAACTTTTTCTTCTTAAATATATAACAGAAACGACAATTTCGTACATTCGTATTATTATTATTATTATTATTATTATTATTATTATTATTATTAGTAAAGAAGACTTGGAGCACATTTATACATTCCTTTCTTTGATTTTTGGCCTTCTGACACTCCCTGGAGAAACCTGGGCCAGCAACGAGCAGAGGGAAGAAGCGATGTGAATGAATCAGTTATTTAATGCTTAGTGACCTGTCGACGTCATTGAGAGATGTCCGAGCAGTTAATGACTTAGTGAATGTGTGATGGAACACGGGAGCGCATCCCAGAAAAAAAAAACCATTGAATCATGAAAAAGCCATGCCGCTTTTTTTTTTTTTTTTTGTTCTCTAGCGAAAAATCCGCGTTTGACCCTTGCCTGGAGGACCTTGGAGAGGCAGCGTGGCACGATGACGTGCTACCTACTCGAGAGGCTGGGGACCATGGTATTGACCAATGGACGCGCTAATGGGATTTGAGTAAGTGTAGAGTCTAGCTTGGAACGAAAATATACCACGGAAAAAAATTGTCGTAGCTCTACCTACACAGTTTAAAATTATCAAATTGAACTCGCGAAATATGCTGGTTACAAATTAACCCGCGATATTCGTAAATTTATGGATGGGTAGGTACTGAGTTTACTTAACGTAAATGTAAAGTCACAAGAATCATCTTTCAGTATTAACAAAACCATCAAAACTTTGTAGTCCAGCAAGGGAAATTTCTTTTCTCTTTAAAGCATAGTTTAATTTGTTGACAACCGAACAGAGAAACTCTAAAATCGGGATTCAGCGTATTTTCTTCCTCCACGAAGATTTGAACATCTGAAACTGCCAAGAACCATTCGTGCAGTAGAGGTTTGCTCTTCGTTGAAAAGTCGGTAAATTAGCTGCATAGTTTTTTCCTTGACAGAGTAGCGAGATGTTAGCTGAAGGTGACACCGAGCCAGGACCGCACGGAGCATGCCCCTCCGCGATGCTGCAGAGACGCCGGCGGTGTGTAACAAGCCGCGGCTGAAGGCGCGGCACGCCGAGGACCCACTCCAGACAGCCCCACTTGACTGCGGCTGCAAGGCGACGCAAACAGCTGACGGGCGACATTTCAGACCCCCTACCCTCCTGTCCCCCCCCTCCTCCCCGCCCCCAACAGGGTCGCCGCTAGTTGCCCACTCCGTAGTGAACCCACTCGTCACTGCATCCATGGTTATAACTCTCGGTTTATTCCTGGTTTCTTTTTTTTTAGGTCATTAGTAGAGACTGGTTCTTATACAGTATGTCCATAAAAGAATGTGCCAGTTATACATTTTTAATGGTATCAACTGTAAGCGTTCTAGAGTGTTGGTTTAAGGTCACAATCAAAGAGTAACTCAAACAGTTTTGGATAAGCGCATGCGCGAGTACGTGTTTTGTCGTTTTCTCGCTTGCAGCGCTACCTACGCAAAATGGTGATAGGTAGAGGGTGAACCTGTAAACGTTATTTGGCAACAGGATGGAGCCCCTCCCCATTGGAATCTCTTTGTAAGATAGTGGTTGAACGTCAAAGTTCCTAACCGTTTGATTGTTCGTAATTGTTGAGACGACAGAGCTCTTTTCCACTGGGCTTCACATTCACCATAACATAACTCCGTGCGATTTTTTTTTTCTCTGGGGCTTATATAAATATCGTGTCTAAGCTCCGTCGCTACCTAATGATTTGCCACAGTTGAAACACAGATTTGAAGATGCTATTGATTCCATTACTCCGGATGTGTTAACCAAAGTGTGAGAATAATTGGATGTGTGCCGTATAACTAAAGGTACACATATTGAACATTTGTAAGAAAAAACTAGGTTATTTTACCATCAATTTGATGTATGATTTGTGGCAAATAGTCTAAATTAAACTCTTATAGCATACAGATTATTCCGACCTACGGCCTCCCCTCCCACATATGCTGTTTATAGGGTAGGGTGGGAGAAACTTCCAGTTCGTTTTTAATACATTCCAGAGCTTATTTAAAACAGAAGTGTTAGGGATCGCTCCATGTTGTTTGATCGGGAGGGTATTAGGGCTTCGGCAATGACCAGCGGCTGGGGCCACCAACCCAGCATGGTCACCGCCTCAGCCCCGTAACCTCACTCAGCTGACCAGACAGGCTCACGGAGAGGCTGTGTATTCGCATCCTTGCACCCATTCCGTGAACCTGTTGGATCATGTCTCGGACACTAGAGCCGGCAACAGCTCCGACACCTCAGGGGACATTCACCTTCCCCGTAGGGTCAGGCCCACAATTAAAACTGGGACATTCTTTTATGGATACCCTGTATTTTGATTTTACATCTTGTGTAAACGTTCCCCGCTGTAATTACTTTTGTTATTGGCCGAAAGTTTCTTTCCCACACTGGACCAGGCCAATGGGAATTCTGGTACTGTAAAACTGAACGTCCATGATTCGAAGTAACAGTAAAAAAGGTTTTCAGTGTTTCGATAAATATCTTTAATAGAAACGTTTTCACTGAATACAAGTTTCTCTAGTCGTTTGCGATATAATTAGCGATAGTGAAATTATAAATCAAACGTACTGCCATGAAATAAATTTGTGAATTTAAAATAATTACATGGACGAACGCATTTGCTGGTTTAGCCTGCTTGACATAGGAAAACAAAGTTTAATATATAACACTCGGATAGCAAGCCAATATCATTTTATGTCAAATGTCAAATTCTTAGACAGCACAGAATAGTCCATGAAAGGAATTTATTTTTAAAAAAATTACTGCATAGACGAACCCAGTGGGCTGACGACGACGAGACAGTTGCAACAAGAATAGTAAAAACAATAACAGCAACAAACTTAGACGAAAACACGACACAGATACGAATTCAACGTTAAAAGTAAGCAGATGATCTGGAAAACGTGACTTTGACAGGACGGACGAGCACAGTAGGCGTTCTACGACAAAACAGTGACGACGTTTTAGGATCTGTATCACCTGCTCCAATCATCGGGCACAGGGATCTTGTCCATGAAGTTATATTAAATCAATATTCTCAATTTCAAGAATCGTTGAAAAAAAAAAATTAATTTTGTAAATGTACTAATGCTAAACACCCTTTCTTTGTTGGGGGTCCACATTTATATTTCTTACTGTTCAACTTGTGTGTGTGTGTGTGTTCTGGCTCATCATTTGTCTACAGTTTTTTTGTCATCATTGTTTTCACCCCGCGTCTTCATCGCTCTTTCGCCGTGTTTTCCTGGCGAGCTCTTCTCTTCCCTTCACTTCCCTTCCCTTCCTTCGCAACTCAACTCAATTTTGTGTTACAAGATTTATTCCGAAACGAAATTTATTTGAACGAGTATTTTTTTAAAAGAATCTTTTAGGTATTGGTGATCTCGGTAACCTTTTATTGCTGCAGATTCTGTAAAATAGAGTTTTATGGTGTTTTTGTAATTTATTATTTTACGAAATCTGAAAGTAAAAATGTAATATTTTTTAAAATCCTATCGAGTCTATTAAAAAAATATGCATATACTTATATAATTATTTTTCGACAGAAGACTAAATACTTTTATGGTAAGGTAAGTATACTTATAGAGCCAAGTATTTACGTATTTGATACGCTATTTTCATAACATAAAATAAACAATACTTGGTCACGTTTTGCTACAGAACCCTTTGATTCTGGATGGACCTACAAATTAATATCAATGCTTAAACAATAAAAAAACTAGCTCTCATGACATGGCATGTATAGTTTCTTGATCTTGCTGGCCATTTACCTGAAGTCTTTACATTTTAAATGCCATTCTTTTACAGTTTTCATTTATGAATGTTGTACTTAAAAGTGTCGTAGAGTACATGTTTAGTAGGACAAGGGAAGCTAAATTGAACCTTACTACCCAGGTGGCCGGATGAAAATTTATTGGTGTGTCAATTGCGAGGAAATTTCCAGCTAAAAATTACTGTTATAAATTTTTTTATTTTAATAAAAAAAATTATTTTACGAACTTCTATATTAGCTGTCGATAAATGGTACAGACCGAAAAGTAGATGCAGTTATGTTACTAATCAGTTACATCTGTGCATTTTGTCTTCTGTGTGGCTGCAGAAATTTGATTCTTATGTTAGTGATATTATTACTTGAATAAAGTAAATTTATGACTTGCTCAAATCTCTTGTCATGTTTCTCACAATATCTAATGGCGATACATCCAATTTTCCAAATCACTATGTAAATATTGCAATAAATTAAACATACAAAACTTTGTGTATTAATGTTCGTAAAACGTTTTTTTATGTCTACATCTACGATATCTTGAGCATAAATAGTAATGTACACATAAAACTCAGTGGCAGTTTTCTTTTTCAGTCTGGAAAAAGAGACCAGCAAAATACTCTACTCTATTTTTTGTGGGAAGAAACAATCACAGTTATACATCCGAAACATGTTCATTTTCTTAACGGACTTGTTAAACACTCAACTGGTACCACAGCTGCCACTGAGGTGGAGCCTGTTGCAGGAAGGGTGCAGTTTCCCACTGATGACAACGAACAGACGCTAGAAGAAACTCAAGAAAATCCATCATATTAAATATAATGTTCTCATAAAAAGTGCGACAGTGGTCCTCCAACTTTCAGATGTGAACTGTTCACTTGAAATGAATATTGGGAGATTCATAGGAAGAAACATTGATGACCACAAAAAAAAAGTTTTCTATAAAATCACTGGAAGCCTGCTGCCGGCTACAAACTTCCATATTCCACCCAAACAAAGAAAGGGAAAGAATAAAAGCGTCACCTAAGCAATGAAAAACTTATTTCAAACTTTCCATGGTTAGTACATTCACCGCACTGAGAGGGGCTGTTTTGCAAATTTTTCCTATCATTCGCAACAGGCGTACTTGGAGGATTTTCTAAAAATAAACGTGCACTTGAAAAAACTTATGACAGAGCCACTGATAAAATTCTCTAAACTTCTGAGCAAGAACAGTGACTCAAACACACACCATGAAAATGAATATCACAAGAAAGCAGAAATGTCAGCGAATAACTTTCTTCGCACCTGAGACAAACCTTATCCAGAAGTTCCAAACCAGTTGAACACACGGAGAATGAAACAGGTAACTGAACACTGAGAGCGTCTAGTTCCTATTATAGAGACGATTATTTTTCTAGGTGGTCAGAAAATTCATTTGTGTGGTCATATAGATGATGGTCCTTTCCTGAACAATGTACTTAAATGGAAGTATAGTAAATTAAGGAAACTTCAGAGTGTTTCTTCGTATTAAAATCAAAATTTGTGATAACAAGTTAGAAGAACTTTTGTCAACTTCGAATGCAAGATCAAACTACATCAACAAAACAACCCAGAACGATCCAATTAAATGTTGTGGAAAAGAGGTTATTTCAAAAATTTTGGAAAAACCAAATAAAAAAGATTACTTTTCTGCAGTATTATTTTTGATGAAATGGAAGATTTGGCATTATGTCTCAGATTAGTTTGGTGATTAGATACGTAGACAATAATACTGTAAGAGAGGATTTTTTAGCATCCATTGATCTTCGAACTCAAAATATAAATCAACATGAAAATTTCAGTTCAGAATGAAACATTGTATAGAAGACACAAAAGGCAAGTCGTAATTAATATGCTTAGGCAATTTTTGTTAGACCTCCAAAACTGCATAGGTATCTGGACAGATGGTTGTTCTGTAATGGTTTCTGAAATAAGTGGGGCTATGCAAAAGGTGCTTTGAGATGTCCTTGTTTCAATCATACATTAAATTTTCTTTCCAAGTTATCAAAAGTGTAAGCAGTGAGAAATACAGTGAGAATAATAAACTAGGTAATAGGTTTCTTGGTTGGTTTGTGCGAAACGAGTTAGTTTGAGAGGCATGACGCGTCATACAATTCCGACAAGCATTGCTTAAAATAGCCAATGTTCTATCTAGCTATTATCTTAAAATGGAGAAATGAATTTCATTGTGCCACGATGGCTATGATGACAGTACAGTTGCATCTAGCCCTGCGGCGGTGTTGCCTGGTCGTACTTGCCGAGACAGGAGATTGGCAGCGAGCGTGTGGGGTGAGGCAGGGGAAGTATCCTTCCTGTTGGCCCACCGGTCTTCTTGATCAGAGGCACTGGGAGAGTGCAGACGTGCTCACGAGAATGAGACCGTTGCCAGGCAACGATCGAGCGATTTCTCTTCCCAGTATGTTGGTGGTGATATCCGCTTAATGTTTTCTCATGGACCAAAAAAAATGACAACGGATGTTTTCAATGTGGCGCAGTTAGCTGGACTTCCCCACCCGTCTATAATCCAGCCTTATGCTTCATCCCTTTCCGCTGTGTTCTTGACAGACTGCTTAAAACAGGATTTTCTTTAGCTTGGACACAGACTCCACGCTCGCACGTCGTAGCTGACGAATAGACCGAGGAATTACCCGCTCCCTCAAATCTTGAGACGACAAAAAAAAGAAGAAAAGGAAGTATGGGAGGAAGGAATGAGTAGAATATCTCCAATGATTTATTACTTTTTCGTGATGTTCGGGGTTTTCCTCTTCCTTTCCGCGTGTGTCATTTGGATTATTGGGGAGTTAGGCGGTGGTGGGGGGAAACAGACTACGAAGGTGCTTACGTCGAATCAGCTCTCGTATGTGTTGTTGGGTTGTGGTATTGCCAGTTCGGCGACCGCTGTCCCCAACTAATTATTCAGATCCATTTCTTGTCCGGCACTTTCGACACAGAAGTTTGTGGCTGCACTACTATCGCTCGTGCACTGTACCACACTACTTCTATTGCTGGGGAACTTAGTATGATCTGAAAAAATTGGCAATCAGTTCGAGTCACGGAGGAGAAATTATGTATGACGCACTCAAAATGTGGGAACTCATTTTCAACATATTTAATTCGAGTTCACCTATACTGAACATAAGGGTAAAAATTGCTTTGAAAGAAGGTAACGTTTTTATTTGCGGATATAATTCACTCCCCCTTTTTTTTTGTAGGGTATTTATTTTAAATGTAATGACCAATTAATTTTTATGTTGATTAGTATCTTGATTGCTCATAACTTTGAGATAACACAGCAATGTTAAGTGGAAGAGGGATAAAGTCAACTTCTTTCCTTAATAACCAATGCATAGATTTCAAAGCAAAACATCTATACATCGATTATTTTTATTTATTTTGTCCATCACTAGTGTCTGTCTCCTCGTTATAGGGTATAGAAAATTCTAAAGTAATAATGTCTATATATATAATATATATATTTGTGTGTATTGTGGTTGGTTTTTTTGGTTTGTGTCATAATTGTGTGAGCGGATAAGTTGAACCTCGATTTAAATGCATTGATACAATTTCGTATACGCCTGTATTACTAGTAGTTAGTATCGTTAGTATTTGTGCTTTCCAAAAACATTCAACCAGATTTTTCCTCTTTTAGAAGCAGTAATGGAATAACTACTAAGTGTTTCAATAACGAGAAATTATAAGTATTAGATCTACGGCATTAAATACGAAACCATTAGCAGGCATGACATAGAAAATCGACTCTCATTTCATTACACATCTTGCATAAGAGGTAAATGTAGTCTGTCTCATGTAACTTGTCTCAGTTTTTATAGTTATAAAAATAAGTACCAAATAGTGCACGCATCCTTCTGCCACTGTTGTTCTGTCAACAGTAATTGTAAAGAACTCAGGTGGTTGTCAGTGTTCGCAAAACATCATGTGACGGTCGGGAAACATGTACCTCTCTCTGGTACAACTTTTGAGAACTGTCAAATTTGAGACAACTTATATGAGACAGACTTTAACCTTTATCCGTCTACTAACTCTCGCATGTTTGGCGCCATTTACAAGGAGAGTGAAGGATGGTTGTTTACCCGCGTGCGGAGCTCCAAGGTCGACTCCGGCCAAGAAAGGAATTCCCGTTGCCGTGTTTAACAATACAAATAGCTTACTTGTGCAACAGCTAACTGGTGCTAAGTCAGAACCTAAATTACTTTTTTATCACGACGTCCCACGATGGAGAATTCACGTTAGTTTCGACTACTTAGTAAAATTATTTTTTAAAAAATATATATTCCTTCACAACATCCACACCGACTTTTCTATAGGTTTTAAAATATTGTTACATCAGTGTGTAACAAATTTAAGTTTTTATCCCTATCAACACCAAGCTGTTTCCCTTATGAAAAAAAAATGGCACGAAAATGAGGAAAATCTTTGCTTATGAGTCCTCTCTCCCGTCTCCCGAAGGAAAAATTAAAGAAAGACCTTTCTTTTTTTTCCTCGTAGGTCTGATGCTTTGGATAACGGTTTTATAATAGTCTCTTTTACCTCAATGACAATGCGACCTTTCCTATGTCTCGCAAGCTGTTGTTATTAAAAGACTCCCTTCTTTTGTAAAAAAAAAAAAAAAATTAAGAGGTTTAATAAACTAAGAATTCACGCTAAAAATTAACAGAAGAAGGCGCGTAAATAAATTGTATAGTGCCAGCGTATTTATTGGTCGAGACAGAAACGTGGAATAATTTCGATAACTTAACACACTTAGCTCGGATCCACAGAAGCAAAGACTATACGGAACACCTTTGTGTGTGTGTGTGTGTGTGTATATATATATATATATATATATATATATATATATATATATATTCAATGGTACCACCCACGAGTCCAAACGCCGGTATTTCGTTTCACATTTCCTTCTGAGATAATTCGTTTCTAGAGGTTATTTTCTAATCACATATTATTATTTAACTATAATCAACAGACACTGTTGAATTCTCAGAAAATTAATTAATAAGTTCAGCGAGCTTTTAGGAAGACGAATTTTTCAAATATAAATGGTTGAAAAACAAATGTTGTTGAGAAAATATGCATAAAATGAAAATGGGGAACATCCTTTTGTTTGCCATCAATCCACCGGCTAGGCGATGCATCAGCCGCCGGAGAACCTGATCTGTTATTCTGATTGGACGCCGTGGCTGGGCCAATAGCAAGCCGGCGAGCAGCGTACCAGCCACCTCATCAGGAATACATCATGTTTGCTGACTGGAAGCGAGGAAGGACCGACCTTTTTTTTTGGGGGGGGGGGGGGGGGGGGAGGAGAAGGATGGAAGCGGCGGACACGCGATATTCGGTGTACTGCTGTTTCCACTCCAGGCAATCGTGAGCGGGATAGTAGCAGCCATGCTACTATTGTTGCGTTAGGCTATTGAACCAAGTTTCCCAGTTGAACTTTCCTCTTGCCTAGGATTAACATCAATTCTTTTTCACAGCCATGTTTGCTCGATTTAGACTAAGTCCCAATGTAATGCTATAGTTATGCTCTTATGCTGTAGAATAAAGTATGTAAATAATAAATGAAAATTGTAATATGCGAGAACCGCTGCCATATTTTCCTCCAATTTAAAAAAAAATATTTTAAAAATATCGTCAAAAATTTGGTAAAACTTTTTTTTTCCATTGTGGCTATCTGTAGTCATTTGGTGAAGTAAAAAAATCTGAAATCCTGGGAACAAGGAAAAAAGAAATTGTTCGTTGATTTACTCTCTATATCTAGAGACCCCGGTATTTCGCAGAGAGATTCGCCTGTTCGTTAGACTTCGTCTCACTGCGTTCCTTTTACTATTGGTTATCGCCAGTGAGAAGTAAGTGTTTCCTTACACTTGATTGAGCCAATGGCAGTGCGGTCACTGTGCTGCTAGAGTCCGTGATCCATCGTAACAGCAAGAAGCTACAGTATTTTGAGAAATACCTTCCACTAAATACAAGTGTTTCTATTTAGTAAGTTAATATAGCTGATTATATTTAGGCCGAGTTTATAAACCACACAAGATACGCAAGAACGCAAGAACGTAAGAACGCAAGAAACGCAAGACGCAAAATGTTCAACAACGACCTTTTCAAATGCCAAACTATATACTACGCAAGACACAAAAACGCAAAGCAAGCATAGACCAACGGTCAACTTATTGCGTTTCGGCTTGCGCTTCCGCCATACATGTTATTTTCAAGTGGCTTGTTCCGAAAACTTTTAAAGAGGCAAACGTTAACTGCAAGGAAGGCCACGATGGTGTTATTATTATGAACATCGCGTTTTAACTTATTAAACTTTCACACTATGGAATAAAATTAACACTTTTAAATTCTGATATTGCGTCCGTTGCGTTGTTTATAAACCCTGTCTAAAATAAATTGCATGATGCCTGTGGCTATAGAAACAAGGCCCTGTTCACACGTGCGAATCATTGCTGCACGACGTTAACATAGATTTAGAATATAAATATAATTTAGCTGCTATTTTCACACGCTCGGCATTGGTTGTATACTGTTAAAAGTTTTCACATAACATGTACGGAAAAAAACTGGTTAAAAATTATCCAGACATCTTCGTAAATGAATCCACAAGAATAATCTTGGTGTACAAGGAATACCTTCTCAAAAGCTGGTTCAGACTACTACAAAACACATTTATTTCTTCCAAGTGTGTGTTTACCCTGTTTAAAACGAAAAACAGAATTCGGATGTCAAAATACAACATTGTTTACGACCCAAGTATCTAAAATCACGAAGATTTATTTTCTTCTTTTATTTGAGGTATTAATAGCACACAGAAAAAAAATCTGCACTTTTACAAACTTTGGAAACCTGTTGCCAAGAAATAGTATGTAATACTTCAAGAAATATATTTTAACTTTGTACATCATATGGCAATGGTTATTTTTGTATACATGAAATACGTTTTTTGAGATGATTCTGAGTATTTTATACGAAAATTGTGGCATAATTCTATATTTTAATTGATGCTTCATTCAAACATAGAATTTTAAACCATGGAAAAGATAATCTAACATTCAATAATTAGACTTTAATTTGTCTTATTTTGTTTATTAATGTGCGCAGTTAATACTGAAAAGCTGTCCAGGGAACGGCTTAGAAATAACTTTAACTATTGAAGGTAGCCTACTGGGACTACACAATGCATAAATTCCCGGGTAAAAATCCGAACCCAGTATAACTGCGAAAACTATTTTGCAGCGATACAGTTGTTTTCATGTAAAATTTAAATAATTCAAATATAATTAATTTTACATAAATATTAATGTTACATTTATCAAACAAATATAGGTATATTAAAATACAGCGTGTGGCCTCGTGACTTTCACACGAACATTCGCAGATGGACGCCCTGAAAGATATATTCAGTGAAATAACACATCACGTGCTTCGTAAAAATTCACCGAGCGAGCGTCGAGCGACCTGTCAATCAATGCGCGCGGATAAGATGATTTTTTTTTCCAATAGAGTCTCCTCCTACAAATGAGAATATTATAAAAGTCATGGAACAGTGAATAAAGCTATGATTAATGAACATGGACTCCTGAACTTCAGTCAGGTTGCAGTGTTACCAAGTATTACGGATTTTCAGTAATTATTACTGATTTAGACGTTCAGTTACGGACTTACTGAATGTTGTTCATGTATTACGGAACACGAAAACTTAATTACATGTTGGTTGCATATGTATGGCAGAACAATTTTTATGATTTTTTTTTACTTAATACTGATTATTGGGTGTGCTTTAGATATAAATATACCAACCGGGAGAGTCAATAATCCAAGCATGCAACGTTTGCAGTACCTAACAAAAATATGTATCGTGGTACTTATTTTGGTTTTCTTAAATTAAACTGGTTTTAGACCTGTGTAATTTTTAAACGAAGTAAAGGATGGGTTAGCTCATTACTGTCAAAGCTTTATTATTAGGTGTACCTTTTATCACGTTCGCATTACGTGTAATTTATTGCATCTATAAATGCAATTACGTACTGATAGGCGAGCCTGGATGTTGGCAGCACTGGAGTTGTCAAACTTGTCATCTGGAGAAATATTTACTAATTTTATCTATCATCGAATTATATTACAGATTTTTTCAACTGGCTGAGCAAAATTTTTTCGAATAGTAGACATCCACTGAGCGCTCTAGTGGATCGGGATGAGTAAACACCTACCTAAATATATTTCCGACATTAATCCAAAAGTAAATTATTGCTAGTTTTCTTTAAAAAAAAAAATAAAAAAAAGTTTTTGTATGTATTTCTTCATTTCAAAAATATACTAATTATCTTTTATAAATGAATATTCGGCTTATCCTAAAAAGGGACCTGAAAGCATTAAATAAAACCAATAAATACACAGGGAAGATCCAGGAATTACGAGTGCGTGAGAGACACGTCTCTGTCTTCCCAGCGAGAAACATTTTCTGACGTGTTTTATAGCGCCGTCTTCTTTGACATACGGTAACTACAGTTCGTACACTGCGCGCAGTATATATATCTGAAAAGCCTGGTTACTGTTGGAATTTATTTTTGTTCAAGGACAGTAAATGGTAGTCAAAATTTTGTATTTTGTTCACAACTGTGAAACACCACGGGTTCTAAAAATAAACACTAATAAATAACTAGTATATTATCTTTAAAAAAAACATATTAAAACCTTGTTCCATGGAAGGAATTATTCAGAAAAAAAAATCACAGCACATAGAAACACAGTAGGTTTCCCAAGACAGTTTCATGATACTAAACAGGTATTCTGGTCAACACAACGACGACAGCAGAGAGACGAACACAGTTACAGGCACGTCGTTGGGTTGTCCAGATTATCTGTTCAGTATATCATCGTTGGGTTCGTCTGTTTGCGGCTGTGTTTTCCTAGGTGGTTTTTGTCTTCATTAAATCTTCTTGCTGCAACTGTCTTATCGGTAACAGCTCACTGTGTTCGTCTCTGCTGTTATGCTACTTCTTTCCACGGAATTTTCTGTGCTGCCTGTGAATTTAACTTTTCACATTGGCTGATATTGGCTTTTATTAATGTTTTTTTTGTTCTCATCACTTTGCCCGTTATTGGTGTTTCTCTGTGACATACTGTGTAGACCAGTAATGGCGTAAGTCCAAAAATACATTTTTATAAAACTATTCTTGATTGCAACAGTATCTGAATAGTGTCGTAACTCTCGCGACTTACAATAAATCGAAAATTATAGTTAATTTGAACATTTTCAAAATCATCCTTTAAAAATTTTCTCGCAATTCATGAAATGTTTATCTATATTTTGATGGCTTATTAAATTTGTTACGCACCGGCCCCTGACACTGACTTTTAAAATACGCACGTATTCGTATCGTATGACCTGGTGTTTGTGATTAAATATTTAACTAAACATACTTTTCTCAGTTTCATTTGATTTATGCATTGACGAAAGTAATTAAATGCATATTTATCGATTTGCGTTACAGATATAACATGCTGCTAAATTTTCTTTCGCCATATGGCTGTGCTGCTGTACTTAAAATATACCTACTTAAAACACTTCGGACACCAACCTCGCTGCCCTTAATTAACATTATTTACATTTATACGTTTGCACTTTGTTGGAAACACGAGAAATAGTGTGCATACACAAATACAGAGGTAACCGAAAAACCGAAATTAACCTACGTTAAATTATCCACATAATATATATTTTTTTAACTTTACACGAATAATGAAAATAGTTCCATTACTTAGCAAAACTGATAGTATACTCTAAACAATAAATTGTAAAAATTACTGCGAATCAGTGGAACTTCACTGGAAAACTGTTGAAACTACTCTAATTTGAATCTTTAAAATGCCATTAATTCGCAGACGTTTTGACAGTTTCGAAATTTAAATGTATGCTATTTATCATTATTTATTTTATAATTATGTTTGCCCTACCGTTAAGGATGTAAAATAAGCTAATGTACGTGATATTTTGTTACTTTTGATTATGTTGTATACATTTTTCTTAGGTTCCTGTTTGTATGAAAATCCATGCAGTGTAGTTAATTGATGTTATGGCCAAGAAGAGATCTTTAACATACAAAATAGGACACCATTTGCAAACGTATGAAATTAATTGTACTTTAAATATTGAAAGTTCTGATAATGGTTTAAAGCCTTTGGTGACACGTGTTAGAAACTTATTAGCACGTATAATTAACATTTTTCGAACACAACTTAAGTTTCTCCTGAATTTTTTTCCCTTTCAAATGTAATTTTCTTGATTATTGGAACATTTTGAAACAAGAGTATCCAAACGTATAATTAATTATTATTTCTTCAGAATCTATGTAATTATGTTAGAATATTGGCCGGGTTGAAATTAATGTAAGCATCGAACTCCATTTTCTACTGCTCATATCTGTTCTCAAGCAGTTTTCTAAAAGCAGTTTTTTTTTTAAAAAATTCTATTTAGTTCCGGAGTGTGCGTGAAGCTATGCTTATGGTGGGTACGAACATAGCACACAGCTCATGTGCGCTCGTATGCACACGCAACTCTTGGAGGGAGTTGTTCGGCAGTAATAAATGATACTGCGCGACAGAACGATCACTGAACGGCGCGCTTTATTTCAGTTCCTAACGGTTCGCTGCCGGATCTGAAGAGGATAGAAGGATATCCAGACCATTATCTAGAGACTTAGGAAGGTCGGGGTTAAAGTGCTGATATTCGATAGTTTATCTCCGCCGATAGTTAAGAGCCCTTCAGACCGCTTCACGTAGCCTTTACGAGACTGTGTCATAAAACTGATGCGTCTGTTACTACCTCGTGGAACCGTGGGATGGAATTCGAATTCGCTCGACGGAGTCTCAACTGCCAGTGACAGCCCGTGGATAGTATGGCGTGCACTGTTAAATATTTTCACCTTCAATTTACGAAAAACATTGGTTACAAGTTATCCAGGATCTTCGTAAATTTACGGCTATCTTCGTGAACTTACGCACACTGGGATCATTTCATTTGAACATGAATCCAATAGAATATTTTTGGTATATTAACAAACCTTTCAAAAGCCTGTTAAAAAAACAATCTTATTTTACCCACGCGTTATTTAATCTTTGTTTATAACGAAACATAACAACTCGGAAATTAAAACACGGCGTAGTTTCTAAGAAGATTCAGTTATTTGAAATTATGAAGTACGTGAATTTACTGTGATTTGTAACAGTGTGGAGTCGGAGGCCAGTACGTGATCGTCGAGCGCGGGGAATGCAAACATTCCCGTGGATCAGAGGCTGTCCTGGAATTTGCGGGGCCCTGGGTCGTTTCATTTACAATTCAAGGGGCCATATTATTTGTAGATGAGCCTTACCGAGAGGTCTGGGGTAGGGGATGGTCTCCTACACAAAATAAACTCTTTAAAACAAACGTTTTTAAGCAAACGACTAACTTAAATGTCGGTAATTGTTTTGATAGTTGATTAAGATGTTAAAAATACAAAAAATAAATAATGACAATAATATATATGATTTTTACCGTTATTAAAATTCGGATAAATAACGTTTACTTTATATAATGAATATATTCTACAATTGAAATGAGAATCAGGATGAATGACAGATGCGTCGGTGATAGAAGCCCAGGGCGGGACCCTGGGCGTTTGACAGGCCCTGGAGCCACCTTTAGTCACAAACATTTTAAAACTCAACCATCGTAGAAATTATGGGCGTTTTTTAAATGCCAGACACGTGTCAAAAACCCAGCATAAAGATTATCAGAACAAAGAGCAGTGGCATAGGAAGCAACAATAGTAAGGTAAATATATCATTACATGAAATTAAAATATGGTAAATTATCAACGAGCTCATACAACCAAGAAAAAACTTTCGTCACTAAAATGATTACGAATGAAAAAAATAACTAGCCAGTTGTAAAACCCATGATTAGAGCTCAGATTCTTTCTACACCAAACTAGACCCAACCGTTCTATACATCATAAAGCCACTTAAGTACCGATACTAAGGTCAGAGCATTCCTTGGACTGAGTTGCAAACGATTGTGTTAGCTCTTCTCCCAGGGTTGTCCATATGTGGTCCAATAGTTCACGTGAAGCATGTGAGTACGTGTTTCGAGTCTATTTTGCTGCCGAAAGAATCCGCCAAACAGTCGGGACTCAACCCAATGGTAAACATTTAGCTCTCGGGTGTAATCAAACAAAGCCAGTAAAGAAGAAACGTCGCATACATGAATACAACAGGTCGACTTAATGAAAAAAAAATTTAAATAACGACAAATTCTTCTGGGTAGTGAATCTTCTTCCAGGCACAGTCGACTTAGGCCGCCTATCCGGGCGCACATGCGGTGTGATAAGGATCAGAAAAAAAAACCACGTGATTTGAAAACTGCTTAAGATATCAGAGTGGGGTCAATTAACAAAAAGCTTTTAAGAATACACCGAGGGCGGATGAGTAGTTCTGGTTCCGTGTTACGTTTTTTAACTGTAAGTAGGTATTACTAGAAGAGTGGAAATGGCTAAAACTTATATTTTCAGAATAATTTTTAGGCATGTAACACGTGGTACAGATTCTTTAAAGAAATCAAAGGACTTGCGTTGCATGTTTAGCTTCATTTCTCCGCCATGCAATGTTATGGTTACCGCTCAGAATACTATGGATAGTTGTACTATGTGTAACGAGAAGACGGCACTGAGCTTAGAGGCGGTTCCGCGCTGGAAGCACCCATCTTTCCGCCTGACTAACACAAATATGTAACACCCTTCGCTAGGCGGGCCCCTTAAGGGGCCCGCCTCGTGGCCGATTTTTTCACCGCTCGAGCTCAAGAGTTGTAGTTTTTCCTCCAAGCAGGGTGGCGAGTCGAAGAAACACTGAGCAGGGAGGAGGGCAGCTGGGGAGTGGGGGGGACACAGCTCCGGCCACCTTCCTCTTCCCTTCTTCCTTGACGCGACCTTGAACGCAACGCGCGAGGAGGGGAAAAGACAGACGCAGAGAATGAGAGAATGATAGCAGGCCGTGGTGATAAGGAACGTGTAGCTGGCGACCGCTCGCTTCCCTGTCCACAGCAATGAATATTTGTGTCCTGAATAATCTACACGCTAGGCTATCCCGTACAAGACGCACAGTATAAGCCTATATTACGCCAACAGTTTCCCAAATTATAATGCTCTATCTGCTTATTATAGAAACACAAGTCTTGCAATTTTTAAGATCGATATAATATTACCTAAAAGTACAGACCTAATAATTTACTGGTAACTGAATGATACAATTTTCTAGCTCTGCTTGAACCAATAAACATGCCCAGTTTAATACATTTTCCTGTCATTAAAGTTTAGCGTAGATTTAACTTATATCGGTTTTAAAAAACCTTGTTCTAAAGGGGAGTATGTGCAAGTAAAAAAGGTAAACATAATTTCTGATGAAAAAGAATTTTTGGAATTGGTTTTTAAATGACTTTGAAGAAAGCATTTTTTTTTTTAAATTTAGTTGATAACCTAATCTGGAACATATGTTTCGTACGTTGGCGTTTCAACTTCTTACACTTCAGAATTTAATCCTCCAGTTATTGTTTGTGTAGGTTAGGACCGCATATTCTTCATTTAAATTAAGCCCATTACACAGCTGCCAAATTTATGCTATACCTTCAAATATACCCATGGGGATAAAAATGAGCAAAAGTTTATCTAGCAGAAGAGAAGAAATAATTAGTTACTCCATTCACACGATACCTAGAATACTAACAGAAAACCTGCCAACGCATTTGCCGACAAATCATGCTTTTTGGGCTAGGATAGACATGTTATTGTCCATTCAACCAATTACTGAAAATATATAAAAATCTCACGGTGTATTTAAAAATAATGTAACCTGGTGGATGAACTTGGTATTTAATCTTCCTGACTTCACTTGCAAAAAATAAAACAAATTTGTGCGGTATTAAAAAAACAGAGCAATTGTAAAATTAATGAAGTTTGCTCAAATGTAGTTTATTTATTATATATTCATAAGATAACATAAATAAGACGGCTCATTCAACTAATTAACAATATTAAATGTGCTATTTTTATTGTACTAATTCCAAATGGTCCCGATTCACATATTTTATACGCACGTACATACTGATTGGTTACTAACTTATTCTACTACTTAAAGAAATTGTAACTAACAATTTTCGTTAACAAGTGAGACAAATAAACACGCTCAGTTTAATGTAGTAGTTCGCATAGTAAACTGAAATCTGAAGTGAAGGAAAACCATCGCATTTTCGTTTAGACTAACAGGTGTGGGGTTTCTATGATTTGCTAAGTTTATTCAGTAATAATATATGGAGAATAATTTCCTAATAAATATAGATAGTTAATTATTTGCTAAAACTACTTGTATTAAACAATCAAACCAAATGACTAAGCTATAAATTTAATTTTATTATAACAATAGGATAAACAAATAAAATATTTTAGTAGGTATTTGCTGTAAGCATATTTTTTGAGTCAGTAATATTTTATCGAAAAAAAAATTATATTCCATTACCTAAGTTGAAAAATAGCGCGCTTTATAGACGCACAACAAAGTCTGTGGGAACTTTTGTAGGAGATTATGTATTATCAGTAGAGCAATGCTGTGACTATTTTAGTTTACCAAATATATTTCAGAATACTCCAATACCATAAAATTTAATTTGGGAAACTAATACGTTTCCTAATGTTTGCATAAGTTAATATATACAGGTTTATGTTCTTACACGCGGGTCAATCATCTTGGCAACATTGGCTCGTGGGTAAAGCAGAAAAAATCGAACACGTTCTAGTACGGTTTTAGCTAATATTTTCGGTATGAAAACCTTTATTCTCAGTTCCAAACCCCTTGAAAGGATACTGAAATGCTACCCACACGGGAGCAGGCGCGCTAACAGAAAATTTTTATGGAAACTGCTAAGGGAATGGGCATCGTAGTGGTCGCAATCATAAATGTATATATATACATTTGATATGTAAATATGTGTATGCATTTACATATATACATATAAAGTGTGTGTGCATATAAAACTAGATTTCTTATTGTTAATTTTTTTTCACATGTATTGTACAACTGTGGAGTTGGTTAAAAACCAGTGATTTTAAACAAGGGACCTTACAGTACAATAAGTTCAAATTAAATTTAAATCTACCAAATTTAGACCAAAGTATCGCTCACTTAGATTTACTACACCTCTAATTTACGTCATAAACAGTAGGAAATCAGTCATGGCATATCTCATTTTTATGATTCATGCTTTTCCCAAATTTATGTTTCATAATGTATGTGGCAGCATTGTTTTGTTGTTTACTACATAATTGACACTCTACAGGTCCCATTTCTGTATGGTTCTAACTGCTTCAACGACAAATATAATATGTGGTTACGCTAGATAAATTGTAATTATTTCGTATGCTTTAGCCCGAATCAAAAGGAAAGGAAATTGTGTGTCACTTTCATATTAAAACTTACTTAAGCTTTTCCTATTCAGAATTAAAGTAGTTCAATATTGCTGTATGCAAAGTTACTTGCTTACGCAATCCTCCAACATAAACTGACTGAATTTCTTCATGGTACTTACAGGCATAGTTTTTTACTGTAACAATATGTAAAGCAATTTCGGTTGCTGACAATCCATTTATACAGAGAGCCAAGATGTTAAACATCAAAAATTACAACTCGATCACAAAACATACCACTCAGTCACACACTTCTTGATAGAGGTGCCTCACGACAGAGGTGTAAGATAGCATAGTTCGAGATTCTCAGCCTGTACCTAATTATTAAGTGCACATCAAACTCGGCATATAGACAGATTTACTTGGAAACAATAAAATAATAATTCAGAATCTAAATTACAAAACATTTCACAGTATTAACTTACGTGACATAGCGTTAGCCTAATAAACACTCTCCCCGAGCGACTGGCTTGGCTCGCCGGGCGCAGAGATGCACGACACAGGGCAAAGCACTCAAGGTCAAAATATCTAACGCGCATTATCTGTTTTGTAAAATGGCTGGCAGAAGATAAAAACAAAAATAATATACAGAATGAAGCACCCAGTGAAATACATTTTTTAAAATATAAACATTAATGTTTATTTTCTTATGAATAAAGTACGATTTTTAGAAGTTGAATAATGCTCTTAAGTTAGATGAAGTCATTATATTATTTTCAGCGAGAGCATTTT